>NC_134560.1:10853344-11458357 GCF_025594145.1 Primulina tabacum | reverse complement strand
CAATCTCCTCGTGCTGTATAAAAACGGCATTCACTTCTCTCAGATTTGGGTCTGCAATCTTTTGAACTGCGCTTGACGGTTGAGACGTTAGTTGCTTCGTTATCTGCCCCACTTGCGACTCAAGGATTTTCCAGGAAGCACCAATATTCGCCATGTGTGTCTCAAGGTTATCAAGTCTAGACTCAGCCCTAGCCATTCTCTTGCCAGATTCAGGAACAAATGTTCCAACCAAATCCTCAAATGATGGCTTCCCTTCCCCATTTGATGTGTTGAACCCCGGTGGAGGATTCAATACATTCTTATTATTTGCGTAAGAAAAATTTTCATGGTTTCGCAACCCAGGATGATAAGTATTAGGGGGATGGTTACCTCGATAACCTCCATAGCCTCCAAAATTCTTGTTGATGATATATTGAACTTCTTCAGGAAATTTTGATTCTTCAACAACAACCGATGGTCCCTCAGTGTTTGATGTACTCACTTTATTCATAGTCGCTATCTATGTAGTCAATGTTGATACTTGCGCAGTGAGTGATGTGATAGGATCCACAGCATAAACTCCAGCTGTATTCTTTATTCTTGATCTCTTAGACGGCCATTGGTAGCTATTAATAGTCATCTGATCAAGCAAGTCATAGGCTTGAGCAGGAGACTTGGCAAAAATCGTGCCATCTGCCGCAGCATCCACTGTGTCCGTGTCTGACCATTCAACCCGTTATAGAAAAGCTCAATTTGTACCCAGTCTTCAAAACCATGGTTCGGGCACTTTCTCAACAATTTCTTGTATCTTTCCCATGCCTCGTACAGTTGTTCAAAATCAGTCTGCCTGAAAGTGCTAATCTTAATCTTCAACTGTGCAGACTTTGCAGGGGGAAAGTATTATGCCAGAAATTTTGTCGCCAACTCCTGCCATGTCGTGATACTTCCCAAGGGAAGCGATTGAAGCCATCCTCTTGCTTGGTCCCTGAGAGAAAACAGAAACAAACGCAATCTAATAATATCATCATGAACATTATTGATTTTTACCGTATCCGTTATCTCCAAGAAAGTCCTCAAATAAACGTGAGGATCAGCAGTGGCAGTTCCTGCAAATTGGTTCTGTTGAACCATATTTATCAGTGCAGGTTTCAACTCAAAATTGTTGGCATTTATAGTCCCTCGAACAATGCCAGAATAATGTGCATTGATCACCGGTCTGAACTGATCTCTAATAGGTATAGCCTCTGGCATGTTATGTTTGTCATTCTCTCTGTGTTCAGCCATTGCTAGGATCTTTTCTCTTTTTGCTTTTCTCAATCTTCTCGCAGTTCTTTCGATTTTCGGATAAAAAATAAGAATATCAGGATTTTGCGATCTTAGCATGCACTGTCAAGCAGAAAAAAATGAAAAACTCAATCAATATAAAATAAAATAAAAAGCTCTAAATTAAAATCTAGATCAATTGATAACAATACTGATATAAATTCAAATTTTGACACTCCCCGGCAACGGCGCCAAAAACTTGTTGCGTGTTTTCTTGATTGCTCGCAAGCGCACGACGTCAAGTTATAGTAAAATGAATTTTTTGAGTACGAGTGTCGATCCCACGAGGAGTATGTATATAAACGTATATCAATGTTTGTAATTAGAATAGTCCCGACTTTATTTAGAAAAATCAAAAGAAGTTTGGTTTATTCAAATGAAGTAATTGAAGACAAAGAAATAATCTAATTACCGAGTTGAGAAATAAACGTGAGAGAAAATATCTAGAGAAATGATTTCACTAAGTTTACACGATAATTATTCCCAGTTAAATTTATATTTATGAATTTCAATTATTTAATGGCCAAGAACACTTAATTATTTTATTCATCTTTCCCAAGTGACGAATAAACTGTATCATTTGAACCTCGATTCAAACATTCCTAATAAGAATCTAGCTTTAATTGATAAATGCAAACAATGTTCTTGTCTAAGCCTCGCTAAAGTTATATGCCTTCCGAACGATATAAACATCCAACGATGTGTCTCTAATGATCTATAATCCTAGTTCATCTCCCGAATTGTAGAATTAATCAGATAACACAAAATTTATGGCCAGTAAATTGCAGTCAAATCAATACAAAGAAACACAATTAAACGAGAAGGAATTCAATCATATAAAGAACCGAGTCAAATTATTGTATCCACAAATTACATCATCATCTAGAATAAAAAATTAGTTCATGATGAAATCCAAATAAAAACAACGCATGTTCAAAGATTTAGACATCGAAACAATAGAAAATCAAGATGAAGGAATCAGATATCAAATTGGAAGTGGCGTCTCCGTCCCCAGATCCGTCGTTCTGCGTCTTTTTGGTCGTTCTTCGCACTCCGGATCTTCGTCTCTTGTTCGTGCTTGCTCTCTCCCTCTCTTTTCTCTCTAAAAACGGCGTCCCTTAAATCTGAACCCTTGTTTTCTTTTTATTCCCTCCGTCGGGGCCTTGAGTCGAAGCCCATTTAATCTTGTTTTGCCGCCATTGGCACCGCGGCGCTGAGTAAGTTGCGCCTAGGTGCCCGTGCTTTGCTCCTGTAGGCGCCGCGGCGCTTGTTGTTAGCGCCTAGGCGCTTGTTGTTCGGCAATGAGGCGCCGCGGCGCTTCTTGGGCAGCGCCTAGGCGCTTGTCCTTCGCACAAATGAGCGCTGCGGCGCTTATTGTGGTGCTGCGGCGCTTGTATATCGCAGTTTCACGCTCAAAAATACCTCTGAATTGCTCTAAACCATCAACTAGTTTTTTATCCCCTGCACAACACAAAAACAACAAAAACAGGCGTAATTCTGTTCGAAACCAACATAGATCAAATGGATTAACATATAAATTAAGTGCAATTCTTGCACTTATCAGCGTGCTTGACTTGGGACAATTTTGGGATGGGTGACCCCCTGGGAAGTTTCCTAGGGTACGTGTGAGTGAGGACATAAGCACGCTGAAAAGACTCGTCTTGGTACAGTGAGGACAGTCGTCGAATCTGGTGCATTTCAGTTAGTATCAGAGCGGTGTTCTTGTTAAAGGTCACGCCTACTGCCAGTTGCGAGAATCTCACGAAGTCACACCTCAGGTCTGTAAGTTTTAAAGCTTTAAATTATTTCATGTGTTGAGTATCCAGTCATGATTTCAGCATGTGCATATTTAAATTCAAAATTTCGTGCATCTTATGACATTGGTAGTATATTCGTGCATGTTGGGTTTACGTGTTGGGTAAATTTTGGAACAGTATGCCTCCTAGACGTATGGTTAACCGTGTAGAAAGGGAGGAGGACAGAGAGGCTCGAGATGAAGAGAGGGTCACTCCCCCTCGCTCACCTCCTGATATGTAGGAACAGATGCTTGCAGGTATGACTCAGTTCTTCGCACAGTTTGCATGGAACCAGGATGCAGTGGACACAGGGGCGAGGCCCAGACCAAAGGCTGTGTATGATAGGTTCAGGAGGATGGACCCAAAGGAGTTTTTGGGGACCACTGATCCGATGATAGCCGAGGGATGGATTAAATCCATCGAGGTGATTTTTGCATTTATGGAGCTGCAAGATGCAGATAGGGTCAGGTGTGCCACATTCCTTCTGACAGGGGACGCCAGGCTTGTGGTGGGAAAGTGCATCAGTGTCAGTGAACTTGCAAACACTAACGTGGAATGGGTTTAAGGAGGTATTCTACTCCAAGTACTTCACTGAGGAAGTACGATCCAGACTGACCAGGGAATTCATGACGCTGCGACAGGGAGACAGCAGTGTTGCAGAGTTGGTTAGGAAGTTTGAAATGGGGTGTCACTTTTGTATCCCTGATAGCTAATGATGCCCGGGGGAAGCTGAGGCACTTTATTGATGGGTTGTGGCCGATCTTGCGCCGTGATGTGAGGGTTGCTGGTCTGACTACTTATGCCGTTGCAGTATCTAGAGCCTTGGCGGCAGAGCAGGACCAAAAGGACATTGAGAACGACAGGCAGGGCAAAAGGCCCTATCAGGCATCGCAGCAACAGCATCAGCAGTGACCCCAGTTTAAGAGATCTTTCCAGGGTCATCAAGGGAAGAAGCCATTTCAGGGACCGCCGAAAGGCAAGGGTCATATCCCTCAGCAGAAGGCTCCATAGAAGCCCGGTTATTACCCAGTGTGCCCGAAGTGTCACCGCCAACATCCAGGGCAGTGTTTATATGGATCAGGCAAATTTTTCAAATGCGGAGCAAGTGACCACATGTTAAAGTATTGCCCACAGTGGAGGCAACCGACCTAGGGAAGAGTGTTCACTATGCATGCTCAGGAGGCGAACCCAAACACGACATTATTGACCGGTAACTCATTTAATTAAGCACCGTATTATTTTGCCATGCATGTTTGAATTGGATTTTGGGATTATTAGTGCATTAGTTAGTATTTTGGTGACTCGTGTAGAGATTCTCTATTATGCATGAGGTTAAGGTTAGAATTTTGGTATGTAAGTTTTGTGTGTTGTGCTAACCCCTCTCGGGGAATATTTTCATAAAGAGAGTAACCACGAAGGCCCAGATAGATTCAGGGGCCACTCACTATTTTATTTGGAGACGTTCGCTAATCATTTGGACGTCAAGTCCATTGGGCTCGACGTGAGTTATTCAGTGACAGTCCCATCAGGGGAAGAGCTATCAGCTACTAGCGTGGTCAGAGACATCAATTTTGAACTGCAGGACCACCTAGTGTACGCCGATCTAATTATGTTTCTGACGCCAGAATTTGATATTATCTTGGGAATAGACTGGCTGACGAAGAATAGATTCCTTATTGATTTTCAGAAAAGGTCAGTATTGGTTAGACCATTGGGCATGGAGCAGTTTCTTTTTGAACCGGATAGATGGAGAAGTTTATCTCGCATGATCTCTTGCATACAGGCACGGAGACTTATTCACAAGGGATGTCAAGCTTTCTTGGCCGGTATTATTTCCGCACCTGATTTGCCCACTCCATCTATATCTGATGTACCAGTGGTTAGAGATTTCCCTGACGTTTTTCCTGATGACGTCACAGGCCTTTCACCAGAGAGAGAGAGGTGGAGTTCGCTATTGATCTTGTGCCAGGCATTGTGCCAATCTCTAAGGCATCGTACCGACTAACTCCAGCTGAGATGTTAGAGCTCAAGCAACAGATTCAGAAGCTTCTTGACAAAGAATTCATTCGCCCTAATTTCTCACCATGGGGCGCACCAGTGCTCTTTGTAAAGAAGAAAGATGGGAGCATGAAGCTGTGTATCGATTACCGAGAACTGAACAAGGTAAAGATCAAGAATAAATACCCACTTCCAAGGATCGAGGACTTGTTTGATCAGTTGCAGGGAGCTACAGTGTTCTCTAAAATAGACCTTCGATCATGGTATCATCAACTGAAAGTAAAAGATGCAGATGTTCATAAGATGGCTTTCAGAACCAGATATGAGCATTATGAGTTCATAGTGATACTGTTTGGACTGACGAATGCTCCAGCAATATTTATGGACTTGATGAATCGAGTTTTTCAGCCATACCTAGACCAGTTCGTCATAGTATTCATTGACGACATTCTTATTTACTCGAAGAGCCATGAGGAGCACAGTCAGCATTTGGGTACAGTTTTTCAGGTCTTGCAGAGTCGCAAGTTGTTTGCAAAATTCAGTAAGTGTGAATTCTGGTTGGAGAAGGTAGCGTTTTTGAGTCATGTAATTTCTAGCAGTGGCATTGAGGAGGATCCAGCTAAGGTAGCAGCAGTTAAGGAATGGGTTGAGCCGATGAATGCGTCAGAGATCCGCAGTTTCCTAGGCTTAGCATGCTATTACAGGAAATATATTCAAGGATTTTCTTCGATTGCAGTGCCACTCACCCCATTGACCAAGAAGAATGCTAAATTCATTTGGAGTGACGAGGGTCAGAAGAGCTTCAATACTTTGAAGAAAGCTCTTATTTCAGCGCCAGTGTTAGACATGCCAGTCGGGCAAGGTAATTTTGTGCTATACACCGATGCATCTAATCTTGGTTTGGACATAGTGTTGATGCAGCACGGTCGGGTTATACCTTATGCCTCCAGACACTTGAAGGTGCATGAGAAGAACTACCCGACTCATGATCTTGAGTTAGCCGATGTCGTCTTTGCATTGTAGATACGGAGACATTATTTGTATGGCGAGAAATGCCAGATATCTCTTCATTCAAAGATTCAGAGATTTGGGTTAGAGGTTTATCCTAAGGGCAGAGCTCCTAAGCTGTCTAATCTGACAGTCCACTCTTATTTGTTTGACCGAATCCGTAGAGGTCAGCCTTCAGATGAGCAGTTGCAGAAATGGCGACTGAAGGATGAAGCCAAGGGCAGTGTACTCTACACAGTGTCTGATGGTATTGTAAAATATAGAGGAAGGATGTAGGTGTCCTAGTGTTGATTCGATTAGAGAGGATATTCTGACAGAGGCATATGCATCTCCGTATTCCATTCATCTAGGAGGTACCAAGATGTACAAGGATTTGCAGATCCTGTATTGGTGGCCAGGTATGAAGCGAGACATTCGCCGATTTGTGTCTGAATGTCTCACTTGTCAGCATGTGAAGGAAGAGCATCAGAGGCCAGCAGGGATGCTTAAGCCACTCCCTATCCCCAAGTGGAAGTGGGAAAATATCAGCATGGAATTCGTTGTTGGTTTGCCGAGGTCAGTCAGAGGATCCAATGCTATTTGGGTTATAGTGGATCGACTTACTAAGTCGGCACACTTCTTGCCAGTGAAGATGACTTTCTTCATGACGCAGTATGCGGAGTTCTATATCAGGGAGATAGTTCGATTGCACGGGATCCCAGTTTCTATTGTGTTTGACAGGGACCCGAGGTTCACATCGTCCTTTTGGAAGAGTTTGCACACAGCCATGGGGAAGAAGTTGCTATTCAGTACAGCTTTCCACCCTCAAACAGATGGCCAGTCTGAGCGAGTGATTCAGATTTTGGAAGATTTGTTGCGAGCATGTGTGATCGATTTCCATGGGAATTGGGAATCTTAGCTACCTCTAGTGGAGTTTACCTACAACAACAGTTTTCAATCGTCTATAGGTATGGCTCCTTACGAGGTACTGTATGGAAGGAAGTTCAGATCGCCGATTAATTGGGATGAAGTCGGTGAGAGATCAGAACTTGGTCCAGAGATTGTTCAGCAAACTGCAGATGTGGTGGTCAAAATCTGAGACAGGATGAAGACCACCCAGAGTCGTCAAAAGAGTTATGATGACAAGAGGAGGAGAGATCTGAGTTTGCCGTAGGTGATCACGTTTTTGTAAAGGTAGCACCTATGAAGGGTGTTATGAGATTTGGGAAGAGAGGCAAGCTTAGTCCGAGATTTATTGGACCATTTGAGATTCTTGACAGAGTTGGGACACTAGCTTATCGTGTAGCCCTACCACCGAATCTGGCCGGTGTACACAATGTGTTCCACGTCTCGATGCCGAGGAAGTACCTAGCAAATCCTTCGCATATTTTGAGTTTTGAGCCGTTGCAGTTGGCTCCAGATCTGTCATATGAGGAAGACCTGTCCAAATCCTAGACCGACAGGAACGGAGATTTTGGAACAAAGTAACTAAGCTGGTCAAGGTCCAGTGACAGAATCAATCAGTGGAGGAGGCCACTTGGGAGACCGAGGCAAATATGAGAATTCGCTACCCGGAGTTGTTCGGTAAAACTTAATTTCGAGCACGAAATTTATATAAGTGGGGGAGGAACTATAGAGCCAATTTCAGTACGCGTAAAACCCGTGTATTTATTTAAATTGTTAAATCATTTAATTAAGTTTAAAATGATTTGAGAGATGCATGATTTATTTAAATGTATTATTTAAATTATTTATGTTTATGTGATGCACGTTAAAATGTTTCTTGAGTTTCATAGTTTCAGACGATTATTCGATACTGGATCGAGGAAAAGAGACCGACGACGATTTTTGACGATTTTAAAATGTGGTATTTTATTTTAAGTTACAAAGGGGCATTTTAAATGAATTATTAGTTTTTAGCATTTTCAATCCAAAATTTATTTAGTTGGTGATTTAGGGATTTAAAACCTTTAAAATTTATCAAGGTTGTGTTTTAAATTTCAATTTGGGATTTGTTAGTAAAGTATAGGTGGGTTAGCATTTTATTAGTATGTTAATTATTTAATTAAGCAATTTATTCCCCCTAATTAACCCAAACGCACGCGCACACACACACACTCACACACAAAAATACACGACACACAACACACACACATTTTTCATTTTCAGTTTCAGATTTTTGAAGAGAAAATTAGGGTTCTTAGAACAAGAGTGCAGCCGCCCCTCCCTCTTCAGTTTTCCAGCATATTTTAGTTGAGTTTTCTTTAAGAAAATCATTCCACGTTCATCCCGGATCAACCCTCACACTGTTCCTGCTTCGGTATCGTCGGTTCGGTAATTTCAATTATCAAAGGCATGTATAATCTATTGTTTCTGCATCGATCTCGTTATATTATATGTTGTGATGTTTATTATGCGTGAAAATCCATGTATGTTGTGAAAAGTTTAAGCAAAAACATTTGGAATGATTTTTGGATCAAAATTTTTAGATCTAAGAATGTGTCTGCTGTCATTTCGTGTGCTGTGGATTTTCGGTTGCTTATCTTGAAAAATGTTCAACATATAAAACGTAGAACATTTTAATACCTTCGATTTGACAGTAAATTCGTAATTTGTGGACAAGAAACGAGTGAGTTATGATTGTTTTTCGGGACTGCTCAAACTGTGATTTTATAAAAATGTGTTCTTGACATGTTCTTGAGTTTCTTGTGTTGCAAGCTTCGTTGGAAATCGCCGAGTGTTCCTTGCTGTGTTTAGGAGTGTCCAATGGCGGTGATCATGTGGATTTTGGGGTGTTGTCTCAGGTTGGTGAGGTTGTGCATGCATTAGAATCACAGGGAGACAGCAGTGTTGCAGAGTTTGTTATGAAGTTTGATTGGGGAACAGTTGATCTATGTTTTAAGCAAGGTCCGCACCTTCTATTGTTTGGGGAAATTCATACTTCTTGACAAGATTTGTTTCGGGGTTGAGTCGGTGGTTAACATGTTGTTTATCACGGTCAAGTCCCGAGCATTTCCAGAAGGTCATAAGTTAGTACATCAATGGGTGATGCATTCGATAGGCATGATTAAATTGTGGAAGTTAAGGTTCATGATAGCGCGTTAGCATGTGCAGCAAGTACTCGAGCGAGATCCAACGAATCCCGCAACGCCATGTGATACGAATCTGACCGGGTGTTACGTGCTAATGGTTGAAAGGAGATTTAAGATGCGTTGTTGCCTCGGACTTTCAAGCTTGATTGTGATTAAAGATGATGAATCAAGCATATTCAAGCAAGTGGTGGAGTTCAACAAAGAATATACCGAAGGACCTATGACAAGGGGACGTATCAAGAAGTTTAAAGAAGCACTTCAAGGATTCATGGTGAACTACCAAGGAAGTTCAACAAATGGGGTGTCTAAATTAGAGGAGTTTGGGGAACATGGACACAACAATGAAATGTTTGGAATGTTATTCAAGTGTTAAAAGACCATGAGGACAGCAGCAAGCGCGCACCCGCGCCAGAAGCAGCGATAAAAATATTTTGAGGAGTTTCTCTCAAATTTGTAAGGCATTTTTGCTTTGTTCTTCACAAAATCAAACTTATCAAAGATTGTATCTTTGTGGCGTTTGTCGATTGTTTTTCGCACGAATTGTCAAAACAAGTTCTTTGAAGGTTCGTTTGAAATTCGATTGTTATCATCATTGATATTTGTTGCTAAGTGTTAATCGCTTAAAGGTGAATATCACAAATCTTTGCTTGTTTCAAAAGATCGGGACAACACAATCGATCCTTGTTCGATATTGAATTGAGGGCGCGATTCTAATAATCGTGTTTGCTTTCATTCGTACGAAGATTCGCATCATTTGGTATCAGAGCTTTTGGTTCTCTTTGATTCAAGTAAGTTATCGTTGCTATTTTCAGATCTGTATAAAATTTCGTTTTGTTCTCAGATCTGTTATCCTTTCGTTGCTATTTTCAGATCTGTCTAAAAATAAAAAAAAAATCCATTCTGTTATCAGATCTGTGTTATCCTTTTGTTTCTATTTTCAGATTTGTTTAAAACTTCGATTCTATTTTCAGATCCGTGTTATCCTTTGTATTGTTGTAAGATCTGCGTTATTCTAGTGTTCTTTTTTTTGTGCAGTCCAAGTGAGACAGTTGCGAGTGTCCACGAGTTGAATCTTGTTAGTTTGATATACAAGTACAAAGCTTGAGCACATCTTAGAGAGAACTATCAAATTCGAGTGAAAACACTTGAGTGCGAGCGTTATTTCTTTGGAGTGACCGGTGAGTATTTTGTAGTGAGTAAAAAAAAAAAAAGTGGAGTCGAGTGAATTTTCATTGGAGTGACCGGTGAGGATTCGTGGTGAGGAAACTTTATATTTTATTGTTTTATACTAACTTTTTTCTTGCAGGTATAATGATTGACGAACGTCAATTTCAAACCATGTTAGGAGGGTTGGATAGAATATGGGAGAAGGAGTTTAAGCCTCTACGAAAAAATATAGGAGGTGCGAAGAAGAGGAAATTCATGATAGGCAATATGATGAGGATAGGCGACTTAGAAGATTTGGAGGGAATAGATCATTGTATTTGCAAAGTGATGATGATAGGGGATGTGAGGAGAGTAGTGGGTATAGCAACCGGGGAGAGAAAATCATTGCTAGGCCAAAGAATGAGTCGAGAGTTGAAGCTAGCAAATATGAATATCAAGGTACAAGTAAAAACTCAAATTCTAGTACTTGTGATATTATATGTTGTTGGTGTTTAGAAATTGGTCATGATATCAATCAATGTCCACGTGATAAGGTGACCAAAGTAGAATCATCTGTTGAGCCTGAATCTGATGTTGTTGCTGAACCTGAATATGAAGTTGAGGTTGGGGAGATTGAGGATGATAATACTACATTGGTTCTTGACACGAGTGTTGAGCATTATATGGTAGGAGGTGAATTGATAGATGATGGTACTTCACTGGTTGATGATACGAGTACTGTTAAACAAAACCTTGTGGACAGTGAATCATTGAGTGATGAAGAAGTTTCTATTTTGTCTACTATGGGAGAGGAGAGTAGGCAAGGAGAAGTTATTTTACATAAATTCGTTGAGCAACGAAATACTTCATTTGTTAAATTAAATCCAATTGTTGTTCTTGAGAATCAATTGAAATTCCTTGAATTGAGTGAAAAAGAAAATAAATTGGCCGAAAGAAAGAGAGAACAAAAGAGTGAGATGGACATAGAAAAGAAAGAAGAGAGAAAAGAAAAAGAAAGAGAGGCCAAAGGAGAAGAAAAAGAAAAGAAAAATAAATTAAAGGCCCAAAAGAGTCAAAAGAGTGAGATGGAGAGATGTTTATTTTTGCATAAACCCTTTCATGTACCGTTGTACAAAGTGGTTTATTGTCATTGTGATGATATAGCCGGTTCAATTCCCGAGCATTATTAATTCTCCTTTGCAGGATTTCGATGAAGACATGATGAGGAGACGAGCAAATGAGAAAGGTGTAAAAATGCAATGGGATGATCCATTTGATGTTGAGAACACTCACCGTGAGGTAAGGTTAGTTGCCAACGCAACAACCATGAGGTATGACTTTTGTCCTTATCTTACTTCGTTGTTGTGTTGTATTCAAGCATTTGGTGAGATAGTTGAGAGTGGGATGTCTAAAAGGTCTAATTGTGAATTAACCTTTGTGCCTAGAAGTCATAGATTTGAGAATGATGACATATTGAATAGATCAAATTTAAATGTTAGTGATTGTGATTTTTCAAGAGTTGTCAAATTGATGAGTTTTAGTCATGACAATGAATTGTATGCAATATGTTCAAATCTTTGTGAAGAGTTAAATGTTTACATGGGTAGTACATCTAGTATGTTCTATTTGCATGATTCATACTTGTTTGATGATGGCGTTGGAAAGAGCATGAATGAATATCAGAATTTTTATGTTCTTAATGAATACAATTTTAAGGAGAATAAATTCTTCATTCTTTATTCATTGCATGAGTTACGTACTAGTGATGCTTATAGTGGTGATTTTATCTTTGATAAAATGCATGATTATACGTGTTGGTTGCATATGAAGAGGTATGTTGAGTGGGATTGTGAAACATGCATTGCATATAAGAGATTGACATTTTGGCTAGATTCTTATATCGTGCATGAACTATGTCTTATTCCTAGTGAGCTATGGTCGTACACGTGTATGGATTTCATTTGTGTGTTAACTAGGTCTAAGAAGGGGAGAAACCTTATTTTTGTGATACTTAATGGTATTTTATCATTTGGTGTCATTTATTATTTGGTATGTGGCAAAGTTGATGAGTTTATAGGAAAGGCAACGGGGATGTTGGGATTTCCAGTGCAAAAGGAGCGAGCAAACAATAGCACCTACAAATTTGAACCTGAAGGTAAGCATGTTGGTCATATAAATTTTGTTATTACTAACTTGCTTCGTTTTTGCGTAGGTAGATAAGATTTGAGGACAAATCTTTTTGAAGAAGGGGAGTATGATACGAATCTGACCGGGTGTTACGTGCTAATGGTTGAAAGGAGATTTAAGATGCGTTGTTGCCTCGGACTTTCAAGCTTGATTGTGATTAAAGATGATGAATCAAGCATATTCAAGCAAGTGGTGGAGTTCAACAAAGAATATACCGAAGGACCTATAACGATGGGACGTATCAAGAAGTTTAAAGAAGCACTTCAAGGATTCATGGTGAACTACCAAGGAAGTTCAACAAATGGGGTGTCTAAATTAGAGGAGTTTGGGGAACATGGACACAACAATGGAAGTGTTTGGAATGTTATTCAAGTGTTAAAAGACCATGAGGACAGCAGCAAGCGCGCACCCGCGCCAGAAGCAGCGCAGCCGCGCGCACGAACCAGGAACAGGCGCGCCACCGCGCCACAATTGGCGCCACCGCGTGCACCCATGCGCGCGCCACCGCGCGTAAACCCGCGCCACCGCGCGCCTTGGCCGAACTTCGCACGCACCCCGCTCGTGATCTCGTGCTATCGCGCGACCTTCCGTGTAGAATTTGTTCACAACTTTCTTTATGACTTTTTACACTACTTTTCTTGTATTTTATTGTATTTATATGCATTGTATCAACCAAAAACGTGATAATTCAGATTGATAAAAATATTTTGAGGAGTTTATCTCAAATTTGCAAGGCATTTTTGCTTTGTTCTTCACAAAATCAAACTTATCAAAGATTGTATCTTTGTGGCGTTTGTCGATTGTTTTTCGCACGGATTGTCAAAACAAGTTCTTTGAAGGTTCGTTTGAAATTCGATTGTTATCATCGTTGATATTTGTTGCTAAGTGTTAGTCGCTTAGAGGTGAATATCACAAATCTTTGCTTATTTCAAAAGATCGGGACAACACAATCGATCATTGTTCGATATTGAATTGAGGGCGCGATTCTAATAATCGTGTTAGCTTTCATTCGTACGAGGATTCGTATCACCATGTAAGTATGTTCGACGTGCAAAAAGAAAATATTTTTAAGTTTTTGAGGTATGCTAAATGTCTTGTGATAAAATTATGAAAGAGTTTGGAAGTTGGTGAACGTGGCCGAAGACCTCTCCACCCCGGTAAAGCATGACCTAGTTTAGATTAGGATTGAAAAGCGATAAAGCATGATCAGGGACCAATCTACCCGTTAAAGCATGAATGGGGATCTCATGTATGTGGTAGTGGACTTTCCCTGCCAGCCCAATACTGTGGTTTAGTCTGATCAAGCACTTTTATGTATGGGTCACTTGCTTGAAATATATCTCTACGCAAAATGATGAAGTTTATGTATGTTCAAGTATGTATGAAGCAAGCATGTTTATGAAAAGTTTTATGATGATGGCACGTCTACGTTTATGATACTACTATCAAGTTTCAAGTATGTTTATGCTATTACGTTCAAGTTTCAACTATGTAAGCCATACTTTAAAGATGCATGTGATTTTATTATGTAGTACTTGTTACTTCCAGTTTATACATGTTGAGTCTTTAGACTCACTAGACTTGATCGATGCAGGATGAGGATGATTTTGAGGAGAAAAGGGGTGAGAACCAATTAGCCGGCTTGGACTGCGCAGGGGGCTAAACCCGAGGACCGCCTATGTTTTAAGATTTTATGCATAACGATTTTTAATACTCTGATTTCATGAAGTGGTTTATGTTGTTTAAACGATTATTACTTTTGGTAAATTTTGTTTTGGTTGTTTTATTGCAAATGTTTTAGACGAGCAAGCTATTTAATGCAAAATTAAAACTTTATTTTGTATTTAAGAAAATTTTTATTTTTCCGCAAATTTTAAGTAGTTTAAAAGTACGGTACGTTACAACAGAGCATACTTAAAGTTTTAAGAAATTTTAAACACAGGCTCTGATACCACTTGTTGGTCCCACGTGCGGAACTTGAGATAATAGATATGAAAATAAAGAATAAATTGGACACCGAGATTTACGTGAAAAACCCATAAAAATTATTAGTGTAAAAACCTTGGATAAGATGAAAAGAATTCAACTATAATATTTTACGGTGTACAACCACTTAATGTATTTTTAAAGATAACACACACTCTCTTGATATAGGAGAACAAATACCTTATAAATATTATAAAACTAAGCACTCAAATGTTATAAGATGAGAGAGAGCTCGATGAAGGGATAATCTGAAATGAGGGGCTTATAGAGCTCCGTGTCCGTGTGAAAACGCATATAAAACGTATCATCCGTCTGAAAATTCTGTTGCAGCTAATCACCTCATTTAATTATTCAGCTTTGCTGACTGCTGTCGCCAAATACCTTATTAACTTTTTCGACACTTAAAATGTAACGCCCGAAAACCTGAACACACTAACAACATGCATACATGAAAATTATTTGAAAAGTTATTTAAATGAGTGATCTAGAAGCATGTTTAAATATCTGCATGGTTTAATGATTACTTAACCGAATGCTATGAATGTAAACTTTACACAGTCGAATACGCGATGCACGGCAGAATGCGAGAGAACTGATGACGATTTTGATAAAGTTTCTACTTTTAGAAAGTTATAAATAGAAACTCTAAATTTAGTAAGTCGAAAATAGAAAAGCGACAATCTATTTATAATTAGGGACGAACTTAATCGATAACGAACTTTTGCTAGAAAATAGTAGTTTTGGCCGTGCGATACTAGAAACTAGTGGCACCATTTATTTTTAAATATTGTTGGGACTTTGTGGTGGATTAATTATGGGATTAATCAATTTCTTAATGGGCCTAGATTAATAAAGATTTAATTAAATAATTAGGACTCTTAACTACACCTAAAGCCCAATTAGCAAACTAATAACTTAATTAAATAAAACCTAGCCTACACCACCCCAAAAACAAAAGCCACTTTCACCTTCAGCGCGCGCACACACACACACACACACACACACACGGACTCTAGGTGGCCGTGAGTTTCATAGCAACAGAGGAAAAGCTTTGCGTCCCGTTCGTCTTTCGTTGCGCCATCTCTCATATCTCTTAAGAATAAAGGAACAAGACATGTTTTCAAACCTTTCTTTATGCACCATTCAATCCATAATAATGCATGAATATTAATTTGTGTGAAAAACTTGTAAGGATTATGGTTTTAAGTTTCCTACATGTGTATCTCATGTTTTCATAAAGGATTATTAACGTTTTGGAGATTGTTGAAGGATGGATGCAAACCAAGATATCTAAGAGTCAAACTAAATGCTTAAGAGTAAGTTTATAAGGGACAATGGCCATAGGGATCGCCTCTATAGCAGCACCACCTACAGGTGAATACCATGAGGGCCGAGAGGTGGGAAGTCAGGTGGCCTTGGGTCCCTATAGCCAAGGGGGCTGCATGGGGCCCTAGCCATGGTATGGCGGTTTGGTTTAGGGTCTTAGGAAGGGCTGGGAGATGTTCAGACAGTTCCTGGACTAGTGGGCAAAGTGCTGCAACCGAATTTCTAGAAATTGCCTTTGTTGTCTTGTTTGGGGTGTGTGGTTATGTGGGCTAAGAGGTTGGTTTAAGGGGTTGTCCAGTGGCTAGGGACCTGCCTTAGGGTCCTGGTGAGAGTCTAGTGCGAGCCAAAATTCGAGTCAAGTGTAGCCACAACCGCTGGAGCATTTGTTCCTCGGCTGCACGCGAAGAACCACTCGGCGGGCCGTTATTGTGAGGGGTTTGGAGCCTTGAGCGTCTGGTTTTTGTCTCAAAGGGTCTGATCATGGTCTTGTTTAGGGTCTAAGGAAGGGATATAGGGCCTGGTTTGAGGTCGTTTCGAGCCATGGTCCGTTCAGGGTTGTAAATTGCCCGAACATGTCAAAAAAAGGGTGAATTTTCAGCCTAGGTTAAAATTTTAAATCTAGTTCGGTTTTGGCTTGGGCTTGGGGACTTCCAGCCGCTTAAATTGTGTCTTAGGATGTTAATAAAGGTCTGGTCTTGGGTTGGTTCGAGTCGGAAGGGTAGTTTGGTAATTTATTTAACCGAAAACACGAAACGATGGTAAACGAGCCAACCGGGAAGCGAATTGAGTCGTTTTTAAAACGTATGTCCTAAGATTGAATTTCCAGTAAGCTACTGGATATTTTTGGGTGTTTTCAAAGTTAAAATTTAGTCAGTCAAAGTTTAAGGTCGTCCGGGTACGTATAATGTTAAATCGTGAGCAGTCGGTTTGAGGAAAGTCAAGGGCGGTTTGCAACTTCCTAAAAAAATTTCACATCATGTAAAATGTAATTTTTTGAAGTTTTAAAGTATATGCATGATATATGCCATTTTTAGAAGTTTTAACGTATTTGCACATATATGTTATTTTTAGCAATCTTGATGTATACGAATGATATGAGCCATTTTTTGAAATTTTAAATACTATGGAAAGTTATGATTGTTTTATGACATGATAAAGTAAAGAAAAATATTTTTGAGTAATGTGAATTGATCGTGACGTAAAAGTAATAAGGGATCCGTTGAAAACGGGAACGGTGAACTTGCAATGTCAAAGGGAGATAACCGTCGAAAACGGGGTGGAAATCTCAATGATAATGGATCCATTGATAAAGTGAACGGTGAAGTTATTTTTATGATAGTCGATGGAATCGTCGAAGAAGTGAACATTAAACCCGGCGGCCTAGTACTATGGTTTATAGATTTATCAATCGAATAAATGTTGTCACTTTCGAGAATCGTACTTCACTTAAAAATGATGATTTTAAATAGAAAATGTTCATATCTACACATGATTTCAAAATTTGCATATTTTGAAGGTTCATGTTTGCATGAAAGAGACTATTTTTAGTAAAAGTAATTTTTATGCATGTTATTGTATATGTATGTACTTGTTATATTAGGTTTGAGCATGTTGAGTCATTGGACTCACTAGGTTTGAATTGTTGCAGGTGATGATGATGTTGAGTCGTGAGGTGTGGACTATTGAATCATCCAGGAGGCGCTAGTGCATATCCGAGGACCTAGAAATTCCGCATATGTTAAAGATTTTGATGACTTTATGAATTATTGCTTTTATTTACAGAATGCTAGAATTTATTGAGTTGAATTTTAAACTTTTATTTCTTTATTTACTTATTCCGCATGAAAGGTTTTGGATATTATGGAATTCATTTATTGGATTATTTATGATAGTTTATTTATGATGAATCAATTATGCATGGTCTAGAAAAAAGCTAGAGTAAACTAAATGAATTTAGAAGTAGGATAAACCATCAACCAAACCCGGTATTTATAGTGTAGATAATACACTATTTTGGCGAAACCTTGGGGTCAACGCCCTAGTCCAGGGGCCGGTCCCCCTAACTTCGAGTGAGTCACTGCCCTAGGAGATACTCTTGCACAGAGACATATATTTGCTTTATCCGTTGTTGGGAGATCAACTACTGGGACCAAACTCAGGGGATTTAGACAAGTCCCTTTCAAGAATCATCAGTCTCATGTGCTGGTGATATAGGGTTGAAGGGTCGCCTTGACATAAGTACAAACAATGCAAATCACCCCATATATGGGGGGATCCAGATTTCCATAAAAGAGTCAGGAGTTACATTGAACCTTTTCCCCCAAATTGACATGCCTCCAGCCTTAGTAAGATCTTTCGTTGACTTCAGATGCACACCCGAATTCTCTCGAGGAGCTCGACCCTCAACCTTCAGCAGGTGAGCTTCGAGCTGACCAAGCTCTCCCTGAAATCAGACCCCTTAAGCTTATTGGGCCTAAATATATTGGGTCCAAGCTTATTGGGCCTGACCGAACACAACCCAGGATCACAAGTTTGCCCTCAAAACTTTCTAACTTGATTAAAAAGAACACGTGGGGGGATAAGAAATTAGTTTGAGTGTCGGTCAATAAACCGAAAGACTTAAACGGCAAAATGACCACCTCATCCCTCCCATCTTGAATTTCAAATTTCTAGGCTAATGGGACACGCATAGTCGTTCCGTATTCCGAGGCGATTCCAGACCGCCAGATTGCTTGCAGATGAAATATTAGATTTCCTTCAAGTTTTCCTACAATCAGGGGATCACCTCTTCTCATTTTACTTTTTCTGATCCTAAATTTCAGCTTGACGCTACGACTTCTAGCTTCTTTTCTCCCCTCTATTCCGGTAAATCTGATATTTTGTCTCTTAGGTCTTAAATTTTTGTTGCCTTGCCTCCCTCAGTTCCCATGTCACAGTCCACTCCAGGTAGTATTGCTTCTGGCCTCCAAGTCAGCGAAGAACTCGCCATCTTGGAGGATGTCAAATATCCTCATCGTGGTGGATCCATTTATAGGTTGGATAATCATGAATGCACAACCCAACCAGAATAAAAGACCCCCACTGTGGACACCTCCACATCAATCACCAAATAGGTCCTCATTAAAACCCGTTGAGGCCTTCCTCGTCCCTAAGATTCAAGACGAGAGATCGTTCATTGTCCCCAAGACCGAGAAGAATAAGGCACCCATGAGTGGGGTCGAGTAGAAGAAGGGCAAGAAGATGGACCAGACTGATGAGGTTCTGATCTCCTCTTTCAGCTCTGAAACTGGACTCGAGGGAGAGGAAGGGGGATCCCCTCCCCGGCTATCCCAAATTACCCATTGTTATGGGTATTCCGTAGACTTTCTAGGTAGAGGCCCAAATAACATGGCATCTTGGATGTTGTACGAGTTGACTTCCTTTTGGCCTCAAAACTTCTAATTATTTTTTGTATTGCAGGCTATAATACTCGGGGACGTGGTGGCTCACTAGGTGAACTCAATGCTCCATATGAGTTGGCACAACGTAGATGAGCTTAAGGGCTCTCTTCCAAGTTCAATCGGCTGCCAACAGGGCCAATAGGTCTTTCACCGGGAGCTTAATGAGGCTAAGGCTCGCGCTGTACAGGAACTCTAACAACATATACCCATTATATATGTCAATATAATGCAATTAAATCGACAAAAATGAATTAAATTTGGGTGATTAAAAACATGGATTTCAGCAGCTTAGTTATTCAACAGTATATAGAATTTCGGACCCGAATACGCCAAGATCAGAGCTTAAACTAGTAGCTGGAGGTCTTGTGGTAGTGCAGAGACTGGAACTTTGTAGGAAGAGTCGCCAGAAACACAATTGGAAGGCTGGAAATACATGGAAACATAGTGAACTATCAACCACCTTATCACGATTCTACAACCAATAAACGATTTTCGGCTTGTCAGCCTGGCTTTCAACCTTAAATCGACCTCCAACCCACATTTCAAAATCAACTGATACATCCATACTATACTACGATGTCTGAGAACAAAGAGTTGTAAGATTACGTAGTTAAAACAACGATTCAAACATTGATTTTTTTCTTAACAGGAACACATCAGGATGCTTCGAGATTACGCTTCTTCTCATGCACTACAAGAAAAATGATTTTCTGCAGCACGTAATCAACAGCGTGCCTTAAAAGCACGCTGCAATATTACTTTTAACGGTGTGCACCTATATGTGCGCTGTTAATATTGTTGCACTTGACAGAAATAACGGCGTGCATTTAAAGTACGCTGCAGATAGTAATATCCGCATCATGTATTTATGTGTGTTGTTAATAAATTATATAAACGACAGCGTGCAATAATATGTGAGCTGTTAATAACCTGTGTAATTTTCGCAGCACACAATAAAGGCACGCCGTAAATAGTATTATTAACAGCTTGCATGTTTATGTGTGTTGTTAATAATAAATCATTTAAAAAAATCGTGTATAGACATTAACGACATACCTTAATTGCATGCCGTCAATATTATTATTCACGGCACGCATATTAGCACGCTGAGAAAAATAGGAGCCCAATTATTTAGAAAAATTTTAAATTAGCAACGGTTTTTAAAAAAATGTCATTATATGTAGTGACGGTTTTGGTAGAACCGTCGCTAAATTTAAATTTAGTGACGGTTCAAATTATTTTCTCCACACCACTTCACAACACTTAAACTTTTTCTCTCTTACACGATTTTAATTTCGATTTAGTGTACGTTTTTTCGTTTCAATTTTTGCTTAATTTTTAAGTGTTAATTAAGATAATGAGTATTGTTAGCATAGTCAGATTGTAAATTTTTAAAAAAATTTATTAAATTATAAAAGTATTTTTTTAACAAAAATATGAACGACGAATTATGATATACCGTCGCTAAACTTAGCGACACTCGTTAAAAGTATAGCGACGGTTATTTAGCGATAGTTTTTGAACCATCGCTAATTGTTGAAATTTTAGATGGAATATTAACGGTGTACATTGAACGCTGCGGATAATTATATTAACGACGTGCATATGCACGCCGCGGATAATAATATTAACAGCGTGCACATTACGCCGCAGATAATCTTGAACTTTCAACAGCTTGCAGTTGTGCAGCGTGCAATGTGCGCCTCGAAAAGAGAATTTGCGCGCTGCAAAAAATCATTTTTGTTGTAGTGATATTAGGGTTCATCTGAGGGGAGAGATTGAGAAAGAGGAAATGAGAACAAAACGACCATGTATAAATCTAAATATATAAAGGGTATATAAGTCATTTAATAATCAAAAATACATTAACACATTTTAAAAATGGGGATGAGGCACATGAGCTAATAATTTCAAAATTCTAGTACCATCAAAACTATTAAAATAATTTAGGGGTTATTTTCCAATTAAAAGGTTTACAGGGGATCATACACATTTAGCCCTGAAGAATTGAGTACACGACTCAATGGTGGGGGCCTAGGGGACCACGTTTGAGCCACAACAGCGTGAGGGAACCCCATCGCATCACATGCGCTCACCCTCACACGGACAGCGACCTCCCACTCACGACCCACTCGAGGATAATAATATTAACAACGTGCACATGTACGCCACAGATAATCTTGAACTTTCAACAGCTTGCAGTTGTGCAGCGTGCAATATGCGCCGCGGAAAGATAATTTGCGCGCTGCGAAAAACCATTTTATGTTTCTAGTGATATTAGGGTTCATCTGAGGGGAGAGATTGAGAAATAGGAAATGAGAACAAAACGACCATGTATAAATCTAAATATATAAAGGGTATATAAGCCATTTAATAATAAAAAATACATTAAACATTTTAAAAATGGGGATGAGCCACATGAGCTAATAATTTTAAAAGTCTAGTACCTTCAAAAGTATTAAAATAATTTTGGGGTTATTTTCCAATTAAAAGGTCTACAGGGGACCATACACATTTAGCCGTGAAGAATTGAGTACACGACTCAATGGTGGGTGTCTAGGGGACCACGTTCGAGCCACAACAGCGTGAGGGAACCCCATCGCATCACCTGCGCTCACCCTCACACGGACAGCGACCTCCCACTCACGACCCACTCGCGGATAAGAATATTAACAGCGTGCACATGTACGTCGCAGATAATCTTGAACTTTCAACAGCTTGCAGTTGTGCAGCGTGCAATGTGCGCCGCGGAAAGATAATTTGCGCGCTGCGAAAAAACATTTTTTTGTAGTGATATTAGGGTTCATCTGAGGTGAGAGATTGAGAAAGAGGAAATGAGAACAAAACGACCATGTATAAATCTAAATATATAAAGGGTATATAAGTCATTTAATAATAAAAAATACATTAAAACATTTTAAAAATGGGGATGAGGCACATGAGCTAATAATTTTAAAATTCTAGTACCATCAAAACTATTAAAATAATTTAGGGGTTATTTTTCAATTAAAAGGTTTACAGGGGACCATACACATTTAGTCCTGAAGAATTGAGTACACGACTCAATGGTGGGTGCCTAGGGGACCACGTTCGAGCCACAACAGCGTGAGGGAACCCCATCGCATCATCTGCGCTCACCCTTACACGGACAGCGACCTCCCACTCACGACCCACTCGAGGATAATAATATTAACAGCGTGCACATGTACACCGCAGATAATCTTGAACTTTCAACAGCTTGCAGTTGTGCAGCGTGCAATGTGCGCCGCAGAAAGAGAATTTGCGCGCTGCGAAAAAACTATTTTTGTTGTAGTGATATTAGGGTTCATCTGAGGGGAGAGATTGAGAAAAAGGAAATGAGAACAAAACGACCATGTATAAATCTAAATATATAAAGGGTATATAAGTCATTTAATAATCAAAAATACATTAAAACATTTTAAAAATGGGGATGAGGCACATGAGCTAAGAATTTTAAAAGTCTAGTACCATCAAAACTATTAAAATAATTTAGGTGTTATTTTCCAATTAAAAGGTTTACACGGGACCATACACATTTAGCCCTGAAGAATTGGGTACATGACTCAATGGTGGGTGCCTAGGGGACCACGTTCGAGCCACAACAGCGTGAGGGAACCCCATCGCATCACCTGCGCTCACCCTCACACGGACAGCGACCTCCCACTCACGACCCACTCGCGGATAATAATATTAAAAGCGTGTACATGTACACCGCAGATAATTTTGAACTTTCAACAGCTTGCAGTTGTGTAGCGTGCAATGTGCGCCGCGGAAAGAGAATTTGCGCGCTGCGAAAAATCATTTTTGTTGTAATGATATTAGGGTTCATCTGAGGGGAGAGATTGAGAAAGAGGAAATGAGAACAAAACGACCATGTATAAATCTAAATATAAAAAGGGTATATAAGTCATTTAATAATCAAAAATACATTAAAACATTTTAAAAATGGGGATGAGGCACATGAGCTAATAATTTTAAAAGTCTAGTACCATCAAAACTATTAAAATAATTTGGGGTTATTTTCCAATTAAAAGGTTTACAGGGGACCATACACATTTATCCCTGAAGAATTGAGTACACGACTCAATGGTGGGTGCCTAGGGGACCATGTTCGAGCCACAACAGCGTGAGGGAACCCCATCGCATCACCTGCGCTCACCCTCACACGTTCGAGCCTTAGCCGCGACCTTCCACTCACGACCCACCTTGACAAGTCGTGTTTCGTTCTCCTTCTTTAATGACACACTGATAGACCAAATCTTATAGAGATTTGGGGATTTTATTTTTGCTTATCTAGACTTTTTATCCCTAATTTTGTGTTTATTTGAATTAATAATTGTAGATTTGAATAAAAAAGATAAAATACCTAAATTGAGAGATAAAATAAATTTACAAGACTTCAAAGGGAAAAAATACCAAAAGAAAGGGAATAAAATATTTCTTTAATAATATTGAAGTTTTGGAAAAAAATCTATGTAGATTTTGATAAAGATAAAATCTCTGTGAGACCCCAAAAATAAAATAGTATTGATGACATTTTTGTAAATAATTTGAAAAATATTCAATTTATTTTGATGGCATTTTCGTTAATAAGTTGAAAAATAATGAATTAATTTTAAGGGCAAAATGGTAATTAGTGACATATCTTGGTCATATGAAGTCCAAATGATTTAAGATTTGGATATACGTAGAAAACTCAAAAATATAGAAGTTTCAAGTTTTGAGTTTTGAAAAATTTGATCGTTTGACTGGTCCAAAAGAATATACCGACGTTAAAATGTTAAATATTATATAATATTATTTTATTTTATTAATATAATATAATATAATATTAAAAAAAATAAAAAAAATAAGTTGAGTCGGTGGAATTCATTATGAATTTGAATTCCACCGATGAATTCCACCGAACTCAAAAAAAAGAAGAAGAAGATATCGTACAGAGAGCATAGAGGTAAGGGAATAATTTTTTTATTTTCTTTTCAATCTTGTGACTTATTGATTTATCCAATCGACGAACCGACTTCAGTTCTGGGATCGTTGACACTATCTGCGATTTGAGGTATAAATTTTATATTTTTGGTGATGTTTGAAATTCGTCGATTTTTGGAATAAATCCGATAAATTGTTAAATCATATAGAAATTGAAGATTGTTGTCTAGTATATGAGTTTAACGAAGAAGAGATGATTATAATGATGTTATTTTGAATTATTCTCAATTTATTATAATTAGGGAATTTTAATCGTTGGATTGAGATTGAAGAATTGTTTGTTAGTTATTATTAATTCTGATTATATATGTGGTAGACTAACTGACAAGAAGCTAAGTTTTGAATTCGGAATTGAATTATGTTTTGATTTTGATTTGATATGAATTTTCAAAGTTTCAAAAGATATTTGAAACATATATTATTGAATTTGAATAATGTTATTGATTGAAATGAGTATGTTATTGATATAGATAGATTTTTATACTGATATCTTCAAGCTACATCGACTGGAACGAAGAATTGAGGTATGTTGCGACCGAGTAACATATGACAGGTATCTGTATCATATGATATATGTTAGATTGATTTGATGGATTGGATTGAGAATACATGTCTATATGCCTTATTTGTTGAGTTTATGTGGCATACATGACATGCAAGTTGAGCTATGATCCTTGTATACCCTGATATGATTGGATTTGATTATGGGGTTTGTGAACACTATGCTATGTTTGGCATTATGTGGCCCTTAAAGCATAGACATTAGTGGCCCCGATGATTGATTGAGATTTGGGATTTGATGGCGCTTTGTCGACGTTATCATACGAGTATCCCTGATTGAGGCCGGTGTGCCAGCTCGAGCATTGATTTGATAGCGATTCGATTGATTCTGACATGTGTGCTCAGTGGATGGGCATTTGATCTGATACCTCCACGACATACATGTATTGCATATCATATATCATTTTTTAGATATCTGTGGTATATATTATGGTTGCTTCAGACTGAGCTTTGCTCACCCAGAGGGGGCTGTTGTTGTCTTTGTATGTTGACAATGACAGATACTCCAGGTTATCAGGAGACCGGAAATGGTACTTCTGGAGGGAATCACAGTTTGAGTTGAGGTTTAGTGGTTGTTTCCCAGTATATATGTATATGTATCTATATATATACCGGGGTATGTCCCGATGATATGATTTTTTGTCTGTATTTGGATTTGAGATGAAATACTATTTTTAGTATTCAAATAAGATGTTTTGGGCTCATTGTAAAGAATATTTTAAACTCGTTTTCCGCTGTAATTAATTAACACTAATCAAATTGCATTGTAATCACGATTAGGAGCTAAGGGCCCTACACAGAGTGGTATCATAGCATAGATGGGAATGCTCGATTGAGTCTTGTGTACACGTGAATAGGGACAAATGAATTGTGCGTATGTGTTTGATTTATTTGTATTACTTGCTCTTACTTGATATAGTTTGAGTAAGTTATTGATGAGATTGATGATATGAGATGATGATGATGTGAAATTGATATTAATTTATGATATTCATCCTCTGATTTGTAGATGGATACTACGAATGAAACTGCGAGTAGCAGTATTGAGAGGATAGTTGGACAATTTGAAGGATTGTCCATGGATTTAGTGATGGCTCGATTCCAAGATTTGAAACCACCGAGGTTCTTTGGCACCGAGAGTGCAGAAAGAGCAGAGGCCTGGTTGAAGGATATCGAGCATCTGTTTAATATTGTTGAATACTCTAAGGCTCGACGAATGAAACTTGCCCTTTATCAATTGAATGACCGAGCAAAATCTTAGTGGGAAGCCGCTCAGATTGGACTGAAAGAAGCCGGGATTGAAGTCACATGGGATGTCTTCAAGGCCCAGTTTTTGGAGCAGTATTCTCCTCCTTCTTATTATACTGTCCAAGAGAATGAATTCAATAGTTTGCAGCAGGGAACGATGACTGTTGCAGAATATGCTTTGAAATTTTCGAATTTGTTGAAGTATGCACCTCATGTAGCTGCGAATGCAAAAGCAAAATATAACAGATTTGTGAATGGATTACACCCTGCTATTTATATTTTTGTCATTTCTGGTTTGTCTACCAGCTACGCAGAGGCAGTTGAATGAGCCAAGGCCGCCGAAGCTGGACTAAGGCGAGGAGGTCCTCAGTATGCTCCTCCACCTCCAGTGACAGCTCAGCAGCCTACCTTGCGTCCAAGAGGCAGAAAGTTTAAGAAGACTGATTCTGCTTCTTCGTCTTCTTCGAGTTCGAGTGGATCCCAGCGAGGGAGTCCTGTGATTGCTCTTTACTGCAGCCATTGTGGGGGCAAACATACTATCGAGCAGTGTCGAGGTATGTTTGATATTTGTTATCAGTGTGGGCAGGAAGGTCATTTCTCTCGAGTATGTCCGAACAGGGGTACGACTTCTTCCCAACCCCAGCCAGGATTTAGAGGTGGCCCCAGTATGATGAGACCTGCTGTTCCTATTCTCTCTTTTCAGCAGTCGAATGTTCCACGATATCGAGGATCGAGTGGTCAGACTGCTCAAGTCTTTCCTCAAGTTAGAGTGTATGCTATAACCGAGGATCAGGCGAAAGAAGCTCCTGGTGGTGTGATTGCAGGTATTTGCATGTTTTGCGATTATCCTGCACGTGTTTTATTTGATACAGGAGCATGTCACTCATTCATATCTCATGCATTTGTTGCATCGCATGATATTATGTGTACCCCGTTGTATGATACATTGTCGATAGCCATGCCAGCAGGGAAGATTATTTTGTCTGAGCAAGTTGTGCATAATTGTGTATTGATATACGAGGATAATGTCATATTCCTGAATTTGATTGTCCTCCCAATGCACGACTTTGATTGTATTGTTGGCATGGATGTCTTGACAACAAATCGAGTTACTGTCGACTGTTTTCATGGAGTGGTTCGATTTCGACCTATTGATGGACCCAAGTGGAATTTTTATGGCAAGGGTTCCCAAGCCAAAATTCCATTGGTATCCTCTTTGAAAATGTCCCGACTTTTGTTTAGCGGGAATGAGGGTTATCTTATCTACGCTATTGATGTCTCTAAGAAGGAGCCTTTTTTATCTGAGATTCCTGTTGCGAAAGAGTTCCCGGATGTATTTCCCGATGAGATTCTTGATTTTCCTCTTCATCGAGAAGTTGAGTTTAGTATTGATCTTGTTCCGGGGACTGCACCTATTTCTAAAGCTCCTTATCGCATGGCACCTCTAGAATTGAAAGAACAATTACAGGATCTTCTCGATAAGGGATATATTCGACTGAGTGTATAACCTTGGTGAGCTCCAGTTTTATTTGTTCGAAAGAAAGATGGTACTATGCGAATGTGTATCGATTATAGGCAACTGAATCAGGCTACTATGAAAAATAAGTACCCACTTCCTCGTATTGATGATTTATTTGATCAGCTTCAGGGTACTTCTGTTTACTCTAAGATTGATCTTCGATCTTGTTATCATCAAGTACGAGTTCGATACGAAGATGTGCCTAAGACTGCTTTTCGTACCAGGTATGGCCACTATGAGTTCTTGGTTATGCCTTTCGGTCTCACGAATACTCCTGCTGTCTTTATGGATCTAATGAATCGTGTCTTTCGAGATTATCTTGACCGATTCGTTATGTTTTTATTGATGATATTCTTGTGTATTCGAAATCGAAAAAGGAGCATGCTGAACATTTGAGACTGGTATTTCAAACTCTTCGTACTAGTCATTTATATGCTAAATTGTCCAAATGTGAATTTTGGATGGACAAAGTAGTGTTTTTGGGCCACGTCATTTCGAGACATGGCATATCAGTTGATTTTGCAAAGGTTGAAGCTGTATTGAATTGGCCGAGACCTACGAATGTTCCTGAGATCCGTAGCTTCATGGGTTTAGCTGGATATTATCGTCGTTTTATTGAAGGATTTTCGAAAATAGCTAAACCTATTACTCAACTGTATTCATTTGGTCAGATGAATGTGAAGCTAGTTTTCTTGAATTGAAGACGAGATTGACCACAGTACCTGTGCTTACTATTCCCTCAGGTACCGGAGGATTTGTAGTGTGTACAAATGCGTTTAGTAAAGGTTTGGGTTGTTTTCTGATGCAACATGGAAAAGTGGTTGCTTATGCGTCTCGTCAATTGAAAAATCATGAAACACATTATCATGTTCATGATCTTGAATTGGCCGCCATTGTGTTTGCACTGAAGATTTGGCGTCATTACTTGTATGGAGAGAAGTTTGTTATTTATTCGGACCATAAGAGTCTGAAATATCTCTTTTCTCAATCTGATTTGAATATGAGGCAACGCAGGTGGATGAATCTCCTGAAGGATTTTGATTGTGAGATTCAGTATCACCCTGGATCGGTGAATGTTACCACGGATGCCCTTAGTCGGAAAGTTTATGATTCTGTATTAGGTTCTGTCAATGTCGCCAAAGTACACGAGGATATATGTACTTCTGGTTGGACTTTTCACTCGAATTGGAATTCTGTCACTGTCTCAGCATTGCAAATTGAGCCTAATTTGATATCGAAAATACGAAAGGCCCAACGAAGCGATGCTCAGATCCAAAAGTCGAAAGAACTTGTATATGCCGGACATCAGTCTGGATCTCAGATTTCTTCTGATGGTTCTTTACGACTTAATGGTCGGCTGGTAGTTCCTGATAATTCTGATTTGAAATATGCCCTTCTTCGAGAAGCACATTGTAGCAAATACAGTATTCACCCTGGAGGTCGAAAGATGTATTTGACATTGAGACCTCAATTCTGGTGGAGACGTATGAAGAAGAACATTGCTGAGTTTATTTCGAAATGCTTGGTCTGCCAGCAAGTGAAAGCCGAGAGAGAATGAAATCTGGAGGATTACTCCATAGTCTTGAAATCCCGAAATGGAATTGGGAACATATTGCTATGGACTTTGTGACTCATTTACCTCGTTCGCCCAAGGGTTGTGATGCTATTTGGTTTATTATTGATCGGCTTTCGAAATCTGCACATTTTATTCCGTATGAACGAACTTATTCTTATAAGAGAATGACCCGTTTATACATCGAGAATATTGTAAGACTGCACGGTGTGCCGGTCTCAATTGTATCTGATCGTGATCCCAGGTTTGCCTCTAAATTCTGGGGTAGTTTCCAAGAAGCGATGGGTACGCGTTTGGCTATGAGTACTGCTTATCATCCTCAAACTGATGACCAGACTGAGCGTACAATTCAAACGTTAGAGGATATGTTACGTGCTATTGTGATGGATTTTAGAATGGCATGGCAAGATGCCTTACCATTGGTTGAATTTTCTTATAATAATAGTTTTCAAACGAGTATTGGTATGGCACCGTTTGAAGCCTTATATGAGAGACAAATGACTGGACCTTAAATGATACATGAAATGAATGATAAGGTTCAGTTGATTTGACAACGGATGAAAGCTGCTTAGGATCGTCAAACGAGTTATGCGAATAAACGAAGACGACCCTTGGAATTCCAGAAAGCTGACAAAGTGTTTTTGAAAATATCTCCCTTTAGAGGAACCGTTCGATTTGGCATGCGAGGAAAATTATCTCCTCGATATGTTGGTCCATACGAGATCCTTGATCGAGTTGGGGATCTTGCTTATCGGTTGGCATTGCCACCAGCTTTATCTATCATTCATGATGTATTTCATGTTTCTATGTTGAGGAAATATGAACCAGATCCCTCACATGTACTTACACCTGATGAGGTTGAACTTGATCCTTCTCTTTCCTATGTTGAACAACCTGTTTGCATTATGGATCGGAAGGAGAAAGTATTGCGTAATAAATCGATTCCGCTAGTTCGAGTGCAATGGACACGACATGGTATGGAGGAGTCAACGTCAGAATTGGAAAGCAAGATGCGAGAATCATATCCGCACTTGTTCGATTCTATTCCACCTGTTCCATTGTATTCAATGTATGATGATCCATTTACTGATTTTAGTTTTGATATGTACTATAACTTGTGACATATTATATATTTGCCAATGTTATGCATATAGAGATGTTTGAGATTTCGAGGATGAAATCTTTTAAGTGGGGGAGAAATGTGAGACCCCGAAAATAAAATAGTATTGATGACATTTTTGTAAATAAGTTGAAAAATATTTTATTTTGATGACATTTTCGAAAATAAGTTAAAAAATAATGAATTAATTTTAAGGGCAAAATGGTAATTAGCGACATATCTTGGTCATATGAAGTCCAAATGATTTGAGATTTGGATATAACGTAGAAACTCAAAGATATAGACGTTTCAAGTTTTGAGTTTTGAAAATTTTGATTGTTTGACTGGTCCAAAAGAATATACCGACGTTAAAATGTTAAATATTATATATTATATTGTATTATATTATTTTATTAATATAATATTAAAAAAATAAAAAAAAATAAGTTGAGTCGGTGGAATTCATTATGAATTCATTATGAATTCCACCGAACTCAAAAAAAAAAAAGATATCGTACAGAGAGCAGAGAGGTGAGGGAATAATGTTTTTTATTTCTTTTCGATCTTGTGACTTATCGATTTATCCAATCGACGAACCGACTTCAGTTCTGGAATCGTTGACACGATGTCTTCGATTTGAGGTATAAATTTTATATTTTTGGAGATGTTTGAAATTCGTCGATTTTTGGAATAAATCCGATAAATTGTTAAATCATACAGAAATTGAAGATTGTTGTCTAGTGTATGATTTTAACGAAGAAAAGATGATTATAGTGATGTTATTTTGAATTATTCTCAATTTATTATAATTAGGAAATTTTAATCGTTGGATTGAGAATGAAGAATTGTTTGTCAGTTATTATTAATTCTGATTATATATGTGGTAGACTAACCGACAAGAAACTAAGTTTTGAATTCGGAATTGAATTATGTTATGAATTGATATGAATTTTCAAAGTTTCAAAAGATATTTAAAACTTATATTATTGAATTTGAATAATGTTATTGATTGAAATGAGTATGTTATTGATGTAGATAGATTTTTATACTGATATCTTCAAGCTGCATCGACTGGAAGGAAGAATTGAGGTATGTTGCGACCGAATAACATACGACAGGTATCTGTATCATATGATATATGTTGGATTGATTTGATGGATTGGATTGAGAATACATGTCTATATGTCTTATTTGTTGAGTTTATGTGGCATACATGACATGCAAGTTGAGCTATGATCCTTGGATACCCTGATATGATTGGATTTGATTATGGGGTTTGTGAACACTATGCTATGTTTGGCATTATGTGGCCCTTAAAGCATAGACATTAGTGGCCCCGATGATTGATTGAGATTTGGGATTTGATGGCGCTTTGTCGACGTTATCATACGAGTATCCCTGATTGAGGCCGGTGTGCCAGCTCGAGCATTGATTTGATAGCGATTCGATTGATTCTGACATATGTGCTCAGTGGATGGGCATTTGACCTGATACCTCCACGACATACATGCATTGCATATCATATATCATTTTTTAGATATATGTGGTATATATTGTGGTTGCTTCAGACTGAGCTTTGCTCACCCCAGAGGGGGCTGTTGTTGTCTTTGTATGTTGACAATGACAGGTACTCCAGGTTATCAGGAGACCGGAGATGGTACTTCTGGAGGGAGTCACAGTTTGAGTTGAGCTTTAGTGGTTGTTTCCCAGTATATATGTATATGTATCTATATATATATCGGGTCATGTCCCAATGATATGATTGTTTGTCTGTATTTGGATTTGATTATGTGTGAGCATGTTTTATGATGTGAGATGAAATACTATTTTTAGTATTCAAATAAGATGTTTTGGGCTCATTGTAAAGAATATTTTAAACTCGTTTTCCGCTGTAATTAATTAACACTAATCAAATTGCATTGTAATCACGATTAGGAGCTAAGGGCCCCACAATCTCACATTTGAAATAAAATCTACAATCTTATCTATAAGGTTTAAGTTTCAGATGAGCTTAAAAAAATTGAAGAAGGAAGCCTATTTAGAAGAATAAAATGAGGCAGAAGCGTACAGAGAGCAGAGCACTAATAACAGAGGAAGGGAGATGAAGTGCAGAACAGATGGCTACAGTGAAGAGCAACAACGCGGAAGAAGAATTGAAGGAAGAAGATTGAAGGCAGAAGCATGAGGAATTCCTCAACACACGCTAAATCACTGAGAATTTCTTTCATTCTTTCTCAACTATGTTTTTTTCATTAAATTTAAACATGGATTTACACTTTTGTTTTGAATTTATGGAGTAGACTTTTATAAATTAAGGCCACGGTAGGGGCGAGACAAATTATTTTTTGATGTTTTGAGTGTGATTCAGTTCTATTATTTATTTTTATTCATTTATTGATGTCGTTTACCATGTGTTCTTTTAATCTGACCAATTAAATCGAATATTTGTTGGTTAATCTAAAACCGAAAGACGATAGATTAATATTTGCTTCATACATCAATCAACACATGGTTAAACCGACTAGAAATAGTATTCAGTTTCAGTGTGCGACTTTAGGTTGAAAAACTGGAATTTCAAATCGACTTAATACGGTTGAATATAATTAAATTCAATTAGGAATAATTGGACTGTTAGATTTAATTAGATTTATTAATTCGAGAAATCGTTTAATAGATAATTTTCGAAATTTCGTCGTGAATAAAATAATTAATTTATTGAATTTAAATTTGACACGTGAATTATAAGTTTGTCTCGCTACCATTGTGTGCCTTAGTCGTTTTTAATTAATATGATTTTTCGTCTAAATTAATAGTTTGGATTATTTCTGCTTTAGTTAATTATTTAAATTGTTTAATTTAATTTCAATTAATTTATCTCATCTCACTTGAATTTGATCGGCATAAATTAGGAAAAATAAGTCATATTCTAGTAATTAAACATCGATCTCTATGGATACGATACATGGACTCATCATCCAATTACTATTATTTGACCTAATCCGCTTGCTAGATGTATTCTCAACCGAAATCGTCGGTCACACACTCCAACCGACCACTCCAACCTTGCATACACTGCAGTCTGCACCCTTACAAACGCACACAAGACACTCTCGACCACACCACATGCACACAGAAGTGCATGGCAGTATCCCAGGCAAACACATGACCCCAAAAGTGGCAGAAGCATTGGGAATTCTTGGAGAGCATAGTTGGCTTACAGATTTGCAAGTTCGCAACGCAACGTCGTGGTGGAATCTGACGCACAAATGGTTATGAGGGCTCTAATTAAACGACTCAAGTCCAACATTTATCTTTGGATTTATCGAATTATAATTTCGTTTTTTTAGGAGATCAGAGAATCAGGCAGCCCACACTCTAACAAGGCCGGGTCACTTGCATCTGTTTCTAATCAGGTAGGATGAGCTCATCTCTTCCCTACTGTTATTTCGGATGTAATTGTCCATGACTCTTTCAATAATATATATATTCATCTATTATTAAAAAAATGATGTATCACAAAAATATTTTATTGATAAAATTTAATTATTGTTTTTTTCCCCAATGCAAGTGTAATAAATTTAGTACCAAAATTAAAAAAAGTATGTTTTGTTTTTAGGTTTTAGAAAAATTAATATATTTAACATGAAAATTGACTTTGTCAAAACAAAAAGTTGGACAAACACATCGAAATTTTAATGGGACTATATTTAGATTATTAAATAAATATATATAAGTAATTTAATATATGCTTTTTGTCAACATATTTTGAAAAGATGAAAAATATTTTTCTGATGAAGTTCCTTTATTATTTTGATTTTTTTTTAAAAAAAAAGTGGAATAAAATTTTAATTAAAATAAATAAAGACATTTTATTATTATTTCTTAAAAAAACTAATAAAGTATATAAAAAATTTCAAGATGTGCATAAAATTAGAAAATTATTTGTGAAGATTTTCAATATTACACAAAAAATGATTTTAAATTTTCAGAAAAACTCTTGTGAGACGGTCTCACATATCAATTTCGTGGGTCGAATATCTTATTTGGGTCATATATGAAAAAATATTACTTTTTATTCTGAATATCGATAGGGTTCACCCGTCTCACAGATAAAGATTCAAGAGAGCGTCTCACAAGAGACCTACTATTAAATTTATTGTATAAAAAATTAGTTTTATAGTGGGGAAAAAAATCACATGATTGTCATATGATATAAGTAAGTAGTTGAGAAATTTCATTGTCAGGAAAGTGTGATAGTAAAATAATTAAACAAAAAATTAAATTTCAAAAATTAGATTTTAAAAAATAAATTAAAATCCTTTTTTATATATATAACAAACCAATATAATCAAATTAACTACTCAATTTCTTTATCTCCTCAAAATATTTTTCATAATATTCTCATTGTCACATAATATAGGAGGACTCGAGATGGGAAGAAGCCCACGTTTTCAATGGAAAAGTTGGGGAAGTTGGTTAATCAACAACCATTAAACAAAAAAAGGAAAGAATAATCACGAATTTCGGTTCGTGAACCCAAAGCGATTGACATTTATTTTCATATTCAATCGGTACATTTTGAATCAGACAAATCCGCACAAAATCAAAGTTTTGGAATTATATTTTTGGGTCTTTTACCATTAGGGAAAGAACACGCGCTAGAAACACAATAACGCAGGTTGTAGTATACCTAAGATCATTGTATTTGTGGAGAAAGATTTGAAATCCGTGGATTTCGGTTATAGTTTTATGTTATGTTTGGATTGAAGTATTTGAGTGAACTTGATTTCAAATACATACAACAAATCCATTATATATATTTGGTTCAAAATTAAAATGAAAGATTTGAAATCCATCGTACTACTTCTATTATATATATATTATAATAGTTGAGCTGGTTAGAAAAACTGTTTGAGGAGGACACTAAAATTTCTCCCTTTTTTATCCTTCTCTTCGACACCAAAAAAAGCTTTCTTTTTTCTGCCATAATATTATTACATTTTTTATTGAAATTAAATTAAATAAAAAATGGATTTTTTGTCATACACAACAATGTGTACGAACACACTAATTATAATATTTATATCAAATTACAAATGTACAATATTCATTATAGAAATTGATTAGTGTAACTCAATTGTTTGTATATATAATTTGTTTCTTTAATTTTATATTCATTATTCAATCTATAATTTCAAATCTATGAATTCCTCGGACAAATTCAAATCCATAAATCCAATTAAATAACATATTAAATAATAAATTTATACTTTATTTATTCCCATATTAATTAATTAAACAGGAAAAAAAAAAATTTAAAATAAATTTGAAATGATCACAATTAACATCAAATAGAAGAAATATGTAAAATTCATTTGAAATTTCAAATGCAACCTAAAACAATTCTTAAATTCCATTCAAAGTCGACGTCGAATTTGATAATTATACTGTCCCATCGTTGTCTCTCCGCCATTTGCTCATTTCTTTAAGTTTTGAACAATCGTTTTCCTCAATTTTATTTTTATTTTTTAGCATACATTTCCCTAATTTCGAACCCAGAGAGCCCAAGCAGGGAATGGCCGTGTTGTTGGATCCCGATACTTCGGAGCTGATTTTTCAGTGTAAGTTTTTCAGTTGTCTACTAATGCGATTGGAAATTTGTTCAGATGGGTTTTGGACTTTTGACCAATTTTTTTTTTCTTGGTTTCATCAGTTGAGGGGAACAAGCAGCTATCTTCTTCGATCAGATTGAGGAATACGATTGAGAATCATGTCGCTTTTAAGGTGCTCCACATGTTCTTATATTTGTATTTATGATGATGGTGGTGATTACAGTCGAATATAGAATCAACATGATTTTCTTTTTTCTTTTTTGGAAAAAGTATCTATAATTGAATACAGTTTTTATTCCAATTTTTAAAAACAATATGTAAAAATTGAATTTAATTTTTTGTGTAAAAGAAAAATGATCACAATCATGATTAAAGGTATGTTTCAAAAGTTCATTCTAGGTCCCATGTGTGCAAGGTTGTATATTTAGGTCTCTTGGCTCTGTTTGTTGACAAAGGATAATGGATTTTAGTACTTTATCTAGTTGGAGTACCAATTTTGGTGCCATAACTATGTACTTGTGATTAATCTCAGCCCTCTAAAAATTATTTGTGTAACTATTGTGGATAATCACTTGTCTTATTTAAATGATTAATAATAATTATGATACTAGTCATATAACAAATTGATTACTCTTTTTTCTAGATTCATGTATGTTGTTAATACATTAACTAAGAAATTTAAGCATATAATTACTAATTAGCTTTCTGTGATTGAATGAAGAGTGGAATTATTATTTTTCATTAAGAAATGACTAAAAAAGATTATCTTTTTTAATAGTTGTATGATAATTTTAGTACTCCGATGAATTCAAGATAAAACATGATGCACCCGCATACTTAAGGGACCTAAAATGAAGTTTTATCCATAATAGTTACGGACGATGTATAGGGTTTTGTACTGCCTCGAATCTAGGAGATGAAAGCCAAACCACGTTTCTTGGTGCAAACTCTTTTTTGTAGAAAATGTATAAATTTGGGGAAAAAAAATATCTTTGGTGCAACTAACCAACTAACTTCTTACCTGCTACTCCCCTTTCTCATTAAAACTTCAGATTCAATGCACAAGACCGAGACGGTATGGTGTTCAGCCCTGGATTGGAATTATTTCTCCTGGGGGATGTTGTGAGGTTACAGGTTGTTTTAGCTCTTTCCACAAGAGTTCTTTTGGCTTTTATCTTATAAGGATATATTGTGGGGATGAAAATTTATATCTTTAGAAGAGTTAAATCTTAAATTTTTAGTTTTTTCAGTTAAGGTGGTTAGTTCAGTCTTCCCTCATTCCCTTGGGTTGTTGACATCTAGTTTCAAGATCCATAAAAACTTCTTCGGTCGAAGCAAAATTAAAATATAATGCTTGAGCATAAATTCTGTAGTGTTTACAACGCATGCTCCAAGGAGGGCTCCTACCAACATGCAGACTTGGGAGAGCAGGGACACATTCAAGATTCAAAGTGTTGTTGCAAGGCCTGGTACAACCAAAGAAGATGCTCCCAATTTGGTATCTATAATTTGAGTTCATACCATTCTAATCTGTAATTTGGGTGCATACTCCCATGCTCGTTTTGTCTCATGCTTTAGCAATCAAAATCTTCTGTTTGAAATCGGTGCTCTAGATCGTATTTTATATTTGTAGTTATGATATGTGGAATGTTATTTCAAAGCTGGTGATCTGAGATGATGCTAGCAAGCACCATATTTCATCCCAACATTGAAAATCATACAATTCGGGTCACAATATATAATAACTTTTGAATTGTTAACTTTGTAGTTCAATTCGGCGGTAGCTCATATGATTGAAGAGAGCAGGCTTCAAGTGGTTTACACTTTACCACAAGCCCAAGTTGCACCCCTTGATTCTCACAACTTAACAGAGTCTTCTTTGGCAACAATATCTGAGGTTAATTGAATTTTGGACAACTCTGTCTTCATGCTCCTTCATGTGTAGTAATTAGAGGGCGATGAAATTTTCTCCTTGCTCATTCTCCCATCAGAAACACCCAACAGAGCTAGTATAAATGTTGACCACACTTTTTTCTGTATTCCGGCAGGTCACCAACTCTGTTGTCAAAAACCAAAACAATGAATTACAGGTAAAAATCATCTCGCCCTTATCCCATTTCATTAGATTTGCATAATGACCTTGGAAATATTTATATATATGAAACCATAATTCTTTTAGCTAACCATTCATCATCTTATGCATTGACATCCAAGTTTACCTGGTTAGATTTCGAAAATTAAACGCCGGTGAAGTGTCAATTATTTTAAACCATGGCATAAATTTTATTTTGTCATTTTTATTGGGACAACTATGGAATGCATACACACGCATCTAATCCATGAGAAACAATTTTATAAATCATAGTATGGAATGTGATAGTTAAACTAAAATTAATTTAATGTTTTATCGAATATGCCCTGCTACAATTTACCACAAACAATTTTCCAATCCAATTTTACAATTCGTTCCACACCAAATTATCAGTCGTCCAATAGCTATCCCATTCTTAAACCTTCTGTTCCTATTCAGCTGTATTCGAGACTAGGTAGTTAGCAAACCGTGAACTGAGCTACAAATGCCTTCAAGGGACTAAAATACATGATGGATTAAGTTTTTCCCCTTATGACAGGTTGATGAATCAGAGTCCATTGTTGAAGTGAGCACATCTCAAGTGGTTCACAATTCGGTGAGGTGTAGGAACATTCAGATTGGTGCATTGATCTTGAAGTGTTTCATCTGCACTTTTATTGTTGTGGTATCTTACTACCTCATGAAGCAGACATTTTCTGTAATCAGGTATCCATCTATTGTTTTAGCTTTATTTATCTGTCCACCTTTCGCATTAAATTACTTCTTTAGAAAAACTGTGGATGCTAATAAGTCTTAATTATAACAAAATCCATAATAATTATTTTTCAAGTTTTCTTCTTCTGGGTATTAACTAAAATACGAAGTCATGTTTTTTGGATATAAACAGCCTCTCTCTTGAAATAAACTTCTGATATTTTCATATTGCAGTATATTGTCTGTGGAATATTTTCTTTATAACCAATCAAATAGCCTAATAATGAAATTGTTGATTTTGTGTGAACGTAAGTCTTGGATTCTAGTCACAACAGCGTTTAAGTCGGGACTATATATAAGAATTGAGATAGTATTTCTTGATATATGATAGTTTATCTGTGGTTATACAATGTTGAGATATGATATTGGTTATGAATTAGGGTGTGCCGATCTCCGGTTTGAGCGTTTTGAATGTGTTGCTTGTCCCAGTGATTTCAGCATATTTAAATTTCGAAATCATTCATACACAATCAACCAAAAATATGGTGTTTTAATGTAATCTGAGATATGTCTTGAAGTAAATTTAGATTCGTACTTGGAATAAATTTATGCTCCGGCAGGACTTTGGCGAAGTTGATGGTGATGTTAATGATGAAGATGGTCACTAAATTGGTGTCGGAGTCGATTGAAGAATGGGTAGCGAAGACTCTTATCTGTGTTTTTATGTCCCTCGTGTACAAGTACGATCGAGTTATGGACCTAACAAACTGGAAGACAAAATTTATTCAAAATGCTAACAAACTGAAAGATAAAATGATAAACTTCAATCTGCTGTGTTTTTCTTGAATCTTCCATGTGTGGGTCGTTGATATACAATTGTATATCAACCTGAAGTCGTTGCTGTTGCTTGTGTATTTGATTGGGTTGGTCAGTCACAATATATAAATAGAGCTGAATCATTGTGGTGACATTGAAGAGATGAGATAATTTTTTGATAATCGAGATCGTATATACGGCCTCAACGATTGTACATACTGTCCTCGGGTGGTTTTGGGGCATAGAATTTGATCCTCCCACAGGGAAAAGAGAAATGTATGCGTAGGTTTTCTGACAATTTTCTAGAATTATTGGGTACTGGACACCATGGACTGATGTTTAACGTCTGGTGGCATTTGGTTTGGTTTTTTTTATTTATTTTTTGTTTTTTTATTGTGGGGGGGGGGGGGGGGGGGGGGTGGTCAGAAAAAATATTTTTTGCTACTTTGTTTTGTGAACAATTTTAGAAAATTTATGGGATTATCTCCAAACTAATCCCCCCATTTTGAGGTAATGCTTGATTTAGTCCCCTTATTTTAAATATTGTTCCAATTATGGGCCTTTATCTTAACTTAGTCCCTACAATTTCATTATGTAAACCAATTTAGTCCATTGTTCCTACACGTACTTAATGGTTCCCCGGTTCCGGGTCCGCAGGTTCTGAAATCGGTTCTCGTTCCAAAAACCAATCTGAACAGTTGACTGGTTCTATGATTTATAGATCATTTTCGTTTTGAATGGAACGAGTTCTGTTTCCGAATGTTATTATTTTTTAATATAAAATTACTTTAATTAATAGATATTTTTTTTATTTAGTATTTTGAGTTGAAATAATACTGATTTTAATCATACAAATAAAAAAATAACTTAAACATTGAATTTTACAATTGAACATCTAAAATTTATCAATATTTATTAAAATATATTTTGAATACTCCAAATTTGCGTCGAAGCTTGAGCTTTGAAATTCATCGATCGCTCCAACGGTCGACTTTTGTTTTTCGACTGCGAACCAATTTTGTAGGCATGTTAACATGCTAAGTGTTTCTGGCTTTAAATTAATTTTTTGTTCATCAATTATTTTTCCACATACTGAAAATGCTGATTCAAAAGCAACACTTGAATTTTGAATGGTTAGAACATCTTTTGCAATTGCCGCTAACACGGGATAAAGTTGAGAATTTACTTTTCATCAATCAAGAAAATTGAAATTCTCTGTTGTCTCAATATATTGGTTTAGATAAATTTAGATATCATCTTAATTTGTTGATGTCGTCGTTTTTCCTTTGAACATTTGTCGTTTCAAACTTTGAAAGAAGTTGAGTGCTCCACTTTTTCTTTTCCCTGTCGGCATCTCCTCTGGCTGCATACTCGGTTCACATTGTTCACAACAGTCAATTCTTGAAGAGAATACATGATTAAATTTTTTTATTGTCAAAATTTTTCCGAAGAAAACTAGTATAATATTCAAAAAACATATCTAACTCACCTTGACATTAAGTAATGTTGTTAAGCCATGCAAAATTAGAATATTCTCCAAATTTTAAAAAAATTTCTTTTCCATATTTGAAACAAAATCATGTATGACAACATCAACAAGGTATTCAATTAATTTATAAAACATATTGAAAAACAAAGGTAAAAACTTCATTGAAGTAGAATAGTTAATGCCAGAAAAAATTTGGTTGCTTCTTTAAAAATTTCTTATAAAGAAACACAGTTATTCAAAAAAATTCCAACCATTCTCTGTCAACACTAAAGATTGTACTGCAATATTAATGTAATATGTAGTAACTAAATCTTGAAAACTTAACAAAGTATGAAACAAATTATATAAAAAATTTCAACTAATTTAAAAAGGAAGACGAAATTTTTTAATTTAATCTCATTTGATTTGACTAGTGTTTTCCAATCATTTTCATGTCTCATTTCACGCAATAACTTCATACATATTTTGAATTTTTTTTATTATAATAGACATATGTTCATCACATGCATATTTAACACATAAATTGATAATATAACAGACACAACTCACATGAAACAAATTACAATCTAAAATCGATTTTAATAAATTTTTAAGGTATTTAATCACAAGAGTTTTGACAACGAAATAATATAGTGCATATAAATTATCATCTATCATTATGAAAACGATTTATAACAAATCAAAATTCCAACTTAGATTGGAGTCAAGTTTTGTTTCTTAATATTCGAGTAAGTCTAATATGAGACGATATCATGGATCTAAATCCATTATACATGTCCATCCGGTTCATATTCAAAGTGAAGAATAATATCTTTCACATAAAAAATAATATTTGTTCATGAACCAAATAAGATACGTGATCTATTTTATAAAATTGATATATAATACGATCTCACATAGGGGTGTAAACGAACCAAACACGTTCACGAACTTTTCGAGCCGGTTCGAATAATATTTGGTTCGAATTCGAAATTATCGAATTCGAGCCGAACTCGAACATGTTCGAATATTTTTCGAATCGAATTCGAGATAAAATTATATTTTTCGATTGTTCGCGAACCTTAGCATTATATTTAAAAAATAAATAAAATATTATTAAGTACATCTATATATTCATGTATATATATATATATATATATATATATATATATATATATATATATATTATATTCATGTATTGAGGTCCAACTTCCAAGACTTAGTCCAACTTCCAACACTCCAAATATTTTTTTTTCTGTTTTTCATAAATAAATTAAACATGTGAATAAAGAATGGACTTAATGCAGGTATTTAAGAAAAGAATGGACTTTTGAACTATTTTGCTGAAGTTTGATAGTTAAATAGTGTTGATATTTAGCTTTTGGAAGGTAAATAATTATATACATTATCTTTTTTTTTTCTATCATGTTTACTGTATTTATGCAAATAAACAAAACATACGAATTTTATTGTGTGCAGGTATTTGAGGAAGTATCTTCAGGTTTGGATGAAATGGCTTAACTGGAAATTTGATACATATTTTGTTTGATGAAAAATTGTAAATTGATGATTCAAAAGTGTAATGAAATCAAGGAGGACTAATATTTAATGGTTTGTTATACTTGTTTTTGTTGGAAAATTACCCCGAAGCGATGCCGACCACGATGATAATAATACCCAAACTTGCGGAATAAAATAATCAACAAGAATACAAAGATTTACGTGGTTCACCCAAAATAGGCTACGTCCACGGAGCACTGCAACTTTTATAACTGGAAGAAATATTACAACAAGTGTATACATCAATACACTCAATATTTCTCACTCCCAAACCCCGAGTATATCGAGAAAATAATTTCTCTAACTCACACAAGAGAATTCCCGCACTCAAGAAAAAAATACCCTTTTTTTCTATGCACTTTTTTATCAAAGCTGAAAAGCTTTTGATTTTGGGATACAATACCTGAAGGAATTGAGCTCTATTTATAACTAATTCCCTCGTTCAGTTTTCAGATTCTTTCGATGTGGGATAACAAGTTTCTTTATTATTATATTTAATGTGGACCCCACCCCATTAAAAATCTCACCTAAAAATTCTCCCACTTGAAGACTTGATTTCAATCATGTCTTCACACCATCAGTGCAGCAGCTCATACCTCCTTTGTTAGTCAAGGAGACCAACTGAAGTCAAACACAACTTCAGGTTTTCAATGATAACAGCCTTCGTGAGCATATCAGATGGATTTTTGCTTCCAGGAATCTTCTCAAGCTTCAAGACTCCATTCATCCGATCTCTAAGGATCTCTATTCCAAAGATTTGTTTTGCAGCACCCAAATCCTTCAAAGCAAATTCCTTTGATAACTCTTTCTCGAGTTTATCAATCTCCTCCAGACAAGCTCCTGGTATCAACATATCATCTACATATATCAGTAGTATGATATAATAACCATCAAGCTTCACATAACAACAATGATCAGTCTGATACCTCAGAAAACCATCATTATTCATTACACCATCAAACTTCTTGTACCACTGTCTTGGAGTTTGTTTGAGACCATACAAGCTCTTATGAAGTTTGCACACCATTTTCTCTTTCCCTCGTACTTCAAATCCCTGTAATTGATTCATTTCTTCATCTAGCTCACCATGAAGAAACGTCGGCTTTACATCTAACTGTTCCAGATGTAAATCTTCTTTTACCATCAATCCAAGTACAGTCCTGATAGTAGTTAACTTTACCACCAGAGAGAAAATATCAGTGTAACCAATGACTTCCTTTTCACATTTTACAACAAGTATTTCTTTGTACCGCTTGCTACCGTCATGTTCTAACCGGTACTCCCACTTGCTATGTAAAACTTCTTTTACCTTCAGGAAGTTCTGACAACTCCCACATGTGATTGGATGACAGTGAATCCATCATATCTTTCATGGCTAACTCCCACTGTTTAAAGGTCTCATATACATCCGATTTATTTTTCACAAAATAAACCCAAAATTTCCTGCTCGAATCGTCAACAGTAGTGCCATAATATCTTGAGTGATCTCCAAGGGATGTCACATGAGATGATCCACATACATCAGTATGTACCAGCTCCAAATCCGTCGATTTCGGTTCTCTAACCTCTTTTGAAAAGCTCACTTTTTTCTGCTTTCAAAAAAATACAGCTTCACACAGCTTGTGTTCAACGATCTTTAATTTCAGTAGTTTTCCGTTTGAAACAAGCATCTTCATTCCCTTCTCACTCATATCCCCGAGTCTACTATGCCATAGACTTGAATTAGCTCCAGCATCCACAGCCGCTAATTTATTTCTCAAACTGGAAGTCATATAAAGTGTTCCAGTTTTCTTTCCTCGAGCAACAATCATGGCTCCCTTTTTCACTTTTCAGGAACCATCACCAAAGGTCACCTTATGACCTTCGTCGTCAAGCTGTCCCACTGAAATCAGATTGTGTGTCAACTTTGGTACATGTCTTACTTTGTTGATTTTCCAGACAGATCCATTTGTCATCTTCATCCGGATATCACCAATACCAATTATTTCCAAAGGTTTTCCATCAGCCAGGAAAACTTTTCCGTAATCTCCCGCAATGTAATTATCGAATACATCACGATTACCAGTGGTATGAAACGAAGCTCTCGAGTCCATAACCCAAGAATCAACCGGGCTTTCCATGGATAGTAATAGAGCATCATGTACGTCCTCAGTAACAACATAAGCGTCGTTCTTTGTTGATTTGCAATTCTTTTTCAAGTGACCAGTCTCACCACAGCTCCAGCACTTCATATTCTTTTCAAATGTGTTATTGTCTTTTTCATTTCTTGACTTGGACCTACCATGCCATTGGTTAAAACTCTTTTCGCCACTCCTGCCCCTTCCTCTATTCTCGAGATTTAGAGCAGAACTTGATGATGTTCCTTCACTAGAATCCATCTTGCGAACTTCCTCGGCAAGAATTTGATCTCTGACATCATTGAATTGTAGCTTTCTTTATCCAACAGAGTTGTTAACCGCTGCCCGCATTGGTTCCCAATTGTCTGGTAAAGACGCCAAAAGAATAAGTGCCCGAATTTCATCATCAAATTTAATTTCAACCGATGTTAGCTGTGAGACAATCGTGTTGAATTCATTGATGTGTTTAGCCACCGATGCATTTTCTCTCATCTTCAAGTTAAATAACTTCTTCATGAGATGTACTTTATTATTTGCCGATGGCTTTTCGTACATGTCCGACAAAATGGACATCATTTCCTCCGTTGTTTTTGCCTCCGCCACGTTATGTGCCATGTTCTTCGTTAGGGTCAATCGTATTACACATAACACTTGTCGGTCAAGAAGCTTCCAGTCATAATCCTCCATCTTTTCCGGTTTCTTTCCAGATAGAGGTTGATGCAACTTCTTGCTATACAAATAATCAATAATCTGTAGTCGCCAGAACGTAAAATCTGTACCGTCGAACTTGTTGATTCCCGGTCCCGATCCATCATTTCCGGCCATCACTTCTCCGGCCTTAGAAAAAAATCTAAAAAATCTTTTATGATGTGGAAGATCAGACAAAGCTGCAACCACAGAGCATACTCAGAATTCTTAAGAATTTTCACAACAAGGCTCTGATACCAGTTGTTGGGAAATTACCCCGAAGCGATGCCGACCACGATGATAATAGTACCCAAACTTGCGGAATAAAATAATCAACAAGAACACAAAGATTTACGTGGTTCACCCAAAATAGGCTACGTCCACGGAGCACTACAACTTTTATAAATGGAAGAAATATTACAACAAGTGTATACACCAATACACTCAATATTTCTCACTCCCAAACCCCGAGTATACCGAGAAAATAATTTCTCTAACTCACACAAGAGAATTCCCGCACTCAAGAAAAAATACACTCTTTTTTCTATGCACTCTCTTTTTATCAAAGCTGAAAAGCTTTTGATTTTGGGATACAATACCTGAAGAAATTGAGCTATATTTATAACTAATTCCTCGTTCACTTTTCAGATTCTTTCGATGTGGGATAACAAGTTTCTTTATTATTATATTTAACGTGGATCTCACCCCATTAAAAATCTCACCTAACAGTTTTTTGGTGTAGATAGGTGATACATTTTAATATTTTTGAATAACAATTGAGCAATGAAACAAGCCACCATTTCTAGTAGTGATTCGAATTATTCGATTTAGTATTTGAAAAGTTCGAATCGAATTCGAACTCGAGCCTCAGTTCGAATCGAGTTCGAATCGAAAATAATAAAAGTTCGAGTTTCGAATCGAGCTTCGAATATGTTTATTCGGATTCGAGCTCGAGTTCATATGAGATTAAGGCCGTAAACGAATCGAATTCGAATACTGAAAATTTCTTAAAATTCGGTTCGATTCGATTCGTTTACAGCCTTAATCTCACACGAACTTTTGTATTAATCTTCTATGAGTAGTAGCTTATCCGATAAATTTGGATTGATCCACAAAATAACGACAAAAATATAATTCACATATAAATTAAAAATATAAAAATGATTTTGTTTCGAATTTATTCAAAACATACGTTGAAAATGTTCGATTTAACTTAAATTCAAATAAGTAAAGCCTTTAAAAAAATCAATAATTAAATGGGAAAATATCCCAGATAGCTAAAACATTTATTTAACATACTCCTTTTAAAAAAATACATAGATAAATAAATGAATATAACAGATCATCCATGGTGCATGTCTAACGAAAAATGAACAGCAAAGGACTATTTGACTGATGCAGAAGTTGTGCAAAATTCAGATTATCGGAGTAAGAGTTTTGGAGCCTACAATGTAATTGTAAGATGCTGACATGATGTTAATCTTAACCTGTACACAAACTTACGAAGACAACCTAAAAAATAACATAAAAAAACTTAGCGAATCGACTGTAAAGCGCTACGACCTTCTAGGAACAAATCTTATGGAGCACGAATCCAATGTCCCAAAAACCCATTCTCTATAGGGCATGAATCGGATTGTGACTAGAGTTGATGCCCGAACCGTCTGGAGCAGGATTTGCATGAAGTGCTGATGGCCTTGTGGAACCTTCAACAAGTTTAAGGGACAGAGTGGATGGGCCGGAATCCGCTAGAGATTCGCCTAAGCTGAGTTTTGACATGCCAACTAGCTGATCAACGGTGATGGAGTTCTTAGAATGGACAGCCGTTGGCTTCACCACTTCGTGAGTGTCTTCTTTTGTGGGTTCTGTATTGTATCCGGGCCAGAATGGTATGGATAATGGGAAGAATGGTGCCACATAAGCAGGATATATGAGAGGATATGGATACGACGGGCAGTCGGGATTTGGAACCATGGTGATATCGTGGTCATTGGAGTTTTCTAATTCCATGGATTCACATTCTTTGTCCACAGAAGGAGGCACTGGGATGGTGCTTTGTGTCTCAGCTTGAGGGTTCCCGCAGAGAAAATCCCGAGAAACAATTGAGGTATCGACCGGCTAAAGAAAATGTAAAACAGATACAAAAGTAGTATACAAGTAAGTACAAGTTACATCATTTTCTTAACATGTTGGTATGTTCTGAGAAATATTAGAAAGTATTTACTTAAGAAGCTTATAAAATATGCTTACTTCATTGGCCATAATATCGAAAAGGCTGGAGCGTCTTCTCCGCCTAGACATGTTACTTTGTCTTATGAAGTATTTCTGGGCATGACTAGCAACCTGAGTAGGAGTTCTAGAGATCACATAATTCCGTGCGATTCCACACCAATCACCTTTACCGAGCTTTTGCAAACCAAGAAGAAACATTCGGTGTTCCTCTTCTGTCCATGGAACACCTGAAAATAGAGCAAGATCATTTCAAACAAAAAGTAAACAAACTATAAACTTCACCACCCGTCAAAGTCAAGCGTGGAAAGAAAGCAACACCATCTTTAATAATTTCAGCACCGTTTTTGTCGAATCATCAAACCAAACTAGACAAAATCCATATTCCACTCAATTTAAAAGTTATGATTCTGCAACCATACTTTTCTAGGTTCAGGATTTGGACATAAAGCATGCTCGACCATTGCCTCCACTGACAAGTGATAAATGCAATTTTACATGAAATGCCAACAGAAGAATTTTAGCTATCGAAGGCATAAGAAGAAGTCAACTCTCAGTCTCATTAAGAAGTTATTCTCTTTTTTCCTAAAATCAAAGTTGGTTTCAAACTCCCTCCTAGGAGACTAGAACTCATGTTCACTGAGGTCATTGGCACATTTTGCTGTTGATCATGCACTTTCGATGCGAATTATCTTCAAAAAGTCACGCAGTTCATTCATGGTAACTTCATAAGGCTATCCAACCCCTCATATCTCATTCCCCGGTGATTATTTTTGAAATCCCCGAACTGGACGATTTGCTTTCACAGCTAAAATCGAAGCTCTTCTACACTTTCTTGCTGGTTTTTCGATTAGCTGCATAGAAAACACTGTAATAGTAATATAAAACTTAAAAGAATTCACAAGAAGCAAGGCAAGACAATAGCTAATAATTGCCAACAAAGATATCGCAGAAAGTTGTCAGAGTAATCGATCAAACAATTTATATTACATGTTTGTACGCTCTGTTGGCATGAAAGCAATTTATATCCGTCCACAGCTTTGTGATCCTCATCAAACCATAGATAATAAACGTGTCCATACATTAATTATCAAAGAGAAGACCTTTTCTACATCAGTGTGTGTTCCACAATTCAATGGTGAAACGCAGTGCATCTTGCCAAAACGGGAACATAGAAAAAAGGGTGGACCAAGGAATTCAGTTGAGAGAGAACTTGATCAGTGTTTGAATAGAAGGTTTTGGTGAATTGAAGTATAAAATTGTTAATAAAAATTCACCCAAATTGTACAGGGTGGACTTCAATTTGAAATGTTCAATCCTTCCATCCACAAGCAACTTTTATGCATTTTGACTGTGAAACTTATTACTTCAGTAAAATCACACAAAGTAATTATGGGTGATTGCACTCACCACTTCTTGATTCAACATTAATGGAAACAAAAATAATAATAATAAAACAAAAAAGGCCGAATCAACAAGAATCCAGATGCAAAACATTTGAACAGGCAATACTTTACTTGATTCTGAATAGAATAAGTTGATAAGAAGAAGAAAAGCAGAACCACAACAAAGCATCATTTCTTTGGTATTCCCGTGTAATTTTCCTAATAAACTGCAACGTTTATCCCAAAACATAATAAGTTGCCAAGATTCAAAATTCCCAGTTCCCTTGCTAAGAATATGTACACCCAAGAAATTTATACAGAACCAAAAAATTGAAATGACATGCGTGCATCCGAATTATACCAACCCAAATTCTGAAACAAACTTAAACGCAAGACATGCAAATGATCAACAACCACCATGTTCATTTTTTCATGCAAATCAGTGGATCCCAAGTAGTTTATGTCGGCATGAGCAAAATGGGGCCAGCTAGGTGCATTCAATTCGACAATTGAGTTGTCAAATTTGACTAAAAAAATTCAGACGGAAATAACGCGTTTTTAACGCGTATTCACACGAACAAAGGGCTCTATAAATAGAGCTCCTTCCTTCATTCTGAAATCATCCATTCTTCGAATTTTCTCTCATTTTATAAGCATTTGAATGCTTAGTTTATAATATTTGTGAGGTGTTTTGTTCTCCTGTATTAAGAGAGTGTGTGTTCTCTTTGGAAACACAATGAGTGAGTTGTACACCATAAAATATTATAGTGGAATTCTTTTCATTTTGCCCGTGGTTTTTACCCTAATATATAGAACTCCTTGTTCGTGTGAATACGCGTTAAAAACGCGTTATTTCCGTCTGAATTTTTTTAGTCAAATTTTACAACTCAATTGTCAAATTGAATGCACCTAGCTGGCACCATTTTGCTCATGCCGACATTTCTCCCACTTAGAGATTTGATTGAGAATCAAACACATCTCCACACATCTTTTCAATCTTGCCATTCCTTGCTGCTTACGTTTTCGCTAGGCCACTTGAGGATCTACACCACTCAAATTTATCAGTGCTTGGCTTGGTCAGAAAATCAGCTATGTTATCTTTTGTATGAATCTTCTGCATATCCACACTTCCTTCTTCTACTACTTCCCGGACAAAGTGAAATTGGACTCCAATGTGTTTCGTCCTGGAATGAAAGGCTGGATTTCTTGCGATATGCAAGGCACTCTGACTGTCACAAAATAAAGGAACATTCTTTTGTTTGTGCCCGATCTCCTCCAATAACCTTTTAATCCATATTGCCTCCTTGCACGCTTGAGTAGCTGCCATGTATTCTGCCTCTGTTGTAGATAACGCCACAACTGTCTGCAGTTTTGAAACCCAGTTTACTGCTCCCCTGCAAGTGTAAACACACAACCAGTAGTAGGTTTTCTCTCTTCAGGATCACCTGCATAATCTGAATCAACATAGCCCCGAAGTGTAAAATCTGATCCTCCATAACATAATGCAACATTCGAGGTACCCTTAATGTATCTAAGGATCCTCTTAACTGTACTCCAATGGTCTCGTCCAGGATTCGCCATATACCGACTAACTGCTCCCACTGCTTGAGCAATGTCCGGTCTTGTACAGATTATAGCGAACATCAAACTTCCCACTGCTGATGCATATGGTACTCGAGGCATCTCCATCCTCTCTGCTTCACTGCTAGGACACGTCTCGGAGGATAACTTGAAGTTAACAGGAAGAGTGGTTGAAATTGGCTTACTATCTTGCATGTTGAAGCGTTGCAAGATTTTCTTCAAATAATTTTTCTGGGAAAGCCAAATCTTTCTGTTACTTCTGTCTCGGTGAACTTGCATCCCTAGAATCTTGTTTGCTGGTCCCAAGTCCTTCATATCAAATTCCCTAGCCAACTGTGCCTTCAATCCTTGGACCTGATCTTCGTTGGGGCCTGCTACCAACATGTCGTCCACATACATGATTTTCCTAAAAAGAAGGCTTTGTACTCTTCGGATGGCGGAATCCTCATCGATGACCGACCATATCAACACATTAAATACTCTATTTGCCTAACTCACTTCCATGGGGCATAAAATAGGGGAAAATGAACATGCGGAGCTTTTACTTCAAAGTCTACCAGATTCATATGATCAACTTATCATCAATATAACCAACAAAATTCTTATGGGCTTTCTAAAATTCGACGATGTCTTAACAGCGGTTCTCGGAGAAGAAAGCCGGTGCAAGAATAAGGAAGACAGGTTGGTAACTTCGAAGCAGGCAGAGGCTTTGCCGATGATAAGAGGAAGATTTATGGACCGTGACTCCAGTGGGAGCCAAAGACGAGGTAGATCAAAGTCGAGAAGGAAGAAGAAAAATATTTACTGCTTTAAATGTGGCGGTAAAAGGCACTTAAAGAAAGAGTGTACAAGTATCGATAAAAGTTCTCAAGGAAATGTGGCCAATACTTCAGGCAGTGGTGAAATATTATTCAGCGAAGCAGCAACTGTTGCAGAAGGCAGGCACAAATTTTGTGACAGGTGGATTATGGATTCAGGAGCGACGTGGCACATGACGTCTCAGAGAGAATGGTTTAATCATTATGAACCAGTCTCAGGAGGATCTGTATTCATGGGAAATGATCATGCCTTGGAAATCGTTGGGGTCGGTACTATCAAAATTAAAATGTTTGATGACACCATTCGCACCATACATGAGGTATGACATGTGAAAGGACTGACGGAGAATCTTTTGTCCTTGAGGCAATTGGATGACATCGGGTGCAAAACACGGATCGAGAACGAGATCATAAAAATTGTGAAGGGTGCGCTTGTGGTTATGAAGGCGGAAAAAGTTGCTACAAATCTGTATGTACTTTTGGGAGAAATACACAAAGAGACAGAACTAGCTGTTGCATCAATTGGTTCAGGATAAGAATTAACAGTGTTGTGGCATAGAAAGCTCGGGAATATGTCAAAACGAGGGATTAAAAATTCTCTCAGAACGGAAGTTGCTGTCGGGACTTACAAAAGTGTCACTTACCCTTTTGTGAGCATTGCGTTACCAGTAAACAACACTGATTAAAATTTGGCACTTCTACTGCCAGAAGCAAAAACATACTGAAGCTGATTCATTCGGATGTTTGGCAAGCACCGATTGTATCCCTAGGACGAGCGAGATACTTTGTCTCGTTCATTAATGATTTCTCTAGGAGATATTGGGTGTATCCAATCAAGAAGAATTCAAAGATTTCAAAGCGCGGGTTGAACTTAATTCTGGAAAGAAAACCAAGTGTTTGAAGACTGACAATGGAGGAGAATATACCAGTGACGAATTTGATGCATATTGTCAACATGAGGGCATCAAAAGACAGTTTACGACGACTTACACACCTCAACAGAATGGAGTGGCGGAGCGGATGAACAAAACCTTGTTGGACAGAACAAGAGCTATGTTGAGGACTGCGGGTCTAGAAAAGTCATTTTGGGCAGAGGCAGTCAAAACCACTTGTTATATTATCAATCGTTCTCCTTCAGTGGCGATTGATCTGAAGACTCCGATTGAGATGTGGACTGGGAAGCCGACATATTATTCTTATTTTCATACATTTGGAAGTCCTGTGTACGTTCTGTACAACGAGCAAGAAAGATCGAATTTGGATTCGAAATCCAGAAAATGTATCTTCTTGGGTTATGCTGATGGAGTAAAGGGGTTTCGCTTGTGGGATCCTACTGTTCACAAGCTTGTCATCAGCAGGGATGTTATCTTCGAGGAAGATAAAGTAAAGGGAGACAAAGGCACATTGAATTCAGAAACTACTATATTTCAGGTGGAAAATAAGACAGGCGAAGGTTAAGTTTCTTGTGAAGCAGTACCAGAGCACGAAGAATAAGAACATGTTGAGTCTGAGGTTTCCAATGTGAAGCAGTCAACTCGAGACAGAAGACCACCAGTTTGGCTTTCAGATTATGTCACTGAAAGTAATATTGCATATTGTCTATTATCAGAGGATGGTCAGCCTTCGAGTTTCCACGAGGCTACTCAAAGCTCGGATGTATCCTTGTGGATGATAGCAATGCAAGAAAAATTGGAGGCATTAGACAGGAATAAAACTTGGGATCTTGTTACACTACCACAAAGGAGGAAAGCAATTGAAAACAGATGGGTCTATAAGATCAAGCTTGATGGCAATAACCAAGTGGAGCGGTATCGTGCTAGATTGTTGGTAAAAGGATATGCTCAGAAAGAAGACATTGACTTTAATGAGATATTTTCTCCTGTGGTTCAGCTTACAACAGTCAGAATAGTGTTGGCATTGTGTGCGATGTTTGACTTAAATCTAGAAGAGCTAGATGTGAAAACATCATTTCTTCGTGGAGATCTTGAATAAGAAATCTATATGATCCAGTCAGAAAATTTTGCGAAAATAGACAAAAAAAACTTGGTTTGAAGGTTGAAGAAATCTCTGTACGATCTCAAATAGGTGCCGAGGATAAGAAAGAAGAAAATTTTCAGATTCCCCAAAATTGAAATAAACACGAATTCCACACAGATAAAACAACAATCACAAATTATCTAAATAAAAACAATCGAGTTATAACCTTTCTTCCTTTCTCGGCTGGACGAGGAACCAGCAACGAAATCTTCGGACCCATATCCATCGGCAGCGGCGGAGGCAGCAGAAGGGTGGTCAGGGGTGTCCGTCGGAGAGTCGGCAAAAACGCCGTTCTGTGGGGTCCCGCTCCCGCTACCGCCACCACCCCCCATACAATGGGTCAAATTACCCATACTCGCGCTCTTTCGGATCGACCCATCAGTCAATCGAACCCCAAAAATCTTCACCCCACGACTCGGACACGTCCGAGAATTATGCCCGTTGTGGCTGCAATGCGAGCACCTCCTCGTCATTGAACCAAAACCCAGAAAACACAAACTCCTGAAATCCAAGAAAACCGAATTCAATCGCTCAGTCAGAAGTGGATCAAATCACCAGGATCCAACAAAATGATTGGCCATGTTTCTGGGCTTGAAGGGAACAGGTGGTGTGTGGATACGGATAAAGATAGAGTGAGAGAAAATTAAAGAAACTTTGAGAATTCCAAGGAAAAAATTTGCGAAAATATATGGATGAAGATCGCTCACTGTTGTGTGTGTATCAAGAAATGAGGCCAAGGATTTCTTGCAATTAGCCTTGTCAAAAAAGTCCCTCCGGATAATTTTCTTGAATTTTTTAAAAATAAAATTTTCTCGTGTCAATCAAATGTAAAATATAATAATATAAAATCCCTATTTTTGGATATAATTTTTTTTGTATTCATATAGCAGAATCTTATATCACACATTTAAATATATATATATATATATATATATATTTCATATGATTCTATATTTGACTTTCATGAATACACCAAATTAATATCATCTGGGGCTTGGGATCAAGATGAGGAATATGATACGTGGCGTTGTTACACCAAAATTTTCCTTAGTAGCTTTCGCACACATGGAGGTTATTGGTTTCCAGCCTATATACCATCTTCAACTCTTATTGAGCTAAGAAAAGGAAGAATTTAAATCCCAGAATAAAATGAATATAAGATTCATATTTGGAACTTTTACAAAACATAAAAGGATTTATAAAAGATATACCAAAGAAATTAAACAACAGAGGATTTTACCGAGGTCCACCTCAGAATCATAAATTCATAAAAAATCACCCTTGAATGCCTTAAACGCCATCTCTCGGCTAAGCAGGCTAAAGGGCTACAACATGAATTTATTTTTCCTGGTTAAACTTGAACCTTGTGTTTACCATTTCCTGGTTCGTCTATTTACCTTATGTTCTAACCAAAGACTCTTAAATTACATTAAATTCCAAAAATTTAAACAGATATTTTATTATCTCAATCTGATCTCAAGAACAAATAAATATAGATCATGTCATAGTAAGGTAATAATTTAGCACAAATACTTTAGCCTGTCATTCAGGCTAAACTTATGAAAATAAAAATTAAAAAAACAGTAAATAAAAACAGAATATAAAAACAGTAAGAACTTACAAAGTTGTTACCAGAACTTTAAATTTTATTGATAAGCTTCAGAAGGATTTTTACAAGAGAGAGAATAGAGGGGAGCAAACTCAACCGTGTCCTCCTAAAGACACAGAATGAACCTATTTATAGATAGAAGAGCCGGACATCAAACCCCGGATTCCATCTTAAAATAAAAACAGTAAATGCTTTATTAAAGCAAATAGTAACATGGTTACAAAATTCAAAAAGTAAAAGTGATATGCCACTCACTTTTTGTCACCATATGTCATGATAAGATGTGATATTCCACCAACTGCAGATTCTTCTCCTGATGATCTTAATCATCTTTTTTTAAAGAATTTTTCAATTTCTCAAAAATGTCATCTATTTGAGAAAATTGAGGAATATCATCCTCAGGGTCTTGAGCATCTTGCATCTTCATCAATCATTTTGTCTTTTGAATATATTTCAGAATATTTCTGAGTAAAAATCTTGAAAGGACTCATAGAGGCTTTCTCCTTTTCTTGTTGATTATTAATTTCTTGTTGATATAAAGAAATTTTTTCTTCCATTTGATGAAGATTTTCATAACCATATGGTTTTCCAGTTTCTGGATCATCTCTCAATAATTTGTCCCAGAATTTTGTGGAACTGACCCTCCATATACAAGGGATACCTTCATCAGTGTAACCGAATTCTGGCTGCCATTTTCAGATCCATGGGATACCAAATTCCATGAAAAATAGACATAGAGTCTTACCATCGATCCAATGTTCAGAAAATGAATTTTTAATACTTGGAGAAACATTTAACCAAGTATTCATGGGTTTTATAAAAACCTGTGGCAAAATCTTTGCGGATGGACCAAATATCTTCCACCATATTAAAAACCAATTTGAAACTGGGTAGTGAAAAACATTTTCACAAATCTTTAAAACCAAGTATGTTTTCTTTTCTCATTTTCGTAAAACAAGGTTTTATTAAAACTTTCAATATAATCCCAAAAATTGAATTTAAAACTCATTTTATGATTTTCAGAATAAAATTCTTTTTCAACTAATGGAGATATACCCCATTCTTCAATAGATATAATCTTCTTAATTATAAACTTTGAGAAGTTATAACTTCCTTTCTGCTGAGTATTACTGAAAAAGTGAGTTATGTCAACACTTTTTGTAGATATTAGAAGATTTTCATAAAATCCTCTTTGCTTGTAGGAACCATATACATATGATGTATTGGTTAGATATCTTTCCATGATAGTCCATGGAGTTTTTTCCCATTGGGTATCTTTTTCTTCTATAAGAAGAATCAATTCTCGATGTTTTGTCTCTGTATATAGAGCTGAATCATTATCATCATCTTTTATGATATTAGCATATGATGCTGAAGATTGAGAATCTGTATTACTTCTCTTTTGTTTCAAGAATTCTTGAAATTCATTGTATAACTCATTATTTTGCTCAGTATTACTGGCTGATGAACTTGATAAGTTTTGGGCTATAAGCCTCTGTTTTCCATGCTGTGCAATGATATTAGGGGGTTTTCCCCTACCTCCTCGCCCTCTATAAGAGGACTCTCATCTTCCTCGGGAATACATATCTGTAGATGAAAACATTAGGATAAATATTCTCGAGTTAAGAAATCTGGCAAGTGATTATCTTCACCTTTCTTATAAATGATTTCAAAATCAAAAGGAGCTAAATGAGCTTGCCATCTTGCAAACATTTGTTTAGAAACATCATGTTTAAAATCTTTATTAAACATAAATTTTGCAGATTTGCAATCAGTTTTTATAATAAACTTTTGATTATATAAATCATCTTGAAATTTTAAAATACATCTGACAATAGCTAAGATTTCTTTTGCTACTGTGGAGTAATTTTTCTGGGCATTATTCCATTTACCAGAATAAAATCTAATAAGATATTCTTGTTTATTTTGGGGATTTTTTTGTTTTAAGATTCCTCCAAAACCTATATCTGAAGCATCTGTTTCCACAATTTTATCCCATTGAGGATTAGCAAGCATAAGACAAGGAAGGTTTTTAACCTTTTTCTTAATATTTCTAACAGCTATTGTATGTCTTTCAGACCAAGGTAAAGGATTTTTCTTTAATCTATCATATAAGATAGCAGAATCTTTAGTAAGATCTTTAATATAAGGAGAAATATAATTTAAACTTCCTAAAAATCTTTGTAACTGAGTTTTATCAGTTATAATATCAGGAAATTTTGAACCAAATTCTATACTTCTCTGTATAGGAATTATTTTTCCTTTCTCAATCATATGACCAAGAAATCTAATATTAGTTTGAAATAAAATCATTTTAGATTTTGAGATAACAAGTCCATTTTGAATAACAATATTTTTAAATATATCTAAATGTTTAAAATGTATTTCAATATCATTAGAAAATACTAAGATATCATCAATATAAACAATTATAAAATTACTGTAATTATAAAAAATATCATTCATAATTTGTTGAAATTCAGAATGGGCATTTTTAAGGCCAAATGGCATTACTGTCCATTCATAATGTCCTATTGGAACATTAAAAGCAGTTTTATATCTATCTGATTCTTTTACCTGAATCTGCCAAAATCCTGATTTTAAATCAAATTTTGAAAATATGATAGCATTAACAAGTCTATCTAATAAATCTTTTTTATTAGGAATAGGATGCCTAATCCATTTTAGAACCTTATTAAGAGGTTTATAATTTATGACTAATCTTGGAACACCTCTTTCCTGTTCAGAATGTTTATTAACATAAAAAGCAGTACATGACCAAGGAGATTGAGAAGGCTTTATCAAACCTTTTTCTAATAAAGAATGAATTTCATTCTTACATAATTCTAAATATTCAGAATTCATTTGACAAGGACGAGCCTTGGTAGGAATATTCTTTTCATCAAAATTCTCTTCATATGGGAGAGAGATAATATGCTTCTTTCTATTCCAAAAAGCATTTGGAAGATCATTACATATTTCTAATGAGAACTTATTATAAATAAGTTTGATTTTCTCCTGTAATTTAGGATTCTGTAATTTATCATCTATAGTTAATATATTAACTTCTTCTTTTAAAGAATTAATCTGAAAAGTTTTCCTATCAATCTTTTCTTGTAATTCATTAAGAATTCTATGAACAGGTTTAGTTATGAACTTAAAGGAAATAGGATTATCTTGAAAAGTACCTATAATACCTGTTTCATCAACATAAGTTAAAGGATAAATTTGATAAATAAAAGGAAGACCAAGTATAAGTTGGCTAGAAATATCTTTTGCTAATAAAAAACTGGTTTGAATACAGTTTTTATCTTTGCAAATATAAACCTTTGGTAATTTATAATTTATTTCTAATGGTTCTCCTCCTACATGAGAGAGAGAATGAGTGGTTTTATGAAAATATTTCGTAGGAATTAATCCTTCCTGTATAACATTTAAGTCTGCACCACTATCAATCATAGCAATGAAATTCTTTTTATAAGAATTTTCAATTAATAATGTTATATTAATGTACCATTTTTGAGATATGATCATGCTCAAAACAGATAAATGTTTTTTATTTGGATCAGGAAAAGAAATATCTTGTAGATTATCAAAACTATCATAATTATTAGTGAATTATTATTATTAGTTTCAATGATTGAAACACGATAATTTAAACTATTATTATTGTGTTGTAAAATTTTTACTTGTTCTTTAAGATTTTCTATTTCTTTAACTAAATCCTGTATAGTAACTGGATTCTGTTTACTATATTTCTGTTGAAGAAGATTTTTAACTTCTTTCATAGAGTAAGCTTGTTCTTGTTTAACAAGAATATTATTATTATTATTGCTAGTTGAAGCAGTATTCTCCATTTGATCAATAATTGTGGATTTTAAAACTGGATCCTTAATCATTTTAAGGAATTCTAAAATATTATTGTTAGTTAACACATTAATATTTAAATCCTGAAATTGAGACATGAGTTTATAAAATTCATCATTTTTATCTTCTATATGATTTAAACAAGATTTTCCTTGTATACAATTATTACATTCATTTAAATCATTAGAAATATCTGATTCACTATCTATTATTTCTTCTGAAATATAATATTCTGAAGAATTCTCAGTTTCACTATCAGAATTATTATTCGAATCCATTATTATTTTAAATAATGTTTCTTTTAGATTATCATCTATATCTAAATTATTAATTTTGGTTTTAGCCCAACATTGATTAGCATAATGACCTGACTTTTTACATTTTCTACAAATTATTAATTTGTTTTTGTATTTTTCTTCTTTCCGTAAATCACGGCTTTCTTTTCTTTTCTTCTTTTTATCTCTTTGTCTATCAGACAAATATCTTTTCTTTCTATAAAGTTTTTCATCTTTTTCTTTAATTTTCTTCTTACCTGTATTAGGTAAGTCCATACCAAATTGATCACAAAATTTACCTAATTGTTTTTTCTCAAGTAAATTCTGTCTTTTAATTTGATTATTTAATTTTAATTCATTACAGAGAGCTAAACCCTCTTTAATGCAAGTATTAATTAAATTTTCATAAGTATAATTATCATATGGAATATTAATCTCATCTTTTCTTAATACTTTTCTAATTCTTTCAGCAAATAGAAAAGGTAAACCATCTATAAATTTAGCTTTCCAGAAACTATTATTACAATCTGGTATCTCATATATACGAGATAAAAAGGTATCTTTATACCATCTAAAATCAGTAAGTGTTTTACATTTTAGATTACTTAATAAAGTACGAATCTTTTCACTATCATCAGTGAATTTTCCAGTAAAATGTTCAATCATAGTCATTATTAATGAATAAACAACATTTTCTGTTTGAATATTATTCTCTATCTTAATAGAATTAATAATATCTTCCTTTTGGAATTGATTTAAATAGTTATCCCACCAACCTTTAAGTTGGCCAGTAAAACCTGATATAATCATCTTAGCAATATTTTTATCAGTATTACCTGAAGTTTTACACACAGTACTATACATAAGCATTCTGTGAGCATTATTATAAATTTGTTTATCACTAAAACCATCAATATTCCATTCATAAATACTTTTCCCATTATAACTATTAGCAAATATATATTCTTGTTCTTCAATAAGAACGTCCATGGGAGTAGGTCTATTATAATAATATTTGTTTTGGGTAGGTCTATCTGCCCATTTAATTTTATTAATTTCTTCTTCAGAATGATCATTATCATTATCAAACTCTTCATTAAGAGTATTCAAATTTAGATTTTTAAATTTTTCTTCTAATAATTTTTCTATATCAGAAACAGAAGATTTAAATTTAAAATCCTTGATATCTGGAGGGGATTGAATAGAAGAAGTAGCAATAGAAACAATATTAGTTTCTTCTTCTTTAGTTTGAATATGAACATCTGGTTTAATTTGATTAATAGCCAGAATTATTTTATCAATACGGTCTTTAAGAGAAACTATCTCTTCTCCTATTATCGTAAGATACAAATTTGTATAATTCTGTTTTTCAATTATCTGATTAATATGTTTAACAGTTATCTGTAACATATCATTTTCAAATAATTTTGAAAAAGGAGTAAAATTTAAAATTTTATTATTCTTTTCTATAATAAAAGATTGTTGAGGAGGATAGACAGATTTTTGAATCTGTCCTGTAGAAAGTTTATAATTTCTTTCAAGAATAGAAATATAATCTATAATAAATGTTTTAAAAAACCAAGGACAAAATGAATCAATTTATTCTGGTTTTCACAATATTTATAAAATTCAGCAACAATATAATTAAACTCTTCTTCAGAAAAACTTTTAAAGTACCAATTTCTGAAAGATTCCCATTTGGGTAAATAAAATTCTGCATTGATCCTTGCCCTAGCAAGAGATCCTTTAGTAAAATCAATTTTAGTATTACTATCCATTAAATACTAAAATTCATTTCTGAAACTGTATCAGTTTCTCTAACTTTTTGAAAGTTACTTTATGCACAATATTATTCTGATTAATAATTAATTCATCTACTGTATCTTGTACAGGAGACTCAACATCTTCTCTTATCTGAGAAGTAGAAGCTCTAGAAGTTTGAGGAATATCCACCAAATAATCTAAAGGCGAAATAAAAAAATGACTAGATCTTGATCTAGTATAGATAGAAGATGGCAATAATCTTCTTTGTTCATTACTAAACTGTATTTGAACAGATCCTTCATTATTCTGAATAACTTGTTGTAAATCCCTATTTATTATAGGATTTCTAGGAACAGCTTGTTCAATTATCCAGTTTTCTGGAAATTAAATTTCTTCCCATTTTATAGATCTACGGGTTGTAATATTAGATCTATTAAAATTAGTTTCTATAAGAATAGTTTTATTTAATTTTTTATCTATTCTTTTACACATAAGATTCAGTGTAAATAATGGCTTATAATAAATACGATAACAGATACATATGACTTCTGTAAAGAATCTAATATATTAATATCAGACAAAGATAAAGATAAATTCCGATAAACATCAAAATATACTGGACCATGAGCCAGACTAGATTGAATTATTCCCATAAGGGATTGTTTCCAATTCAAATTTCTACCATATCTTAAAGCTGCTATGAAGCTTTCTGGTAGTCCTTCTAATGTTAAAGGTCTAAAAGCTATTTGAATTAAACCTATATGCATGAATCTGTAATTTTTCCTATAAGGCAAAATATCTTTATTGTTTAACAATCTAATAACCATTTCATTATTATGAAGTGGTACCGATGATTCTGTAGTTTTAACTACTTGTTTAAAATCAATTTTTTCAAAGGTTCCTAACTTATAGATCATTTTAGATTCTATCTTAGGAATAGTCCATTTATTCAATAAATCTAAATTATCAGGTAAATCATATTCTTCATTCAAACTGTTTTGAACATTTTCTTTAAAACCGAAAATATTCATTTGAATAAAAAGTGCTAAATTATTATCCAGACTATTTCCATGGCTCTGATACCATCTGGGGCTTGGGATCAAGATGAGGAATATGATACGTGGCGTTGTTACACCAAACTTTTCCTTAGTGGCTTTCGCACACATGGAGGTTATTGGTTTCCAGCCTATATACCATCTTCAACTCTTATTGAGCTAAGAAAAGGAAGAATTTAAATCCCAGAATAAAATGAATATAAGATTCATCTTTGGAACTTTTACAAAACATAAAAGGATTTATAAAAGATATACCAAAGAAATTAAACAACAGAGGATTTTACCGAGGTCCACCTCAGAATCATAAATTCATAAAAAATCACCCATGAACGCCTTAAACGCCATCTCTCGGCTAAGCAGGCTAAAAGGCTTATCATGAATTTATTTTTCCTGGTTAAACTCGAACCTTGTGTTTACCATTTTCTGGTTCATCTCTTTACCTTATGTTCTAACCAAAGACTCTTAAATTACATTAAATTCCAAAAATTTAAATAGATCTTTTATTATCTCAATCTGATCTCAAGAACAAATAAATATAGATCATGTCATAGTAAGGTAATAATTTAGCACAAATACTTTAGCCTGTCACCATTAGAAATAAATTATAAATTACCAAAGGTTTATATTTGCAAAGATAAAAACTGTATTCAAACCAGTTTTTTATTAGCAAAAAATATTTCTAGCCAACTTATACTTGGTCTTCCTTTTATTTATCAAATTTATCCTTTAACTTATGTTGATGAAACAGGTATTATAGGTACTTTTCAAGGTAATCCTATTTTCTTTAAGTTCATAACTAAACCTGTTCATAGAATTCTTAATGAATTACAAGAAAAGATTGATAGGAAAACTTTTTAGATTAATTCTTTAAAAGAAGAAGTTAATATATTAACTATAGATGATAAATTACAGAATCCTAAATTACAGGAGAAAATCAAACTTATTTATAATAAGTTCTCATTAGAAATATGTAATGATCTTCCAAATGCTTTTTGGAATAGAAAGAAGCATATTATCTCTCTCCCATATGAAGAGAATTTTGATGAAAAGAATATTCCTACCAAGGCTCGTCCTTGTCAAATGAATTCTGAATATTTAGAATTATGTAAGAATGAAATTCATTCTTTATTAGAAAAAGGTTTGATAAAGCCTTCTCAATCTCCTTGGTCATGTACTGCTTTTTATGTTAATAAACATTCTGAACAGGAAAGAGGTGTTCCAAGATTAGTCATAAATTATAAACCTCTTAATAAGGTTCTAAAATGGATTAGGCATCCTATTCCTAATAAAAAAGATTTATTAGATAGACTTGTTAATGCTATCATATTTTCAAAATTTGATTTAAAATCAGGATTTTGGCAGATTCAGGTAAAAGAATCAGATAGATATAAAACTGCTTTTAATGTTCCAATAGGACATTATGAATGGACAGTAATGCCATTTGGCCTTAAAAATGCCCCTTCTGAATTTCAACAAATTATGAATGATATTTTTTATAATTACAGCAATTTTATAATTGTTTATATTGATGATATCTTAGTATTTTCTAATGATATTGAAATACATTTTAAACATTTAGATATATTTAAAAATATTGTTATTCAAAATGGACTTGTTATCTCAAAATCTAAAATGATTTTATTTCAAACTAATATTAGATTTCTTGGTCATATGATTGAGAAAGGAAAAATAATTCCTATACAGAGAAGTATAGAATTTGGTTCAAAATTTCCTGATATTATAACTGATAAAACTCAGTTACAAAGATTTTTAGGAAGTTTAAATTATATTTCTCCTTATATTAAAGATCTTACTAAAGATTCTGCTATCTTATATGATAGATTAAAGAAAAATCCTTTACCTTGGTCTGAAAGACATACAATAGCTGTTAGAAATATTAAGGAAAATGTTAAAAACCTTCCTTGTCTTATGCTTGCTAATCCTCAATGGGATAAAATTGTGGAAACAGATGCTTCAGATATAGGTTTTGGAGGAATCTTAAAACAAAAAGATCCCCAAAATAAACAAGAATATCTTATTAGATTTTATTCTGGTAAATGGAATAATGCCCAGAAAAATTACTCCACAGTAGCAAAAGAAATCTTAGCTATTGTCAGATGTATTTCAAGATGATTTAAATAATCAAAAGTTTATTATAAAAACTGATTGCAAATCTGCACAATTTATGTTTAATAAAGATTTTAAACATGATGTTTCTAAACAAATGTTTGCAAGATGGCAAGCTCATTTAGCTCCTTTTGATTTTGAAATCATTTATAAGAAAGGTGAAGATAATCACTTGCCAGATTTCTTAACTCGAGAATATTTATCCTAATGTTTTCATCTACAGATATGTATTCCCGAGGAAGAGGAGAGTCCTCTTATAGAGGGCGAGGAGGTAGGGGAAAACCCCCTAATATCATTGCACAGCATAGGAAAACAGAGGCTTATAGCCCAAAACTTATCCAGTTCATCAGCCAGTAATACTGAGCAAAATAATGAGTTATACAATGAATTTCAAGAATTCTTGAAACAAAAGAGAAGTAATACAGATTCTCAATCTTCAGCATCATATGCTAATATCATAAAAGATGATGATAATGATTCAGCTCTATATACAGAGACAAAACATCGAGAATTGATTCTTCTTATAGAAGAAAAAGATACCCAATGGGAAAAAACTCCATGGACTATCATGGAAAGATATCTAACCAATACATCATATGTATATGGTTCCTACAAGCAAAGAAGGATTTTATGAAAATCTTCTGATATCTACAAAAAGTGTTGACATAACTCACTTTTTCAGTAATACTCAGCAGAAAGGAAGTTATAACTTCTCAAAGTTTATAATTAAGAAGATTATATCTATTGAAGAATGTGTTATATCTCCATTAGTTGAAAAAGAATTTTATTCTGAAAATCATAAAATGAGTTTTAAATTCAATTTTTGGGATTATATTGAAAGTTTTAATAAAACCTTGTTTTATGAAAATGAGAAAAGAAAACATACTTGGTTTTTAAAGATTTGTGAAAATGTTTTTCACTACCCAGTTCCAAATTGGTTTTTAATATGGTGGAAGATATTTGGTCCATCCGCAAAGATTTTGCCACAGGTTTTTATAAAACCCATGAATACTTGGTTAAATGTTTCTCCAAGTATTAAAAATTCATTTTCTGAACATTGGATCGATGGTAAGACTCTATGTCTATTTTTCATGGAATTTGGTATCCCATGGATCTGGAAATGGCAGCCAGAATTCGGTTACACTGATGAAGGTATCCATTGCATATGGAGGGTCAGTTCCACAAAATTCTGGGACAAATTATTGAGAGATGATCCAGAAACTGAAAAACCATATGGTTATGAAACTCTTCATCAAATGGAAGAAAAAATTTCTTTATATCAACAAGAAATTAATAATCAACAAGAAAAGGAGAAAGCCTCTATGAGTCCTTTCAAGATTTTTACTCAGAAATATTCTGAAATATATTAAAAAGACAAAATGATTGAGATCTATATTGAAGAAATGAAAAAAGATCTTTTCCAGAATATTGGAGATTCTGATTCCAAATCAGATAAATCTATGGCGTCCGAATCTAGTGAAAATCAATTTATTCATCTAATGAAGATGCAAGATGCTCAAGACCCTGAGGATGATATTCCTCAATTTTCTCAAATAGATGACATTTTTGAGAAATTGAAAAATTCTTTAAAAAAAGATATTAAAGATGATTAAGATCATCAGGAGAAGAATCTGCAGTTGGTGGAATATCACATCTTATCATGACATATCGTGACAAAAAGTGGGTGGCATATCACTTTTACTTTTTGAATTTTGTAACCATGTTACTATTTGCTTTAATAAAGCATTTACTGTTTTTATTTTAAGATGGAATCCGGGGTTTGATGTCCGGCTCTTCTATCTATAAATAGGTTCATTCTGTGTCTTTAGGAGGACACGGTTGAGTTTGCTTCCCTCTATTCTCTCTCTTGTAAAAATCCTTCTGAAGCTTATCAATAAAATTTAAAGTTCTGGTAACAACTTTGTAAGTTCTTACTGTTTTTATTTTCTGTTTTTATTTACTGTTTTTTTAATTTTTATTTTCATAAGTTTAGCCTGAATGACAGGCTAAAGTATTTGTGCTAAATTATTACCTTACTATGACATGATCTATATTTATTTGTTCTTGAGATCAGATTGAGATAATAAAAGATCTATTTAAATTTTTGGAATTTAATGTAATTTAAGAGTCTTTGGTTAGAACATAAGGTAAAGAGATGAACCAGGAAATGGTAAACACAAGGTTCGAGTTTAACCTGGAAAAATAAATTCATGTTGTAGCCCTTTAGCCTGCTTAGCCGAGAGATGGCGTTTAAGGCGTTCATGGGTGATTTTTTATGAATTTATGATTCTGAGGTGGACCTCGGTAAACTCCTCTGTTGTTTAATTTCTTTGGTATATCTTTTATAAATCCTTTTATGTTTTGTAAAAGTTCCAAATATGAATCTTATATTCATTTTATTCTGGAATTTAAATTCTTCCTTTTCTTAGCTCAATAAGAGTTGAAGATGGTATATAGGCTGGAAACCAATAACCTCCATGTGTGCGAAAGCCACTAAGGAAAAGTTTGGTGTAACAACGCCACGTATCATATTCCTCATCCATCAATTTTTATATTTTTTTATTCTGAATGATATTTAAAATTTTAATTATATATAAATAGATAAAAATTAATAAACACAAAAGATTTTTTTATGAATTATATATATATATATATATATATATATATAATGATATAAATAGATAAACGTGAATAAACAATTTTATAAATTTATAAGATTTTTTTAAATTGATAAGACATGTGACACAATGTTGGGGATCGATGTGGAATTTAGAGGGGGTGAATAAACTCTACTCCTTTGACGATAGTTTTTGCAAATGGTGCTAGAATCCTGTTAGAGATTATAGTTGTTCTTGTTCGAGTGTAATTCCAACAGATCACAGTAGTAATAAGTGCGGAAAGGATTCGATGGAATAAGGTGAAAACAGTAATAACAGTAGGCAATAAAACAGTAGTTGTTTCTGGAAGTTCGAAGATAAAATCTTCTACGTCTCCTTTTCTTCTGTTTCCAGAAGGTATCACTAAAAGAATTTGGATTTTACAGTACACCCTTGTACACACCCACTTCAGCAGGGCTTATCTTTTGCCTACTGAAACTCTAAGTAACTCAACACAAAACTTAAATACAACAAGGTTCTGGAAAAGACTCTTTTCCAGTTTAGAAACTCTTCTTTGAAATATAGTAAAGTGTTTTGCTTGAAGAGATGAAGAAATAGCAGTACAAAATGATTTCCAAAAATCAGATATATAATATGAAGCGTATACTGCTTTTCTGCAAGTTTGAGCTTAGAAGATGATGATTGGTTCGCGGTTGCTCAATGTAGCGTTGGATAGAAAAAATGATCAGCGTTGTTCTCTAAATGGTTTTGATCCATATATATAGATAACTTGAATCCAACGTCTATAATAAAAAACGGCTCTTTTGATTTATGATAGAAACAGCTTTATTTCCTAAAGAGGATCCTACAAAAAGCTTTCAACATAGTCACTCTTGTTTTATACCAAAACTGGTAAAGCGAATTAAATTACTTCGTATAGCATTAATGGTGCAATTAATGCTTAGTACTAGGTAAAGTAACGGCAACATTTAAGACTTGAGCAATCGAGTGGAATGCTGTTAAGTACTGATCCAGTAGGACTAAGTGCTGCTTCTGTTACACTAAGCCATTGAGTACTAACTAAAGTACTGCTTTTGGTAAAGCGAGACAAAAGCTACTGCTTTGCATTATCTTCTGGTTGGTGTTATTCCTACTGGTTTTGATTCTCATCACCACAATAAAATAGGTCTAACAATTTCCCCCTTTGCGGTGATTCCAAAACCTGTAGGTTAGTAACAATGAATAATAAAGCAGATAGCAACTAAAACCAGATGATTAATAAGTAAATAAACAGTTTGAACATAGTTTGTAAAACAGCAAGAAATCCTAGTCATCTGTTCCAATATCTCGGAACAGAGTTTCCTCATCCTGAGGATCTTGATTTCTGTGGGATGGTTCTGCTTGATTTTCTCCAGTCCTTCCTTCTTCTGATCCTCTTCCTTGTGTTTCCATCATGCCTTCTGTTTCTCCCTTTTTGGCATCAGCGGCGTGAAATCGAGTAAGTAAGAGATCAACTCTTCCAGTAAGTGTAATAATGCCATTATGCAGAATCTCCAGAGTTGGTGTGTGACTCGAAACTTGATCATTCAGAGCCTGAATAGATTGAGATTGGGACGCAATCTGAGTATTGATAGTTTCGAGTCTGGAATCCATAGTGTCAACTTTGGTGGAAACAGAATAAAGAGCCGCATCATGAGTAGAGAGAATACGATGATTATCAGATTGTCCGAGTACAAGGTCAACATAGCTTTTGAGTACATTCAAACTTAAAGTTGAGTGTCAACCTCAATTTTTGCCAACGATTCTGCGGTATTGCTGACATACTTCATGACTCGTTCTCTGAAATTGGTGGTGGCGTAGACTTCACCAGCATGGGCATGAGATAAATGCTTGACAGTATTTAATAGACCGTCAATAGTCCATTTAAACTGATCAATCTCAGATTCAAGATTGAATGGATCTTCCTCTAGGGATTGGCTTCTTTCACTCATTCGTGCTCTAATATTAGCAATATGTGCAATGCGAGCAATTTGAGAGGGTGAGTCAGCAAGGAATGGCAACTAATGCAGTTGAAGAGACAGGAGCAGTAGGAGCAGTAACGATAGCAGTAGTTGGTGCAGTAAAAAATTCGTCATTAACAGTGGATTGCTTAGCAGCAATGATTTCATCAGCAGCTTGTTCAATAACAGCAGAAGGTTCAGGAAGTGCGCTTTCTTCTGTTTGCACGACTTCAATGGCCTCCAACTGTTCGGCGGGTTGAATCGGATCATTCAAGATTGCGACCATCTCCTCTTGATGTTCAGTGGAGAAGATTTCCAAATTTGGCAATGAGGGAGATTGGGCAGCATGTGATTCTTCCTGGGGTTGATCTGCTGATAGGACTATTGGTTGGACTGATTCATCAGCTTGAATTGTGGCCGGTGCCGCAGAAACATCTCGAGTGATAGACTGAATGACTTCATCTACTAAAGCCAGTTCTCAAACAGATATGAGAGAAGAAGACTGAGTAGGCAACTTGGAAGATGCAGGAGTACTAGAAACCTTAGCTTCTGTAGGAGCTATAGTTCGTTCCTCAACTGGCTTAATTTGATCAAGATCTGGAAGAAGGCCTACTGAATATGGTTCAGAATCTCTAAAAGCTCTGTTCTTGAGCAAGAAGTTGCTCATCAATTATTCTCAAATGGTCAGTCAGTACAAGGATCACATTTTGATCTTGAGCAGCAGTAGGAATCAATGCATCAAAGTTAGACCTGAAGAGTCTTTAATACTGATTCCAGCTTCTGACGTTTAAGCTGCTCAAAAATGAAGTTGCGGCGTCTCATCGCGTCAATCACATTTTCAGTCTTTGCAAATTCAAAGACCTTTTTCTCATACTTCACCATTCTTCCAAAAACACCTTTTGTTTTGAAAAACGTGAGGGGATGGAAGACCCGAACCTTGTGCCCATTCATCAAAGAAGTTCATTTCTTCATTGGCTGAATTTTCAATTTCTTCTAAATGAAGAGCAATGCCAGTAGAAACAGATGATTTGGCAGCTAGAAATTGTGGTTCGTCAAAAAGTTTTTCTTTGCCTTTACCTGTCGATGAGGCAGTCATCATGGGTTGAAAAGCAGAAGACCCAGCAGTTGACTCACGAATAACGATTCCAGACACGGGTATGAAAGTTGAAGCAGTAGATGTTGTGGGAGCAGAAACAACAATTGGTTTTGAGACCGAGGTGGTTGGTGGTGCAGTAGGAATGGCTTATGGAAACACTTGTCTCAACGGAACAGTGTCCGAATCAGAGATGGTTGCTGTCTTCTTGATTCGAAGAACAGTGCGAGCTTTCTTCTTGCTGGGAGTAGGTGGCAGAGATGGTTGAATAGGAGCAACAGACTCCTCGGAAACTGTCTTATCAGAATCAGTGGAGATAACCACTTGTTTTCTTTTAATTTTCTTCTGAGGTCCTAGAGCCTCAGCTTGAGCATCTCTCACTTCCTTTTTCAAAGCAATAAACTCAGCCACAGTTGGCTTTGGTCTCAACGCGAGCACATTATCAGCATCTGCCATTGTGACGTACGAGGCATCCAAATCAGAAGTAAGAGCAAAACCAACATTCTTAAGCATTTGGCTGATCTGCACAGCGAAAACAGAACTCCTCCTAACCACCATTTCCTTCATTATTTTGAATAGAAAACGACTTTCAATCCACCCCTTATATCCAGAAGTGATGGCAGCCATCACTTGAACTTTTTCTTTTGTTAGCCGATCGAACGTTCCGGCTTTGACTAACAGCGCTTTGGCAACAATATCGGCAAGTACTTGAAATTCCATCTTCAACAGCTTCTTGAAACAGGATGGAGACAGTTCTTCTCCAGAAGCTGAGAAATGCAGTAGAGCAGTAGACATTTCCTCCTTGGAAATTCCAGAAAGTTCATTTATCCCTGAAAAAGGGAGAAAGAAAGTCGATCTAAGCAAAGCAGCATCGATAGAAATAGATGCATCACCCTGGGAATACATGATTTTCCCTTCTTCCACAGTCGCCTTAGCAAAAAAATCCAGAAGGGCAGTTTTGTATATCACAAGCAGGTGCTTCTAAGAATTTTATGAGTCCTGATTTCTCAATAGCTTTGAACATCTTGAGAAGATTCTCATCCTTGATAGTGAGGACAGATGCAAAGTTAACTTGGTAAGCATTAAAGGTTTAAGATCCGGCCATTTCTGTAAGTAAAGAGGATTCGAAGAGAATATGAGTGCAAGAGAAAGCAGTAGTCGATAATTAGATTACCGAAAGCGTAAAAGAGAAAAGAGATGAGAGAGGCGGTTAAAATTCAAAAATGTACAGCCGTCAGTGAAACATAAGGACACGTGTCAATATGTTTACGGTTGAGAATTTGAAAAGTTAAACAGAGAGTGTCAATAAAACTAGGGATTTTAAAAAGTTTTGAAAAGAGCGGGCTGTCCAATTGGTTACTGAAAATAATCAGAAGAAGGTTTGTCGTTTTATGATAACGTCTGCTGAAAGTTACACGGTACTGAAATATTGTTAGCACTATGATGAAAACAGTAGACACGTTGTTTTATCGAAAAGACAAACATTCTATCTATTATTGATAAAGCACGAAAATCTTAGTCTGACTAAGATACTGTTCCCCCTAAGTCAATGCAACTAATAAATGCGACGATACGATTTCTGAGTAAAAGATAGCTGAATCTTGGTATTCGTGTAGTCAGATAGCCGTCTCTTCAGCTTTCCGAGACTCTATATAAATGCCTGCAAGTTCACAAACTAAGTCATTTAAACTTTTCATCAAATCAAAACAAATGAGCAGTCAAGCGATCTCTCGGAGTCTTCTCCAGAGTCAGAATCAGCAGAGGAACTCCAAAGACAACGTCCAGCCTCTCGTAAGCCAGATGTTTGAAGACATCATTTTTCAAGATATGAAGGCTTGGAAGAAATTCCTTGGTTTATAATATGAACAATCAGTTAGATTGTTCGTTTTTATTAGGACTAAGCTGCGGGATAATCCCTTTCACAAACCACGATCATGCGAAGAGAGGGGATTCTAGCAGCCCTTAGATAGGTTCCTGCTTAAGTACTTTACAACATAGAACTACTTCAAGCTGCTGATATCAACAAATGTAGTAGATAAACTCAATGTAATGCTTCTGGTTTTATGAATGAAAAATCTCATTTTGACATGTTTTGTTTATCTACTGCTTTCATTGAAATGAATTATATATAAAAATAAAAAAATATGAGTAAGAAAAACTCAGTCTGTATAAATCAATAGAACTGTTCGGTTGACTTTGGAGACTCTTCAATTTCTTCACCGTTAAATGCAACCTGTCTATAAATAAGATAACAACAATTGTTAAGGAAACAATAAGTCGATATGTCGGATTCAAGCAATTCGGATGCCTGTAGCAGCACTCATGTCCTGGTAACACCAGAGACACTTCCACATCTGGAAACTTTGAAGAGTACCATTGAGGAATATGTCTGGATAAAGGTCATGTCTGTATGGTTCAAAGTGCAGCAGCTGCAGAATGTGTATCAGAATGGTTTGGCTTCTACTATTGCTCAAAGAGCAAGAGTCAGAAGGTACAAACAGGAGTTTGAAGTTGATCAGGTTTTTGAGCTTGATACTGATAGAGTTCTGCTGCAGATGATGCTTTGGAAGGAATGACATCTGCTTGAAAAGATTTCCAGTGCATAATCCTTTAAAAGGATTAGGAGTCACGAGTTGAGTTACTGGATTTCCGAGTGGCATGACTCTGTAGGAAATGAATTAGACACTGTAACCTGGTTTAGATTACATTCTAAATAAAATAACAATGGTTGTGACATGTTGTTCCTTTTCTTTTCTTCAAATAGATCAATGTTAGTGTAATAACATAAATTTGATAATATTCAACCAAATGATAACATCAATAAATTCAAGTTAAATCAATTAAACTGAGTATATTACGAAAATACGAAAACTTATTCTCAGGCAGAGGTTTTGTAAAGTGTCTGCTGCTTGTAAATCAGTAGAAACGTATTCCAGACGAATGTCTTTCTTCTGCACATGATCTCTTATAAAATGATGTCTGATGTCGATGTGCTTCGTTCTGGAATGAAGTACTGGATTTTGCGTAATTGCAATGGCACTGGTATTGCCACAGAAGATAGGTGATTCAGAGGCATGAACTCCGTAGTCTTTAAGTTGTTGTTGCATCCATAATATTTGAGAGCAGCAACTTCCAGCAGCAAGGTATTCTGCTTCTGCAGTAGGCGTAGCTATGAAAATCTGCTTTTTACTAAACTAGGAGATCAGCCTATCACCAAGGAATTGACAAAAAACACTTGTGCTTTTCCTGACTAGTTTGCAACCTGCATAATCAGCACCTGAATATCCAATAAGATTGAAAGATGAATAATTGTAATACTATAAGCCATCATTTTGAGTTCCCTTTAAGTACTTCAGAATACGTTTAGCAGCAATATAATGAGATTGCTTGGGGTTAGATTAAAATCTTGCACAAAAGCACACATCAAATAAGATATTAGGTCTACTGGCAGTAAGATACAATAGTGAGCCAATAAGACCACGATACTGAGTTACCTCTACTGAACTTCCACTTTCATCTTTATCAAGCTTGGTAGATGAGCTCATTGGAGTGGAAGCAGCAGAGCATGCTTCCATACCAAACTTTTTCAGTAGCTCCTTGGTATACTTAGCTTGATTTATGAAAATTCCAGTATTGAGTTGCTTGATCTGCAGTCCTAGCAAGAATGTTAATTCTCCCATCATGCTCATTTCAAACTGATCCTGCATCAATTTAGCAAACTTTGCACACAGTTTGGGGTTAGTTGACCTAAAAATAATGTCATCAACATAAATTTGTACCAATAAAATATGTTTATTCTTGATTAAAGTGAACAAAGTCTTGTCTACTGTGCCAATTGTAAAATCATGATTGACAAGAAACTGTGACAAAGTGTCATACCACGCTCTAGGTGCCTGTTTTAAACCATACAGGGCTTTGTGTAATTTGAATACATGATGAGGTGAAAAATGATCAATAAAACCTGGAGGTTGTTTGACGTAGACCTCTTCTTGTAGTAGACCATTTAGGAAGGCACTTTTCACATCCATTTGATAAACTTTGAAATTCTTAAAAGCAGCAAAGGCCAAAAATATTCTAATAGCTTCGAGCCTTGCTACTGGTGCATAAGTTTCATCATAGTCGATTCCTTCCTCTTGTCTGAAACCTTGAGCCACCAGTCTTGCTTTATTTCTAATCACAGTGCCTTCTTCATTTAGTTTATTTCTAAATATCCACAGGGTTCCAATAACAGCTTGGTGAGATGGTCTAGGTACTAGAAACCAAACTTCGTTCCTTTTGAATTGATTCAGTTCTTCTTGCATAGCTTCAATCCAACTTGGATCCAGAAGAGCTTCTTCAATTTTCTTTGGTTCATCCTGAGAAATAAAAGCAGCATGCATATATTCATTAATCATTTGCCTTCTGGTTCTCAAAGGACGCTGCTGGATTTCCAATAACCAAGGATGGAGGGTGTGATTTTCTCCAAATAAAAAGGTTTAAAGGGATTTATTCCTGGTTTGATATATTTGGATTGATCTCAGCTGAACCAGTAGCAGGTTCTGGAGTGTCAGCTGCTGGTACTGGTAAATCTGATGTTTGCACTTCTGGTTCTACTATGGGAATGTCTGGTTCTGGATTTTGAACGTCTTTGATACTTGGTTCTGTATCTTCTTTACTATCTGGTTCCAAATGAATCCTGTCTAACCTGTTACTCAAATTTGACATATTAGAAATTTCAGGAGCACTGCTGTCTTCATCGAAGACAACATGAACAGATTCTTCAACATTTAGAGTTCTATTATTGAAAATTCTGAAAGCTTTGCTAACTGCTGAATAACCGAGAAAAAGTCCAGAATCTGATTTTGAATCAAATGCAGATAAGTAGTTTTTACCGTTGTTGAGCACAAAGCATTTGTAACCAAACACATGGAAATAAGATACATTAGGCTTACTCCCTTTCCATATCTCATAAGGAGTCTAATTTTGTCTTTTGTTGATCATTGTTCTATTTTGTGTGTAACGTGCGGTGTTGATTGCTTCTGCCCAGAAGCGCTGAGAGATATTTGCATCTGCTAGCATTGTTCTAGAAGCTTCTTTAAGAGTTTTGTTTCTCCTCTCAGCTACTCCGTTTTGTTGAGGTGTTCTGGCAGCTGAATATTCATGATGAATGCCCTGTTCATCTAAGTACAACTCAAGAGTTTTGTTAGTGAACTCAGTACCCTGATCACTTCTGATTTTAATGATAGAATAGGATTTTTTATTTTGAATCTTTTTCAGAAGCTTGATCAGGAGGCTACTGGTTTGATCTTTTCCAGCAAGAAATATTACCCAAGTGAATCTATAAAAATCATCAATAACAACAAGGGTGTATTTCATTCCCCCTAAACTCGTGATAGGGATTGGACCAAATAAGTCCATGTGCAGCAATTCCAAACATCTTGAAGTTGATTTACTACCTTTGTTCTTGAAGCTGGATCTGATATGTTTTCCAAGCTGACATGCAGAACAGACATGATTCTTAACGAAATTAATATCAGGCAAACCATCAACTATGTTATGCTTCTTGAGATTATTGATTGACTTGAAATTCAGATGATTCAATCTCTTGTGCCAGAGCCAGTGCTTATCAGTAAGAGAGGCAACTAAACATGTAGGAACAGTAGCATGATCTAAGTTCTATGAGACTTTGTAGGTGTTGCCTTCCCTCTTTCCAGTTAATACAGTAGACTTAGCAGAGTCTTTAACTATGCATATGTGCTTCTGAAAAGCTACAGAGTAACCATTATCACACAGTTGACTAATGCTAATCAGGTTATAACAGAGATTCTCAACCAGTAGTACATCATTGATAGTTATGTTACCATGGATAATCTTATCTTACCCATGGTTTTACCTTTTGAGTTGTCCTCAAAAGTTATCTTTGGTCCATTACAACTCATTACTTCTGATAGCAGATTTTTCTGTTCAGTCATGTGTCTGGAGCATTCACTATCCAGATACCATGTGGAGCTACTTACTTTAGCTTTCTTAACCTGTTCTTGCAAACACAAATTTTAGTATCTGGTACCCAATCTACTTGGGTCCGAGCCTTATTAGTTCCCTTAGGAACCCACATTTTTACAATTTTCGGTGATTTTGTACTTCGGGTATCCATATAGGTGAGTGCAGCAGAGGGTCTGTTATTTCTAACAGTATGCATCTTAGAATGTTGTTCTTTCCTTCTGTTTTTGTTGTCTGGCCTGTATCTCTTCTGAACAGGTCTAGAATTGTAGTACTGGTAGTTTTTAACTTTCATAAAGGGTTGTCCTCCTGAGTTGAATCCTCTACTGGATCCAGAACTCTGGTGAACTTTCCCCTTAGGTTCAACATAACCCAGAACATAATGCTTCCTTTTGTTCGTCTGATTTACATTTCTTTCAACTTGAACAGTTGGTACCTCTAGTTCATATACCACACTAGATTTAACAAAATGAATGTATTTTGTTTTGCTTGTATCCAGATCTGGTTGAGTACTGATTTCAGAAGTGCTTTCATTATTGCTGAATCCGAGACCACTCCTATCTCCAGATTGCTTCTGCAATTCTTGCATCTTTTCTAATGAAACAGAAGACTTATTCCAAGCATTTACCAGAACAGACAGCTTCTGATTCTCAGACCTCATTGTCTGGTAATTTGCATTTACTCTTTCATTCTCAGTTTTCAACTTTTAAATAATGGCAGCTATTCTCTTGTAAACAAGTTAGCTTACTGACTTGATTTTTTAAGTTTTGATTTTCAGTCTTAACTTCCTCGAATGATTGAGAAAGTCTCGAGTATTTTTCCACCATGTCATGCAATGCTTTAATTAAATCAGTTCGTGTAAACTCGTCAGAGTCAAAGTCAAATACCTCTGTAGATGTCAAGGTTGATTCAGTGTCTGCCATTAGACATTTGATCTCTTCTGCATCGCTATCAGTAGAATGACTTTCTGAGTCAGAAGATTCAGAACTAGAGTCCGCCCATTTTGATTTGCTTTCCTCAGCAATCATCGCCTTGCGGTCTCTTCTGGTCTTCTTGTCATTTCTTTTGTAATCTCTTTTCTTTTGATCATCTTTCTTTGGCTTTGGGCAGTCAGCAATGAAGTGCCCAACCTTTCCACAATTAAAACACGCCATGTCACTAGATGGTGAATCCTTCTTGAAGTTTCGATTAGGACCTTGGTATGCTCGATGATTTTTCTTCATGAATTTGGAGAATTTCTTTACAAACAAAGACATTACGTCACTGCTGATCTGTTCAGTAGTCTTTTCAGATGTGCTATCAATGATGACAGCAGGTAAAGTTTGTGGAACAACTGCAGCGGCAGTAGAAGAAGTAGTAACAATAGTAGTGGCAGCAAGAGTTTTAATAGGTAAATTTGATGAGGGCTCTTCTCCGCTTCTTACTTTCAGTTCGAACTCATAGACTTTTAAGTCTGCAAACAAGTCATGCAGTTCTAACTTGTTCAAATCCTTCGATACTCTCATAGCCATGGTTTTCACGTCCCATTCTCTGGGTAAAGCTCTTATTACTTTGAGCGCTATTTCTCGATTGCCGTGCTCTTTACCCAGAGCTGCTAGCTCATTGACTAAGCTGCTGAATCGTTCATCAAACTCATTTAGAGTTTCACCAGCCTTCATCTTTAGATTTTCAAACTTCTGCATGGCTACAGACAGTTTATTTTCTTTTGTCTGCTCATTTCCTTCACATATCTGAATGAGCTTTTCTCAGATTTCTTTCGCAGTAGAACACATTTTGATTTTGCTAAAGGTGTTCTTATCAAGAGTTTTATAAAGAATGTCCTTCGTGACATTATCAAGATTGACTTTCTTCTTATCTTCACCAGTCCATTCGTTTCTTGGTTTTTCAACCATTATGGTGCACCCTCAGTAATAGCAATAGGTGTATTTGGCTTTAAGATCTTTAATGGGCCGTCTGTGATAACATACCACATGTCATCATCTTGGGCTGCAAGATGAGCTTGCATCCGAATCTTCCAGTCATCAAAATCTTCTTTCGAGAACATGGGAACCTTGCTAAAATGTGCCATAAATGTTGCAAATTTTTAGAACAAGAGAAATCTGCTCTGATACCACTTGTTGGGGATCGATGTGGACTTTAGAGGGGGGTGAATAAACTCTACTCCTTTGACGATAGTTTTTGCAAATGGTGCTAGAATCCTGTTAGAGATTGTAGCTGTTCTTGTTCGAGTGTAATTCCAGCAGATCACAGTAATAAGTGCGGAAACGATCCGATGGAATAAGGTGAAAACAGTAATAACAGTAGGCAATAAAACAGTAGTTGTTTCTGGAAGTTCGAAGATAAAATCTTCTACTTCTCCCCTTCTTCTGTTTCCAGAAGATATCACTAAAAGACTTTGGATTTTACAGTACACCCTTGTACACACCCACTTCAACAAGGCTTATCTTTTGCCTATTGAAACTCTTAGTAACTCAACACAAAAGTTAAATACAACAAGGTTCTGAAAAAGACTCTTTTTCCAGTTTACAAACTCTTCTTCGAAATATAGTAAAGTGTTTTGCTTGAAGAGATGAAGAAATAGCAGTAAAAAATGATCTCCAAAGATCAGATATATAATATGAAGCGTGTACTGCTTTTCTGCAAATTTGAGCTTAGAAGATGATGATTAGTTCGTTGTTGCTCAATGTAGCGTTGGATAGATAAAATGATCAGCGTTGTTCTCTAAATGGTTTTGATCCATATATATAGATAACTTGAATCCAACGTCTATAATCAAAAACGGCTCTTTTGATTTATGATAGAAACAACTTTATTTCCTAAAGAGGATCCTGCAAGAAGCTTTCAACATAGTCAGTCTTGTTTTATACCAAAACTGGTAAAGCGAATTAAATGACTTTGTACAGCATTAATGGTGCAATTAATGCTTAGTACTAGGTAAAGTAACGGTAACATTTAAGATTTGAGCAATCGAGTGGAATGTTGTTAAGTACTGATTTAGTAGGACTAAGTGCTTGCTTCTGTTACACTAAGCCATTGAGTACTAACTAAAGTACTGCTTCTGGTAAAGCGAGATAAAAGCTACTGCTTTGCATTATCTTCTGGTTGGTGTTATTCCTACTGGTTTTGATTCTCATCACCACAATAAAATAGGTCTAACACACAAAATACATCAAAGTTGGTTGTCTTAAAGTTCTCTTGTTTTATGATATTGATGATATAATATAGATAATATAAATAGCATATGTTAAGAAAATATCCTATACCATATTTACGAAAAAAATTATACTCATAAAATATTTGCGATTCTTATAAAATCTATTGAAACATATCGTTATTTATGAAAATCACATATGAAAAAATTTAGCTTTTTTTCCCAGCAATACACTAAAATTATATATCTTAATAGCAAGAACTTGTGTAAGACGGTCTCGCGGGTCGTATTTTGTGAGACAGATATCTTATTTGGGTCATCCATGAAAAAATATTATTTTTTATGCTAAGAGTATTACTTTTTATTGTGAATATCGATAGAGTTGACTCGTCTAACAGATAAAGATTCGTGAGACCGTCTCATAAAATACCTACTCTATCTTAATTAGATTACTGGTTGAATTTTACTTTTGATAGATTAATATATTATAAAAATTTTATGAGAGTGAAAAACTTATTCTTATTCTTGAACTTTTATGTAGATGTATAGGTTGTTTTAAAATAAAAACAAAAAAGGTTCAGTTACGGTTTAGAGAACACAGTTTATTCCCCAAAAAAAAAATAAAAATTTGTCTTTGGCTTATAATTAACAAAAAAAATCAATCAATAATTGTTTAAAAAAACGGTTTTTATAATGTTATTACGTTAAGTTAAGTTTCAACAATATAATCAGGTATTTCATTATATCATGTATTTTATTTAAACATAAATACGGCCAAATTATAGTTATATTGATATTAGAAATATAGTTTCAAGAATATTAATTTTATGTTAATAATATTAATCAACTTATTTTAAGGATATATAAAAAATTTATTAATGATTACCAAATATATTTGAATCAAGTGTATCAACCTTATTTTATTGGGAATAAAGATAAAAAAAATTATCAAAATTAAAAGGTTTTGGATATAAAACTACTTAATAAGTTTCTCTTATAGACTAATTATTGATGAAAGACAAACAATTATTGGCATTTGCATTTACACAAAAAACATTTATGAGATCATTTCACATGTCCATTTTGTAAAACATAAATCCAATCTAACTCAGTCCATAAATTTTTTTACTTTTAATGTTAAAAAAAATTATTACAGATATGAATCAAATCGATATTTCTCACTGGATGTGAGACCTGTCTTCAGGGACAAATCTATCTTTTATATTTCATATTTGTAGGCTGTAGCCATATGATTAGTTCTAACCGTAGAAGTAAATAATAATTAAAAGGAAATAAGGTAATTTGGCTATGTTAACTCTTAGATGATTAATTATTGGTGTTTGCAAACCTATACCGTCCTAATGATTTCTCAATTTGATATGCATTTAGTTGCTTTTTCGTTTCATTTTATTTTTAGTTGATTTCTCAATGTGTGCCTCCTTTTTCCAAAATGACTATAAATGTTAGTCTCTGCCTATTCATTTAATTGCTTCATGAAGAGTGATTTATTGATATTTGTTTAATTGTTGTTTTACTTTTTAGATATACAACTTGAACAATTTTAAAATAAAACATCTATTTGCCCTAAAGAAAAGAAAGACATTGATATTATCTTTTTTATTTAAAGAAGGGATATTCAAACTAGTGAAAGCACATAACTATAGTCCCTACAATACAACGTCAATCGAGTGAAAGTCTTCCAATTCCCAATATCAATATTCCTTCAATTTCTTCTCCTTTAGACGAATATCTGTCATCCTCTACTTGTATTGAACAAGATCCGGGAAAAAGGAAACAAATATATTAGTATCATGTTAATGTACGAGATGAAATAATAGATTCATATCTAAAAATGAGGCCTTATCAACCAGATATGATGGAGTATCCAGATTCGGTTTCAGAAAAAAGGTTTCATAAATTTCATTAGGTTGAGTATTCTCCTTTAATAAATAAGACATAGTGTTTCTATTGTTTTGTTTCGTTTTTTTTTATTTTGAATGATTTTAATTCATTTAATATCTTGGCACTGGTCAACGAAGGATTTGACAATTGAAAAAGGATAAACCAAGGAAAAATGTATCTTTTTCTTGTCCATATTGGTTATGTAGCTTCTTCGCCTCGTATTATTTGTGAGAGAAATGTTGAAAATTTTATGAAGCCCTTACAACATATTGTTAAAGTGATACATGCACAATATAAAGAGGAAAAAGAGAAAAATCGTTTGCGTTTGATGACCTCAATTGTAGTTGTTCGATGGCTAGCACTAGGGATGTAATCGAGTCGAGTCGAGCCGAACTCTTGAATGTTTGAGTTTGGTTCGTTTATAATCGAGCCGAGCTCAAACTTTATTTAACGAATATATGCATGGCTCACGAGCTTATTCAAGCCTTTATCGAGCCTAAACAAACTTAATAAATATGAATTATATATTTAAATTTTCATTAAATTAATTAAAAAGCAAATTATATATTTAAAGAAAAATATATTATTCTTATTAAAATTTGTAATAAATAAATTTAATAGATTTTTCTATATATTTCATAAATAATATGCAAAATCAATAAATCAAATATCAAACTATTATTTTTTCATCTAAAAGATTACTCATGAACTTACCAACGAACATGTTCACGAGCTAACGAGCCGAATACTGTAAAGCTTGAGTTTGGTTTGTTTATCTTAACGAGCCTCATTAAACGAGCTCAAACGAGCTTTTATCGAATCGAGCTTCGAATAGCTCACAAACGGTTTGGTTCGTTTACATCCCTAGCTAGCACTTCAAGATTGTGCATTTAGAGGTAACGATGAATTTATATCTTCATCTAATCGTGGGAATTTTCTTGAATTGGTGAAGGCTTTTGAAGGATCGTGTGATGGGCACCTTGAGATACTTCGAACACAATAAATCAATGAGCTACAATAGCTCGTGTTCTAAGAATGTATATACCGATGAATTAAATCGAGTTTTGTTACAAACCAAGCGGAAAACACTCGAAGTAATCATTCGTTAAGAAACACTGATATATTTTATATCATGTGTAACTGAATAACTTAAAATATAGGGAATCAGTTGTAACATATATCAGTTCAGTTATGGTGAAAACTGAACTTACAGATGCTCTAAATAATCAAATAAGTTTGAAAACAATAGTTAAACAATTAAATATACAAGATATGTTTATGGATGTTCGGAGACTTCAACTGCTCCTACGTCACCCATTCTATCACCTCGAGTAGGATCCGCTAGAAGACTTTGATTAATTAAAACAAGTGTAATAACCACCCAGCTTAGGACCTACCCAACTGCCTAACTGAACTCCTAGAATAGACTGAAGGCAGTACCTTCCAGCCAACACTTGTTTAACGTCTGTGTGTCAAAGACTACATACACAAGTTTATTGTCTTTGTGCAAGACTGTATTTGAGTGGTGGTGGTGAGGTGTGTGTGTGTGAACTGATCTCTGAGTTCAACACGAAAGTGTTCTCACACACTGAGGGAATTGTGCTTCTAATCTAAGCTGATAACACGATGAAGTGTTCCCTCTGGGCTGATTGCTTCTTGTAAGCTGATATGCAATATACGTGCCTTTTTCTTTTTATCTTCACACACTCTCTTATTCTTGTATTGGTCTCCACTGATCTTCTATTTATAGGCGGGAAACTGATCGTACAGTGATACTCAATAATTGTATCCGTTGCATCTTGACTGTGTTCCTTGAGATTCGTGTCTCGACTTTCCGACATCTACGCTGGAACATTTTGTCTTTAAGCTTTGATGCAATGCCATTGTTGTACCTTTAATCGTACAATAACCTTTCCTCAGTGCCTACAACTGGATTCCATTGAATAAGCTTGTCGTGTTATGTAAACTTATTGATTTCTAACTGATGTTCTTGAACTGGTCAGTTGAACTGGTCTTGAATTGGTTCGGCGAAATCAGTTGGCTCGTTAGCTGAACTGATTTTGCTGCTTCAGTTGAACTAACCAGCTCGACTCTTCATCAATTGAGCTCTTCATCAGCTGGCCGGGCTTTTGAAGGTCTTCTGCTGAACTGCCTATCAGCTGGACAAGCAGTTGAACTGGTCTTTGATATATCAGTTGAACTGATTCAGTTTGGGCGATCAGTTGACGCTTTCAATTTGTGTCTCCATAGCTTCAGTTTTGGCTCGATAACTGATCCGTTCGAATTTTGATCAGTTTCAGCTTCTTGCGCACTTAGATAGAATCATTAGTAACAAAATAACAAGTTTTATTAAAATCAAAATCAAGATTGCGAACATGAAATGTTCCAATATCTTTTTCAAAAACGAGAACCGAAATTGATGAAGTACTTGAGAATGCTCCACAAAATGCCTAATAAATTTTTCCAAAAATTCAAAAAGAGATTTTACATATTATGGACAATAGAGTACGATAGATGTTTTGTGAAGAAATTAGAGATAAATGCTTTTGTATTCCTATTGATAAAGCTCGAGATATATCTAAACGGGAGCAAATAGCCATTATCTTGAATTTTGTGAACAATCATGAGATTTTGGCAGAAAGATTTTTGCAATCAAAAGTGTTAGTGATACTACCTCATTAAATATGAAAAAAGAGATATCAAATATTCTTGTTCATCATGACCTTTGGGTTAAGAAAACCACACGCCAAGGATATGATGGTGCTAGCAATATGCGTGGCACGTGGAATAAACTTCATGTATTATTTCTTAGAAATTTTCTCATTCATACTATGTCTATTGTTTTGCACATTGATTACAACTAACATTGGTTTCTGCAGCTAAGGATGTCGATGTTATTTGCTAATTCTTATCTCATTTGGACAATATTGTCAATGTTGTCATTTCTTATACTAAATGCGTTGCTGAGTAACATGATGCATAAATAAATTAACTTGAGAATTTTTTGGCAATTGGAGAACGTGATTCTGGAAGTGGGGCCAATCATATTGGTAATTTGCAGTTAGCAAGATCTACTCGTTGTAGTTCTCATTATGATTCATTAAAAATCTTGATATATATGTACATTGCAACTTGCAAAGTTTTTCAAGTTCTTAGTAACCATTCTCCAAATAGAAGAGTTAAGGCTGAAATTCATCAAATTTACAGAAACGTGGCAAGCTTTGAATTTGTGTTCATTTTCCACTTAATCTATAAAATTATGAGAACAAGAAATGCTCTTTGTCAAATTCTTCAAAAAAATCTCAAGACATTTTGATTGCTATTACATTTGAAACTTCAACCAAAACTATTATTCAAGAACTTAGAGAATGTGGGAGGAAGAATTTCTTCATGAAGTGAAATTTTTGTTCAAGAAATAAAATCGATGTGTCTAACCTTGATTTCTATATAAAAAAATCGGTCGTTCTCATCAGAAAACTACAATATAGCATCATTACCACTTTGGTATTTTAATGCAGCAATAGCTTTTATCTCGATGGGGTTAAATATTCAGTTCAATGAGTTATCAGTTAAAATTCTTTCTCATAACACAACTTTATATCCTACAAATTCATTTGACTCATTTAAAAATGATTGTATATGCAAGCGTGCAACGAATTGTTATCTTGGAGATAGATTGAATAAGTTTGGATAAAGTATTGAAAACAGAACGAATAGAATGATGATTACAAAGAATTTTATGGATGTTCGGAGTCTTCAAAATGCTCCTACGTCACCCCTTCTATCTCAAGGACATGATTTCACTAAAAAAATATGATCGACTACAAAGATTTGTAATAACCCACTTAAGTTTGATTTATGCAATGCTAAAATGAAACTCTTAGCTTATTTTTCTTACTTATTAGTTTGATAACTGAATAGCTCTAGTAAGTAGTGTTAATGCTACGAATACAACAATGAAGCAAGAGTTAAATTGTGTGATTTGTAAACTAAATAAACTTGAGAGTAAATCACAGATAACTTATAGTTGTTCTATTGGTATTTCGTTTCATCTCCTAACTTTTCTTCAACTGAACTTATCAGCTATAAACAGTATTTGATTCCAACAATCGCATTGAATGCATTTATTGGTCAATATCCATTGAATCGTCTTCTTGTCCATGTAGAGGACTTTATTCTGACAGAGGTACAATGTATTATACTTTTCTGTTTAATTTGTTCTGCATTGGTATGGATTATCAGTTTGTCTGCTAAGTATTTCAAAATAAATCTGATGACGTGGCTAACTGATCAGGAATCAAACTGGTAGACTACATCAGTTCTAACTGATGTCTTCTCAGGTTGAATATTTCAATTGAGATAGGTCATTTCAGTTCAGTTTTGCGAAGTCGTCAGTTCTGATCTTCAATATGTTTACTGAGCTTCGAATCATCATTTTTAAGGCTTATTTATTCTTATAAGAACTTTTATTATGTCCACTTCAAATTCTTATTTCATTTAAGTCCGATAAGTATACTTTCAGTTACGACCTCTTAGTTGTGTCAGTTCATTTCAGCTCTTCAGTTCTTTTACAGATTTGTTTGTCAAACTCTGAAAATCATAAGTTCCAACAATTTCTCCATTCTCGGTGTTTAACAAAACTTAGATTTCGGAACTGTTATACTGAGTTAACTGATATTCTTGATATATAACTGATAGACTGAAACTGATTGTAGATAAAATAATGTACAGATTCGTACAGAATAAGAACTAACCTTTTTCATTGAATTTGAAAGAAGTAAGTACATATTCGTGCAAACATTTCAAAATGAAAATTTTATATACAGGCGCTCTTCTGACTAAGTAACTGATGTCAAACATTTGATCTTTTCTTTTCTTTCTTTAAATCTGGTCCTTTCTCAGTTGTTTTGTCTGGTTTACTACGTTTCTTGCTTGTCTCTGCTGTTCCTGGCTTATTCGGTTCTTCCCCCTTTTTGTCAACACCCACCACTTTGGAAAAGAGGAGGAATGCTGAATTTACTTGAGCTGAAACTTCAACTAACTGATTCTGCACAATGTCAATCTTCTTTGACAGACTGGTGTGAACAAAGTCAATCCTATTGCTGAGTAGTTCCTGGGAAGTAATCAGTTTGGAAGTTTTAACTGCTTCTCTTTTCATCTTTTTCCACCGTAGAGAATAAACAGATACATCCTTAGTCAGCTTCTTCAAGTCCTTCATTGTATGATCTTTCAGTGTGTCCAGACTCAAAGAATGTAGCAGCTGATTAACTTGACCTGAGATATATTGGAACCAAGATCTGTGGGATTCGACAAAATACTATCCAGCATCACATCAATTGCTAGTGATAGTTCAGGGGAGAGTTCTTCAGTTGTAGCCTTTTATTTCCCTTTCCCTTTCTGGTTGAATTCCATTGCTGCTAACTGACTTGGAGAAGCATCTTGGTCAATATCTTCGGCCAAATATTTTCCTGCCTCTTCTTGAACTGAAAGACCCTAAGGATGATCCTGATGATCAGTTGCGACACTTGATGCTTCAGCAGTCTTCTTGGAGGAGATCGGTTTGTGGAAGCTTATGAAATAAAGAAATTTTCAGGAACCACCAAGCTGGTAGAGATCAGTTCTAACTGATGGCTCCTGGACTGTTGGTATAATTGAATCAACAACAGGCTGTTCAGTTTTTGACTGAATTGCTTCAGTTTCTGCCTTTACTGCAGTTGCTGGGAAACTTTCTACTTCGGCCAATGGCAAAACAAAAACTTAATCAACAACTTGGTCATCTTTATATGCATGTTGAATATCCTCAGCAACTGATAAATTAACTCATATACATTGGCTAATGATAGCTCTTCTTCAGTGTAGGTAGTTGGATAAACTGCTGGTTCAGAAGCTGGCAAAAAAATTAATGCTATGGAGGAGCAGGTTGAGCTTCTGAGGAAGATGGTAGAAAATCTCTGTAAGTTGTTCGACATTATGTACCAAAGATGTCTCAGCTTCATCTAAAACAACCAAGGGCTCTGCAACAGCTTTAGTTAGTGTCAGCTCCTCAACTGGTGTAGAGCTGTTGGTCTCCACCGGAACATATAAAATCTATCCCATCTCCCAAATTTTGATTTTCATCTAGAGAGTGATGAGATTAGAACCCAGTTGTTGGAACACTGCTCTATAAGAATAAGTAGTTGTACCGGCTGGATGATAGTTGGTCTTCAGTTCAGCTGTTACCTCAATCAGCCTCCTGATTCTCATTAAATCAAAGAAGTATGCCTTTCTTTCCATTGCTTGGGCGATTGAAGTAGCCTTCACAGCCTTCATCACTGCTGACTCAAGTGAGACAAAGCGCTTAAGAACTGACTTCCTCTTGAACTACTTGGCAAGGGTGACGGTTCTGAACTGCACCCATTCATCATAATGCTATATTTTCAGCTCAGCATACTCATTGATCTCGTCCATAATAAGTTCGATATTATTCTGAATAGCATTGTTAGGCTTTGGTTCCTCAGTCATCTTGGCCTTGCCTTTTGGATCAGTTAGGGCATGTGGAAGATCCAGTCCTGAGCCTGTGGTGTCCAGCATTTCTCTAATTGGCACACCTTTCGGTCGTGCCTGAGGTAGAATGGTTGGGCAGACAACTATTTCAAGAGGAGCTGGAATCCCAATCAGCTTCAACTTCTCATCGAATTCATTTACTATCGTTGGAGGATAGTCAGTTTTGGTTTTGGTCCGGAGCTCTACTGCTGGTTGAATTGATTGAATCAAAACTGCATGGGAATAGTGCCTCAGCTCCGGATGGCAATAATCTGACCTCAGGTAAAGCTTCTGGAGTGGCAGCAGGCTTGATCTTCTGAGACCTTTAGAGGGAGTCTTCTCTAAGTCACTGGTTTTCAGAACTAGTTTTCTCTTGGATTCCTGGGCATCAGGTTTAGGTTTTACAACTTTCTTCATTTTAACGGCCCCTTCCTCGACCCCACTCTTCTTGGATTGAGTGTCATGAGCAGTGTAGATTTTGAATTTGGTGATTGAAGATGATGGTTCCAGAGAAACCCTTGAATCCTCAATCAATTTGCTCAGTTGATGTGCAAGCCCCTTTGACTGCTTGGCAGTCTGAAACATGTTCTTCAGAACGATAATCAGGATTGATGACCAGTTTACCTTGATTCATTTCATTATGGTTGTCATCATCTGAAACTTTTCCAGTGTTAAGGCGACGAAGCAACCAGCCTTGGCCAAGATGCCCCTTGCAGAAATATCTACCAGCAGCTAATATTATTGCTTTAGTTCTCGTTTGGCATCTGAAACTTTGATTGGTTGCCCATTGACGGAAAGGAGTAGCTGCATCTCTTCAATGTCAGCAGTAGCCACTTCAGAGAATCTTGAGATTCCTTCAGCTGGAAATTGAGAGAGTTTGCTGAGACAAGCTTCATTAATAATCATCGAGTGGTTATTGACTGTCATCTGAATATTTCCAACAGTGGTGAGTGAGCTGGACTCGTATATAGATAGTAGATCAAATGAGTAAAGTTCCTGAGTAGCCAGCCCCAAGAAGTGACGAAGCCCAGATGATTCAATCTTCTCAAAAACACTTCGAATTGATTCATCAGAGATTGACAAAATCGATTCGAAACTGATTGCAATAGCATTCAACAGGAAATGAGGAGTTTGTGCTGCAATTTCGATCTAGAATAAGCTCTGTAAAGAGAGAAAGAGAATGCAAGTAACTTGCTTTGGAAAATTCGAGAGTAAGGAAAATATTAAAACTGTGAAGTGAAGTATGAAAAAGACAGTTTCTAAATATGTCGCGTGAATTTTCAAATTTCTGACACGTGTCAGTCTGTGAGTAGTTTTGTAGAGCCCAAAATCAGTACCCGTAAAACACATGCATTTATTTAAATTATTAAACTATTTAATTAATTTTAAAATGTTTTTATTGATGCATGATTTATGAAATGACATTATTTTAAATTAATTATGTTTATGTGATGCACGTTAAAATGTTTTCTTGACTTTCATGTTTCAGGCGATTATTCGATGCGGGATCGAGGAAAAGAAACCGGCGACGATTTTGGCGATTTTAAAATGTGGTATTTTATTTAAGTTAGGATTGAGACATTTTAAATGATTTATTGAGTTTTTAGCATTTTAAAAGCCTAATTTAATTATTATGTGATTTTATGATATTAAACTTTAAAAGATTTGTCACTTGCACATTTTATTTTAAATTAAGAAATTTTATTAAAATTAGAGGAGGGTTAGTATTTTAATTAATTGTTAATTATTAATTAAGCAATATTTCCCCCTAATTATATTATAACACACGCACACACCCATACACACACACACACATTCACGGTTAACACACACACATTTCATTGCTTCCATTTCATTTTTTTCAAAGAAAAGTTAGGGTTCCGAGCACTAGCAGCAGCAGCCCCTCCCCATCAAATTTCTCCAGTAGATTCACATATGTTTCTTCAAGAAAATCAAACCACAAATCGTTCCGGATCAACCCTCGCACTCGTTCCTCTTCAGTATCATCGTTTTAGAATTTTTAAAGATCAAAGACATGTATAATCTATTGTTTCTGCATTGATCTAGTTATATTATGTGTTATGATGTTTATTATGTGTAAAAATCCATGTATGTTGTGAAAAGTTAGATAAAAAACGTTTGAAATGATTTTTGGATCAAAATTTTTAGATCTGAAAATGTGTCTGCTGTCATTTAGATTTTTGTGAAAAATCGGTTGATTTTCTGGAAAAGTTTTCACATAAAAAACGTAGTATTTTTTGATACATTCGATTTGACAGTAAATTCGCAATTTTTGGATAAGAAACGAGTGAGTTATGATTGTTTTCGTGGGACTGCTCAAAGTGCAATCTTATGAAAAATGCGTTTCCGACGTTTTCGTGAAGTTTATTGTTGCAGGCTTTGTTGGGGACCGTTGGATGATCTCTGCTGCATTTACGTATATTAAGTAAGATGTGGTTTTGATTTTTGGTGCTTTGTTTCGTGTCGATAGGCACTTGGTTTCATTAGAAGTCGTAGGAAAAACTTTGGTGTCAAAAGGTCGTGTTCACGGGTTGTGTTACGTTGTTTGTGGTGCGTCATTATTTTGGGGCGTTGTGTGAGTTTGGAACATTGCCATAACATCCTAGGTTGAGTCTCCTTGCATCGGTTCGAGTCGTTTGAGCGTGACTTTTAAAATTGCATAAAAAATGTGTTATTTTGGTAGGTTGTGCGCATGATTAGTGCCGCAGCGCTCACCAGGGAGTGCCACAGCGCCCGTTTTACGCAAGTCTAGCGCCGCGGCGCTGCCCTTGTGGTGGCGCAGCGCTAGGCTTGCGGCCTGGCTGGCGCCTAGGCGTGAAGCAGTGCCGCAGCGCAGAGCTGTCCAGCGCATAAGCGCTCGTCCATGACTTTTTAAACCACTATTTTTAAGTTCATGTATTCCATGTTTGGGAAATGTTCATACTTCATATAGAGATTGTTTTGGGGTTCGATGTCATGATTTAGTACGATGAATAAGCGAGGTCAAGTCCCGAGTGATTTAGAACGTCATAGGTAAATTGTCATTTCGGGTGGTGAGCATGACTAATACGTCTAAGTTATGGAAGTTAAGTGCTTGAAAACATGTTAGTATGTGCATCAGTGGCCCCAAACGAGATCCAACGAATCCCTCAACGCCATGTAAGTATTTTCGACGTGCAAAGGAAAATGTTTTATTTTTGAGATATGCTAAATGTCTTGTGACCAATTATGAACGGGTTTGGAAGTCGGTGAATATTGCCGAGGACCTCTTCACCCCGGTAAAGCATGACCAGGTTTAGATCAGGATTGGAAAGCGGTAAAGCATGACCAGATACCAATCCACCCGGTAAAGCATGACCGAGGATCTCATATATGTGGTAGTAGATTTTTCCTGCCAGCCCAGTACTGTGGTTTAGTCTGATCAGACACATTTACGTATGGGTCACTTGCTTTGAAACATATCTCTACGCAAAATGATGAAGTTTATGCATGTTCAAGTATGTATGATGCAAGTATGTTTATGAAAACTTTTATGATGATGGCACGTCTATGTTTATGTTATTACATTCAAGTTTATGTACGTACGCTCTACTTTTAAGTTGCATGTGGTTTTATTATGTATTACTTGTTATCTACAGTTTATACTTGTTGAGTCTTTAGACTCACTAGACTTGATCGATGTAGGTGAGGACGAGTATGAGGAGACGAGGGATGGGGACCAATGAGCCGGCTCGGACTGTGCGGAGGCTAAACCTGAGGACCGCCTACGTTTTTAAGAATTTTATGCATGTTTCAAATACTCTGATTTTCATGATGTTGTTTACGATGTTTAAACGATTACCTTTTTGCAAAAGTTGTTTGTAATTGTTTTATTTTAAAATATTTTTAGACGAGCAAATTATTTTAACGCAATTTGAAGGTTATTATTTATTCAAGAAAATTTTTATTTTTATGCAAATTTTAAGTAGTTCAAAATTACGGTACGTTACAAGTTTGACCGTAAATACAGGTCATTCAACCGTTGTCATTTATTTTAGAAATTGAAATTGAGCAGTTACCTAAAAACGGGATTTTGCATTTTAAAATTTTGAATAATTTTAAAATTTAAATCAATTTAAATTTGAATAAATTTAAATTAACAAATTTTAAGCAGTCACAATTGTTATTGTAGAACTAAAATGAATTTATAGTTAGTCAAACTATTTGATAAGGTCAGTTGATTTGGGTTCTATCTGATCAGTTGGAAACTGACTTAGTTTAGTTCATGACCAACTGACTTCTGTTTTATCATTTAAATCACTAAAATTCAATGTTCCCCCTAAGTTGAGCATTAAGAGAAGTCAATAATCCCTAAAATATTTCTGAAGTATGAAAACTTAGGTCTTGGGTAGCGGGCTTTATGAAGATGTATGCTGCTTGCTGTTCAGTTGAAATGTATTCCAGTCGAATTTCCTTCTTCAGAGCATGATCTCTTATGAAGTGATGTCTGACATCGATATGCTTGGTCTTGGAATGAAGAACTGGATTATATGCAATGGAGCAGATGTTATCATAGAAGATCGCTGATTCTTCAACAATAACTCCATAATCAATCAGTTGTTGCTGAATCCAAATCAGTTCAGCACAGCAACTTCCAGCAGCTAAATATTCAGCTTCAGTTGTGGAAATGACAATAGATGTTTGCTTCTTGCTAAACAATGAGAACAGTTCGTCTCCTAGAAACTGACAAGACCGGCTTGTACTTTTGCGATCAAGTTTACATCCTGCGTAATCTACATCTGAATATCCAACTAAATTGAAAGAAGAATTCTTAGCATACAATAAACCCATATTTTGTGTGCCTTTCAGATATTTCAATATGCGTTTAATAGCTAGGAGGTGAGATTGTTTATGATTAGCTTGAAATCTATCACATAAACATATAACAAACATAATATCAGGACGGCTACCAGTTAGGTAATAATGAACCTATTAAACTTCTATAGAGTGTTATCTCAACTGATATTCCATCTTCATCTTTAGCTAGCTTAATTGATGAACTCATGGGATTTGATGCGGCTGAACATGTTTCCATGCAAAATTTCTTGATCAATTTCTTCGTATATTTATTCTGATTGATATAGATACTAGTTTCCAGTTGCTTCACTTTCAAACCGATAAAGAATGTTAGTTCACCCATCATACTCATCTCAAATTTGTCATGCATTAATTTAGCAAAATTTTCGAATAATTTGGTGTTAGTTGACCCAAAAATAATGTCATCAACATAAATTTGAACGAGTAAGGTGTGATCTTTCTTTGAGAATTTGAACAATGTCGTGTCAACTCTTTTTAAAGTAAAATCATGATCAGTTAGAAATTTTGATAAGGTCTCATTTAAGGCTCTAGGAGCTTGTTTAAGGCCATATAGTACTTTGTTAAGATGATAAACATGGTCAAGTGAATTACAAACCTTGTGGTTGTTCTACGTAAACCTCTTCCTGTAACTGATTGTTTAGGAAGGCGCTTTTCACATCCATTTGATATACTTTGAAGTTCTTGAAAAATGTGGAGTCAAGGAATATTCTGATTGCTTCCAGTCGAGCTATCAGAGCATACGTTTCATCATAGTATATTCCTTCTTCTTGCCTATATCCTTGTACAACTAGCCTTGCTTTGTTGCACACAACTGAACCATCTTCGTTCAGTTTGTTCATATACAACTATTTTGTACCTAGAATAAACTTTGAAAGCGGTCTTGGAACTAAAGTCCAGACATTTTTATTGGCAAAATGATTTAGCAGATGAGATTAAGCCTATAGTTTCATCAGTTTTCTTTGGTTCTAACTGAAATATAAACTCAGAGCGTATGAATAAATTAAGCATTTGATTTCTAGTTTTTACCGGATCAGATGGCTTATCTATTACCAAATCATGAGGATTATTTTTGCACAATCTGTAGTTTGAATATGTCAAACTTCTTTGCGTAACTGGTTCAGTTTTAACTGACTAGTTTCATCTGCTTCAATTGAAATGACTTCAGTTTGTGTTTGAATATATTTGAAGGATCGTCTGCCTAACACCTTGTGGTGCTTCAAACAAAATATTCTCCAAGAGCTGCAATAGCTCGTGTTCTAAGAATGTATTCACCGATGAATTAGATCGAGTTTGGAGTTAAAAAAAAGTGGAAAACACTCGAAATAATCCTTCGTTAAGAAACACTAATAGATTTTAAGGATTTTAATCTCGTGTAACTAATTAACTGAAGAAAAGGGGGATCAGTTCTAGCATGTATCAGTTCAGTTATGGTGAGAACTAAACTGATAAATACTCGAACTGATCAAGTCAGTTTAAAGCAAGGGGTTAACAATAAAAGTACACAAGATATGTTTATGGAATGTTCAGAGACTTCAACTACTCCTACGTCATCCCCTTCTACCACCTCAGGTAAGATTCACTAGAAGACTTTGATCTATACAACACTTTGTACAAACCCACCCAGCTAGGACTTACACTACTGTCTAAACTGAACTCCTGGACTATACTGAAGGCAGCACCTTCCAGTCAACACTTCTTTAGTGTCTATGTGAGAAAGACTACATACACAAGTTTAACGTCTCTGTGCAAGACTGTATTTGAGTGGTGGGGTGTGTGTGTGTGAGAACTGATCTCTGAACACTACCCTGAAAGTGTTCTCACACAATGATGGAAATATGCTTCTAATCTAAGCTGATAACACGTTGAAGTGTTCCCTCGACTGGGCTGAATGCTTCTCTCTCAAGCTGATATGACTTTGAAGCGAGCCCTTCTCTTTTCTCTCTTGTGTTGTAAATTTCTTATACACATTCTTCACTGATCTTCACCTTCTATTTATGGGCGCAAAGTTTGATCGCACAGTGGGACTCAATTATTATAGTTGTTGCATTTTGAAGTTGTTCCTCGAAATTTGTCTTGTTCTTTCTGGAACACTTTTGTCTTTAAGCTCTGATGCAACGTCCATTATTGTCCTTTGACTGGACAAAAGTTATTGTACCTTTGCGCACAGCTGTATCCCACTTAGTTCAGCTTGTCTTGATCTGCAACTGATTGCTCCTAACTGATGTTCTGAACTGGTAAGTTGAACTGGTCTTCAGTTGGGCTGGTGAAATCAGTTGACTCGTTAGTTGAACCTGATTTTGCTCTTGTTTAGTTGAACTGATCTCAGTTGAGCTCTTCATTAGTTGAGCTGGTCTAGTTTGGTTGATCACTTGATGCTTTCAGTTGGCGTCTTCGACAGCTTCGGTTTTGGCTCGTAACTGATTATTTCAGTTTCAGCTATCTGCGCACTAAAGTAGATTATCAAAAACAAACAAACAAGTTTTGTTAACATCAAAATTAAGATTGCGAACATGAAATGTTTCAACAATCTCTCCTTTTTGATGATCACAAAATTTGAGCAATTAAAGCTAGAAGAAGTTCTCCCAAAAGAGAATCAATAAAATAAAGAAAAGTTTTTAAAGAAAAGTTTTTTAGTTCGAGAGATAGCAGAAAGAAATGCTCCCCCTCACCAACTGAATGGAATAATTTGAAAACAGTTTTTCAGTTCGAGGGATGATTCTAAGAAAAACTCCCCCTCAGAAACTGAATGAAAACTCCATTTCAAAAATATAATTATTTATGCGATTAATGAAGTTTTAGTATCAATCAAGCACTTTAGCCAACAAATCTTCAAATAGCAGTTCAGTTATGTAAATGATAACTGGATGAACAATATTTTTATTTAATCAAATAATCGCCTCTTATATTATACATTTGCGCATATCAACCAATGTAAGGGAAATTTCTACTCCACTAGCAGACTTTAAATAACATCAATAATCAGTTAGTTAACACATAATAGAACTAAATATACTAACAACTGGTCGCCTTGAATGCTTTGACTGTTGCAAAAATTGTGAGTTTCTTCTTCCAGAAGATCAGCTAAATTGCCTTTGGACTTGATCTCTGTGCTGTCTAACTGGTCGAGTTGACTCAAACTGGACTCAACTGGTGTTGAACAGCATTGATCATCTATATTGATCTGATATGGCATTTAAGCGGCGATACTGCTGATGATTATGCTCCACTTAACTCATCAGTTTCAGCTGGTAGTTGCGTTTCGTCTGATGATCATGTAAAGTACCGTACTTTTCATACTCAAAATTTGCGGAAAAATTTAAAATTTTCTTAAACATAAAATAACCTTCAAAGTCTGCCATAAAATATCCCAACCAAGTCCCCCATAAGACATGGTTGTTCAAAATACTACAATAGGATTCTCTCACAAAAGATTTGCTCAAAGTGTTTCCCTCAAAACATGAAATCAGAGTAAATTAACATTTGCATAAAAACATAAACATTGCGGTCCTCGGGTTAGCCTCCCGCTCAGTCCAAGCCTGCCCCTTGGTCGCCACCTCCTGTCTCCTCATCAACATACTCACATGCATCGATCAAGTCTAGTGAGTCTAAAGACTCAACACGTATAAACTGGGAAATAGCGAGTACTACATAATAAAACCGCATGCAACTTTAAAATAGAACATACATACTTGAACTTGAATTTGCGTACTAAAACTTGAACATACATACGTAACATAGACGTGCCATAACGTGAAAACTTGTCATAAAGATACTGCATACTAGAACATACATAACTTCATCATTTTGCGTAGAGGCATGTTTCAAAGCAAGTGACCCATAACATTATAAATGCCTGATCAGACAAACCACATTACTGGGCTGACAGGGACATATCCACTGCCACATACATGAGATCTCCGTTCATAATTTAACGGGCTGGTTGGTCTCCGTTCATAATTTAACGCTTTCCAACCTCGATCTAACCCGTTCATAATTTAACGGGCGGATTGGTCCCCGTTCATAATTTAACGCTTTCCAATCCTAAACATAATTTGGTCACAAGACATTTAGCATACCTCAAAAACTTATTATATTTACTTGCACGTCACACATACTTACTTGGCGTTGTGGGGTTCGTTGGACTTCGACTGGGGCCGTTGCTGCACATAATGACATGAAATTTCATACCTAACTTGCATAACTTAGACTTCGAAATCATGCTTACTCACATGCTCATTCTATCCCTTAGGACGTTTTAGATTTTCCCATGACTCGACCTTGTAAAACATCGTATTAAACCATAGCATAAAACCTCGAACCGAACCTTAAGTGATAAAAGAATTTAACCCAAAACTGAAGGTACATGGACCCCGTGCCCAGGTCCGGCCCCAGGTCCGTGTAGGTTCGCTAAGTTATGTGCGTGAAGAAGAAGAAGGCACGGACCCCGTTTCTAGGTCCGGGTAAGGGTCCGTGTAGGTGCGGAAAAATGACACTCCTAAAGGAACAAAGGCACGGACCCCGTGGAGAGGTCCGGGTGAACATCCGTGTAAGCACTGCAAACATACATCGAGTGAAACACAAAGGCACGGACCCCGTGCCCTCATCCGTGTAGGGGTCCGTGCTGACTCGCAAAAACGACACTGAAGGAATAAAAAAGGCACGGACCCCGTGTCAGGGTCCGTGTACGGGTCCGGCTAGACACTGAACGACGAAACCTGCGTGCTAAACTTAGTGTGATGTTTCCTTCTCCCCAACCAAACCAAATGACCACGGATCGATAACCCGAGACACATCCTTGTACGCTACGGCATTGTACCAACCCAAGTAAGCCATTAAAATTGTTCCCAGGAGCAACAATCAACAACAACAACGACACAACCTGAAATTCGTCACCATTATTCTCCCTACGACTTTTGATTCAACCTGGTGCCTAACGACACGAACGGTGATCCAAATACCAACCCAACATCATAAAAATCATACCTAGACGCAGCAACGATTGCCCGTTGATCCCCAACGAAGCCTGCAACATAAAACTTCAAGAAACACATCAATAACAAAATTTTCTGGAATTCACAGTTTGAGCAGTCTCACAAAAAACACCATAACTCACTCAATTTTCACCCAAAAATCTCGAATTTTATATCAAATCGAAGGCATCAAAAAGTTCTACAATTTTATAGTTGAAAGTTTTCTCAAAATCTCGACTGAAAACTCGCAGTTTCAACCAGAACAGTAAAACGTGATTTTTTTTATTCCTTAAATGGTTTCAAAAGTGATCCCAACACAATTGCTCAAACTTCTACACGTCGCACACATGGTTTTACGCATAAATAACAATGCACGCATAATATGACATGATCGATGCATCAAGAACTAGAATATACGTGCCTTTTGATTATATAAAAATACCGAACGACGTCACCAAAGCGGAGATAGAAGCGAGGTTGATCCGGGACGATTGTGCAACGATTTTCTTGCCACAAAATACACGAAACTCGCTGGAAAATTATTGGAGAAGGGGGCGGCAGCTTTCTCCTCCAAGAACCCTAGTTTTCTTTCTTTTAAAAATCTGAAAAATAAAAGTGTGTGTGTGTTGTGTGTTTTACGTGCAGTGTGTGTGTTTGGCTAGATTAGGGGATTAAAATTTGACTTAATTAAATAATTAACATACTAATAAAATGCTAATTTAAATGCTAGTTAAAATGTTACTCAATTAACAAATTAAATAGAATAATATATCTACACCCTTTTTAAATATAATCCCATAATTGGAATAAAACACACTAAATTTTAAACAAACTCTTAATTTAAAATAACACACACCAAAAGGCTAATTTTAAAAGTTTTAAACTCTTAAACCACTATATACGTAAATTAGGCTTTAAAATGCTAAGCTAAATAACTTTATTTAAAATGCTCATCCATAACTTAAAATAAAATGCCACATTTTTAAATTGCCAGAAATCGTCACCGGGTCTTTTCCTCAATCCCGCTTCGAATGAACGCCTGAAACATGAAACTCGAAAAACATTTTAACGTGCATCACATAAACATAAATAATTTAAAATAATGCATTCAAATAAATCATGCATGGCTTAAAACTCATTTTAAAATTAATTAAATGATTTACTAATTAAATAAATGAATGGGTTATATGTGTACTGAATTTGGGCACTACAGTTCCTCCCCCACTTATAAAAATTTCGTCCTCGAAATTAAGTCTTACCGAACAACTCCGGGTAGCGAAGTCTCATATCTGCTTCTGATTCCCAAGTGGCCTCTTCCACCGATTGATTTAGCCACCGGACTGTGACTAGCTTAGTCACTTTATTCCGGAGCCTACGCTCTTGCCTGTCTAGGATTTGGACTGGTTTTTCCTCGTAAGACAAGTCTGGAGTCAGCTGCAACGGCTCATAACTCAGAATGTGCGAAGGATTAGCCAGATATTTCCTCAGCATCGAGACATGGAACACATTGTGCACCCCGGCCAGATTCGGCGGAAGGGCAACACGATAGGCTAATGTCCCAACTCTGTCCAAAATTTCGAACGGTCCAATAAATCTCGGACTCAGCTTGCCTCTCTTCCCAAATCTCATCACCCCCTTCATAGGTGCTATCTTGACGAAAACGTGATCACCAACGGCAAATTCGAGATCTCTCCTCCTCTTATCAGCATAACTCTTCTGACGGCTTTGGGCAGTCTTCATTCTGTCACGAATCTTGACCACCACGTCTGCAGTCTGCTGAACTATCTCTGGACCAAGTTCTGCTCTCTCACCAACTTCATCCCAATGAACTGGTGATCTGCACTTCCTCCCATACAATGCCTCATAGGGAGCCATACCAATTGATGATTGGAAGCTGTTGTTGTATGTGAACTCCACTAGAGGTAGTCTAGACTCCCATGTTCCTTGAAAATCAATCATGCAGGCTCTCAGCAAATCCTCCAAAATCTGAATCACTCGCTCAGACTGACCATCTGTCTGCGGGTGAGAAGCTGTACTGAAAAGCAACTTCGTTCTCATGGCTGCATGTAAGCTCTTCCAGAAGAACGATGTGAATCTCGGGTCCCTGTCGGACACAATTGAAACTGGGAATCCATGTAGACGGACTATCTCTCTGATATAAAGCTCCGCATACTGCTTCATGGAGAAAGTCGTCTTCACTGATAGAAAATGCGCTGACTTAGTGAGTCGGTCCACTATAACCCAAATAGAATTCGATCTTCTGACTGACCTCGGCAACCCAACCACAAAATCCATAGTAATGTTCTCTCATTTCCACTCTGGGATAGGAAGTGGCTTAAGCATTCCTGCTGGCCTCTGATGCTCTGCCTTCACCTGCTGACAAGTGAGGCATTCTGACACAAATCGACGGATGTCCCTCTTCATCCCTGGCCACCAATACAAAATCTGGAGGTCCTTATACATCTTGGTACCTCCCGGATGGATAGAATACGGAGATGCGTGTGCCTCTGTCAAAATATCCTGTCTGATCGATTCACCACTAGCCACCCTACATTCTATCTCTGTATCTCACAATGCCGTCTATCACTGTGTAAAGAACACTGCCCTTGGCTTCATCTTTCAGTCTCCATTTCTGTAGCTGCTCATCTGAAGACTGTCCTGCTCGGATACGGTCTAGCAAATCAGATTTGACTGTCAGATTAGACAGCCTAGGAGCTCTGCCCTCACGATAAATCTCTAGACCAAACTTCTGAATCTCAGACTGAAGAGGTCTCTGCACTGACAACTGAGCTACAACTGCCACTTTCCTGCTCAATGCGTCTGCGACAACATTAGCCTTTCCCGGATGGTAGCTAATTTCGCAGTCGTAATCTTTCACAAGTTCCAACCACCGTCTCTATCTCATATTCAACTCTTTCTGCGTGAAGAAATATTTGAGACTCTTATGATCGGTGAAAATCTGGCATTTCTCGCCGTATAGGTAGTGTCTCCAAATTTTCAGTGCAAAGACAACGGCGGCTAACTCCAGGTCGTGAGTCGGGTAATTCTTCTCGTGCACCTTCAACTGCCTGGAAGCATAAGCTATGACCCGACCCTGCTGCATCAATACTGCTGCCTAACCCGAGCTTAGATGCATCGGTATATAATACGAAATCTCCTTGCCCTGACGGCATGGCTAGCACCGGCGCAGAAATAAGAGCTTGCTTCAACGTATCAAAGCTCTTCTGACACTCATCACACCACACGAATTTAGCATTCTTCTTGGTCAGGGAAGTGAGTGGCACTGCTATGGATGAAAATCCCCGAATGAACTTACGGTAGTAACCGGCTAAACCCAGAAAACGTCGGATTTCTGATGCGTTCTTTGGCTCAACCCATTCTTTGACAGCTGCTACTTTCGCTGGATCCACCTCGATTCCACTGCTAGATACTATATGCCCAAAAATGCAACTTTCTGCAGCCAAAACTCGCACTTACTAAACTTTGCAAACAACTTACGGCTCTGCAAGGTCTGTAAAACTGTCCTCAAGTGCTGGCTGTGCTCCTCATGGCTCTTCGAGTATATAAGAATATCGTCAATGAATACTATGACGAACTGGTCGAGGAACGGCTGAAATACTCGGTTCATGAGGTCCATGAAAACAGCTGGAGCATTTGTCAATCCAAACGGCATCACCAAGAATTTGTAATGCCCGTATCTGGTCCTGAAAGCTGTCTTGTGAACATCTGCATCCTTCACTTTCAGCTGATGATACCCTGATCGAAGATCTATCTTAGAGAACACGGCAGCTCCCTGTAACTGATCAAACAAGTCTTTGATTCTAGGCAACGAGTACTTATTCTTGATCGTTACCTTGTTCAGCTCACGGTAATCGATGCACAGTCTCATGCTTCCGTCTTTCTTTTTCACAAAGAGCACTGGTGCGCCCCACGGTGAGAAACTCGGGCGGATAAACTCCTTGTCTAAGAGCTCCTGAATCTGCTGCTTAAGTTCTAACATCTCTGCTGGAGCTAATCTGTACGGTGCCTTAGAGATTGGCACTGTGCATGGCATGAGATCGATTGCAAACTCCACCTCTCTATCTGGTGGAAGGCCTGCGACGTCGTCTGGAAAGACGTCTGGGAAATCCCTGACTACTGGCACCCCTGAAATAGAAGGAAGTGGGCACGTCCGGTGCTGAGATAACGCTGGCCAAGAAGGCCTGACACCCCTTCAAAATGAGTCTCCGTGCCTGCATGCAAGAGATCATACGCGGGAAACTCCTCCACCTGGCTGGCTGAAAAAGAAACTGCTCCATGCCCAATGGTCTGACTAACACTGACCTCTTCTGAAATTCGATAAGAACTCTGTTCTTAGTCAGCCAGTCCATTCCCAATATGATGTCGAATTCTGGCATCGACAATAGGATTAAATCGGCATATACTAGGTGGCCATGTAGTTCTAGATCGATGTCTCTGACCACACTGGTAGCTAACAGCTCTTCCCCTGATGGGACTGTCACTGAAAAGTTCACGTCTAGGCCAATGGACTTGAGGTCCAAATGATTAGCAAAAATCTCCGATATGAAGGAGTGAGTGGCCCCTGAGTCTATCAGTGCAGTTGTGGATAATCTCTTAACAAAAATGTTTCCTGAGATACGTTAGTACCACACTAAACTTATATCCCCAACATACAAACAGTAACCTAAAGCATAATAGGACTCCATATCCTATGTCACACAAAATATTACTGGCACGCTAATAATCCCAAGCAAGTTTCCACATGCATGGCAAAATAATACTGAGATTAGGTAGAAAAGGTTACCGGTCAGTAGTGTAGTGTCTGGGTTTGCCTCCTGAGCATGCATGGCGAAAACTCTCCCTTGAGTCGGTTGCTTCCACTGCGGGCACTCCTTCAGCATGTGGTCGCTAGCTTCACACTTGAAGCACTTGCCTGATCCATATAAGCACTGCCCCGGGTGCTGGCGGTTGCATTTAGGACACACTGGGTAAGCAACGGGCTTCTGAGGCGCCCCCTGCTGCTGAATTGGACCCTTGCCCTTTGGTGGTCCATGATGCGGCTTCTTCCCTGGCGGCCCCTGATACGGTTTCTTGAACTGGGGCCTCTGATGCTGCTGCTGCTGGTGTTGCGGCGCTTGATAGGGCCTCTTGCTCTGCCTGTCAGCCTCAATGTCTCTTTGGTCCTGCTCTGCCGCTAAAGCTGTAGATACTGCGACGGCATACGAAGTAGGGCCGGCTACTCTCACATCACGGCGCAAGATCGGCCGCAGTCCATCCATGAAATGCCTCAGTTTTGCTTGGGCATCATTCGCAATGAGGGGTACGAAGTAACACCCCCTCTCAAACTTTCTGACAAAATCTGCCACACTACTGTCTCCCTATCTCAGCGTCATAAATTCCCTGGTCAGACGAGAGCGTACTTCTTCAGTGAAGTACTTGGCGTAGAACACCTCTTTGAATCCGTTCCACGACAGAGTTCGCAAGTTTACTGCCACTGATGCACTCTCCCACCATAATCTAGCATCCCCTGACAGCAAGAATGTAGCACATCTGACCCTGTCAGCTCCATAAAGTCGAATATTACCTCGATGGACTTGATCCATCCCTCAGCTACCATCGGGTCAGTAGTACCCAAAAACTCCTTCGAACTCATCCTCCTGAACCTCTCATATACTGCCTGTGGTCTAGGCCTCTCCTCGGGGCCTACAGCAGTCTGGTTCCTCGCAAAATGTGCGAAGAATTGCGTCATACCAGCAAGCATCTGCGCCTGCATATCTGGAGGTGGTGGTGGAGGATTGGCTCTTCCCTCATCTCGAGGCTCTCTGTCCTCCTCCCTAGCTTCCTGGTTAATCATACGTCTAGGAGGCATACTGTTCCAATGAATTACCCAACACGTAAACCCAACATGCATGAATATGATATAAATGACATACGATGCACGAAATTTGAACTTAAACATGAACATGCTGAAATCATGGCTCAATGCATACTATGTAGCATAAATTTTTGAAACTTTAAAACTTACAGACTTGAGGTGTGACCTCGTGAGCTTCTTGCGGCTGGCAGTAAGCGTAACCCTTTACAAGAACACCGCTCTGATACCAATTGTAAAGTACCGTACTTTTCATATTCAAAATTTACGGAAAAATTTAAAATTTTCTTAAACATAAAATAACCTTCAAAGTCTGCCATAAAATATCCCAACCAAGTCCCCCATAAGACATGGTTGTTCAAAATACTACAATAAGATTCGCTCACAAAAGATTTGCTCAAAGTGTTTCCCTCAAAACATGAAATCAGAGTAAATTAACATTTGCATAAAAACATAAACATTGCGGTCCTCGGGTTAGCCTCCCGCTCAGTCCAAGCCTGCCCCTTGGTCGCCACCTCCTGTCTCCTCATCAACATACTCACATGCATCGATCAAGTGTAGTGAGTCTAAAGACTCAACACGTATAAACTGGGAAATAGCGAGTACTACATAATAAAACCGCATGCAACTTTAAAATAGAACATACATACTTGAACTTGAATTTGCGTACTAAAACTTGAACATACATACGTAACATAGACGTGCCATAACATGAAAACTTGTCATAAAGATACTGCATACTAGAACATACATAACTTCATCATTTTGCGTAGAGGCATGTTTCAAAGCAAGTGACCCATAACATTATAAATGCCTGATCAGACAAACCACATTACTGGGCTGACAGGGACGTATCCACTGCCACATACATGAGATCTCCGTTCATAATTTAACGGGCTGGTTGGTCCCCATTCATAATTTAACGCTTTCCAACCTCGATCTAACCCGTTCATAATTTAACGGGCGGATTGGTCCCCATTCATAATTTAACGCTTTCCAATCCTAAACATAATTTGGTCACAAGACATTTAGCATACCTCAAAAACTTAAAATATTTACTTGCACGTCACACATACTTACTTGGCGTTGTGGGGTTCGTTGGACTACGACTGGGGCCGTTGCTGCACATAATGACATGAAATTTCATACCTAAATTGCATAACTTAGATTCGAAATCATGCTTACTCACATGCTCATTCTATCCCTTAGGACGTTTTAGATTTTCCCATGACTCGACCTTGTAAAACATCGTATTAAACTATAGCATAAAACCTCGAAACCGAACCTTAAGTGATAAAAGAATTTAACCCAAAACTGAAGGTACACGGACCCCGTGCCAAGGTCCGGCCCCGGGTCCGTGTAGGTTCGCTAAGCTTTGTGCGTGAAGAAGAAGAAGGCACGGACTCCGTCTCTAGATCCGGGTAAGGGTCCGTGTAGGTGCGGAAAAATGACACTCCTAAAGGAACAAAGGCACGGACCCCGTGGAGAGGTCCGGGTGAACATCCGTGTAGGCACTGCAAACATACATCGAGTGAAACACAAAGGCACGGACCCCGTGCCCTCATCCGTGTAGGGGTCCGTGCTGACTCGCAAAAACGACACTGAAGGAATAAAAAAGGCACGGACCCCGTGTCAGGGTCCGTGTACGGGTCCGGCTAGACACTGAACGACGAAACCTGCGTGCTAAACTTAGTGTGATGTTTCCTTCTCCCCAACCAAACCAAATGACCACGGATCGATAACCCGAGACACATCCTTGTACGCTACGGCATTGTACCAACCCAAGTAAGCCATTAAAATTGTTCCCAGGAGTAACAATCAACAACAACAACGACACAACCTGAAATTCGTCACCATTATTCTCCCTACGACTTTTGATTCAACCTGGTGCCTAACGACACGAACGGTGATCCAAATACCAACCCAACATCATAAAAATCATACCTAGACGCAGCAACGATCGCCCATCGATCCCCAACGAAGCCTGCAACATAAAACTTCAAAAAACGCATCAATAACAAAATTTTCTGGAATTCACAGTTTGAGCAGTCTCACGAAAAACACCATAACTCACTCAATTTTCACCCAAAAATCTCGAATTTTATATCAAATCGAAGAAATCAAAAAGTTCTACAATTTTCTAGTTGAAAGTTTTCTCAAAATCTCGAATGAAAATTTGCAGTTTCAACCAGAACAGTAAAACGTGATTTTTTTTATTCCTAAAATGGTTTCAAAAGTGATCCCAACACAATTGCTCAAACTTCTACACGTCGCACACATGGTTTTACGCATAAATAACAATGCACTCATAATATGACATGATCGATGCATTAAGAACAGAATATACGTGCCTTTTGATATATAAAATACCGAACGACGTCACCAAAGCGGAGATAGAAGCGAGGTTGATCCGGGACGATTGTGCAACGATTTTCTTGCCACAAAATACACGAAACTCGCTGGAAAATTATTGGAGAAGGGGGCGGCAGCTTTCTCCTCCAAGAACCCTAGTTTTCTTTCTTTTAAAAATCTGAAAAATAAAAGTGTGTGTGTGTTGTGTGCTTTACGTGCAGTGTGTGTGTTTGGCTAGATTAGGGGATTAAAATTTGGCTTAATTAAATAATTAACATACTAATAAAATGCTAATTTAAATGTTAGTTAAAATGTTACTCAATTAACAAATTAAATAGAATACTATATCTACACACTTTTTAAATATAATCCCCTAATTGGAATAAAACACACTAAATTTTAAACAAACTCTTAATTTAAAATAACACACACCAAAATGCTAATTTTAAAAGTTTTAAACTCTTAAACCACTACATACGTAAATTAGGCTTTAAAATGCTAAGCTAAATAACTTTATTTAAAATGCTCATCCATAACTTAAAATAAAATACCACATTTTTAAATTGCCAAAAATCGTCACCGGGTCTTTTCCTCAATCCCGCTTCGAATGAACGCCTGAAACATGAAACTCGAAAAACATTTTAACGTGCATCACATAAACATAAATAATTTAAAATAATGCATTCAAATAAATCATGCATGACTTAAAACTCATTTTAAAATTAATTAAATGATTTACTAATTAAATAAATGCATGGGTTATACGTGTACTGAATTTGGGCACTACAGATTAGTTGAGCTGGTAGACTTGCAAATGAAATCTTGTCTGAAGAGCATTTTAGTTGAATTGCTGTCAAGTGAACTCAAAATCCTGCAAGCTACTTAAAACAACAATGTTAATGAGTCGAAGGAAGTAGCTACGATGTTAGTTCCAGAGTTAAGAACCTTCTCTCTTCTCATAACAAACGCATAAAATATTTAAGAGGATTTTGAAATCCATTTTAAATAATATTTTAAAATATGTTTTAAAATATCAGTTTTCAAATGTCCTTCTTAGAACAACTAGCTCTGATACCAATTGAAGGATTGTCTGCCTAGCACCTTGTGGTGCTTCAAACAAAATATTCTCCAAGAGCTGCAATAGCTCGTGTTCTAAGAATGTATTCACCGATGAATTAGATCGAGTTTGGAGTTAAAAACAAGTGGAAAACACTCGAAATAATCCTTCGTTAAGAAACATTAATAGATTTTAAGGATTTTAATCTCGTGTAACTGATTAACTGAAGAAAAGGGGGATCAGTTCTCGCATGTATCAGTTCAGTTATGGTGAGAACTAAACTGATAAATACTCGAACTGATCAAGTCATTTTAAAGCAAGGGGTTAACAGTAAAAGTACACAAGATATGTTTATGGATGTTCAGAGACTTCAACTACTCTTACGTCACCCCTTCTACCACCTCAGGTAGGATTCACTAGAAGACTTTGATCTATACAACACTTTGTACAAACCCACCCAGCTAGGACTTACACTACTGTCTAAACTGAACTCCTGGACTATACTGAAGGCAGCACCTTCCAGTCAACACTTCTTTAGTGTCTATGTGAAAAAGACTACATACACAAGTTTAACGTCTCTGTGCAAGACTTTATTTGAGTGGTGGGGTGTGTGTGTGTGAGAACTGATCTCTGAACACTACCCGAAAGTGTACTCACACAATGATGGAAATATGCTTCTAATCTAAGCTGATAACACGTTGAAGTGTTCCCTCGACTGGGCTGAATGCTTCTCTCTCAAGCTGATATGACTTTGAAGCGAGCCCTTCTCTTTTCTCTCTTGTGTTGTAAATTTCTTATACACATTCTTCACTGATCTTCACCTTCTATTTATGGGCGCAAAGTTTGATCGCACAGTGGGACTCAATTATTATAGTTGTTGCATTTTGAAGTTGTTCCTCGAAATTTGTCTTGTTCTTTCTGGAACACTTTTGTCTTTAAGCTCTGATGCAACGTCCATTATTATCCTTTGACTGGACAAAAGTTATTGTACCTTTGCGCACAGCTGTATCCCACTTAGTTCAGCTTGTCTTGATCTGCAACTGATTGCTCCTAACTGATGTTCTGAACTGGTAAGTTGAACTGGTCTTCAGTTGGGCTGGTGAAATCAGTTGACTCGTTAGTTAAACTGGTTTTGCTCTTGTTTAGTTGAACTGATCTCAGTTGAGCTCTTCATTAGTTGAGCTGGTCTAGTTTGGTTGATCACTTGATGCTTTCAGTTGGCGTCTTCGACAGCTTCGGCTTTGGCTCGTAACTGATTATTTCAGTTTCAGCTATCTGCGCACTAAAGTAGATTATCAAAAACAAACAAACAAGTTTTGTTAACATCAAAATTAAGATTGCGAACATGAAATGTTCCAACAATATTTTTGGCGTATTCCAAACTGATCATTAGGAACTGCGTCATGTTCAACTGACTGTTCTACCACCTCGGGTTCTGGTGGTTGAAGGAAATTTTTGACAGCATGATCTTCATCTCCACTGGCATCTTCCAAACTGATATATGTTAAGCGATTTGTCAGCTCGACTAGATCAGTTGGTTTATCAGTTAGTATGGTCTTATCAAAAACATGTATTAATTATTCAACATTAAGAATATGCTTATTCAATGTTATATAAGCTTTACTAACTTATCGATAACCAAGAAATAATCATTCTCTGATTTTCTATAAAAAAAAAATAGTTAGATGGTTTTTACCATATTGTGAATGAAGCACTTACACCCAAATTAATATTTTGAAGTATGAAACCATATTTTTCTTACTTCAAAATATTAATTTGGGTGTAAGTGCTTCATTCACAATATGTCTTTTACATCATTGATCTATTCTGAGTGTAATACTTTTTGTTAACTGCTTCTGCTCAAAATTTTTAAGAAATCCCAGAATCAGCAAGCATAGTTCTGGCTGCCTCCTTAAGTGTCCGATTTCTGCGTTCAGTTACACCATTTTGTTTTGGTGTTCTTGTAGCTGAGAACTCATGTCTGATTTCTATATTTTCAAGAAACTGGGATAGAGTTTAATTGAAAATTTTAGTTCCACGATCCGATCTTATTCTGTCAATCCCAACTGATTTTTCATTTAAAAGTCTTTTGAAAAGTTTTATCAGTTGTGAAGCAGTTTGATATTTAGATTTGAGAAAGATTACCCAAATAAATCTTGAAAAGTCATCGATAATCACTAAAGTGTATTTCATTCCCCCTAAGCTCATGACTGATATTGGATCAAATAAGTCCATATGCATCAGTTCTAAGAATAAGATAGAAGATTTACTTCCTTTGTTTTTGAAAGATGATCTCACTTGCTTCTCAAGCTGACATGTTGAACAAATTTTATCTTTCGAAATCTCAATCTTTGAAAGACCAGTTACCAGTCCATGTTTTCTCAGTTGCACAATGACTTTGAAATTTAGGTGGTTCAATCTTTTATGTCATAACCAGTTCTTAGATTGATTTGAAGAGAGAAAGCAAAATGTTTCACTTGGCTGATTGCACCAACTCACTTTATATGTGTTACCACATCTATTTCTTGTAATTATGATATCACTTGTTGTATTTTTGAGAGTGCATTTATGTCTATTGAATTCATCTAAATAGTTACGATCACATAACTGACCAATGATAATTAATTTATATTTCAAATTATCAACAAGTGAACATCATCAATAATAATGTTACCATGGATAATATTACCCTTACCCACAGTTCTACCTTGTGAAGCGTCTCCAAAACTGATTTTGGGACCAGAGATACTTGACCAGTTGCTTGAATCACTTGAAATCTTAAGGTATGACCAATTTCGTGCCGTTTTGTCTTGTTCATATTTTCAGTTGGTTGCTCAACCGAGTTATTGAACTCGGGTTGTTTATGTACCATGACTGATTTAACAAAGTAAATATACTTTTCTTTGCTCATATTCAGTTTTGGCATTGTACCGCTAGTTTAGGGTTCATCTTGGCTATTGAAGCTCAAACCAATTTTATCCCAACGTTACTGATGATTTATTCCAAGCTTGAATCACGTCTAGAATTCTAGAGTTTTCAACTATTAGCTTATCAATCTCCTCTTGGACAATTAAGCTTTGAACTGATTTTAAACTATCAGTTGTGTCATTTGAAGGATTAGTTTGCCTAGCCTTAGCTTCCTCTAAGAGAGAGCCAGTTTTTAGTACTCATTGACCATATCGTGCAATGTAAAAATGAGTTCTTCTTGTGTAAAGTCAGTAGAGCTAAAGTCAAATATCTTATCGCTGCTAGATTCCAGCTCTGCATCATCATCCATGGGCCATTTCACCTCCTCTTCATCGCTGTAGTTGCTTGAGCTCTCAGTTTCTGATGTTTCGTTGTCAGTTTCAGCCTATTTTGACTTGCTCTCTTCAACTACCATGGAATCGTGCTTTCTTCTAGATGACTTAATATCATCCTTGAATCTTCTTGTAAGGTCCAAAATGCGATAACGTAATCCAACTACATGCAAATCTAAGAAAAATTAAAAATGACTAATTAAATAGTTTTAATGGCATGAATTATTTGTGGTGTGCATGATTATATGTTTAAAACATGGTTTCTTTTTAAAATGCATAAAACTATGTTTTGAAGGTTATTCGATACGCGATCGAGGAACGGAGACCGAAGACCATATGAGAGAAAATATTTTTATTTAATAATTATTTTTAATTGTTTAATGTGTGGTGTATTTTAAATGAAATTTTTGAAAATGAGGTGATATGATGTGATTTTATACGCCAAGTATTATTTTTAACTTATATTCGATTTTCGACAAAAACATGAACTTTTTGAAAACTCGGGTAATACTTCCACAACCTTTCCTAAACAAAATATTTTAAATATTAATTAATGAGCCTAATGTAATAGGTTAATGGGTCTAAGCTTGCACCATGTGTTTTAATTTAAAAATAAAAGCCAACAAACCCTCACCAAACCCTCATAACTCATGCACACAACACACACAAGGACTCCTAGCATCAAAGACACATGCACACACGAGAAATTTGAAGGAGGAGTCACGGTTTTTGAAGAGAAAATCAACAAGGTCCTCCCTATGTCGACGTTCTTCGCATCTTAACTCGTTTTCATGAGTAATAAACGAAAAGACATGCCTTAATCTTCTTTTTCTCATCTATAACACCATATTATCTCTTTGAAGCATGTTTGCATGAAAAAGAGGTTGCCCTTGTATTTATTTTCTTTTTATGCCTTATTATACTTAGAACATGTGTTTTTATAATTTAAAACTCTTTTTAATGGTTCATGAAGGGGATGCCATCATAGGGCCTTGGGAAGGTAAGTTTCTCCACATGTTTAAGGGTCCTTAGAAGCATAGGTAATGGGCTGGACGCAAGGGAAATAAGCTGGAACGAAAATTGGGATCATAGGGCAAGGGTTTGATTTTTTGGGGAAAAATAGGAAGGGGGCTGTGCAAGTGTCTTCCAGTTGAAATGCTGAGCTTGTGAGGGTCCTAGCCTCGAGCCATGGTGGTCCACAGAAGGCTAGAAATGCTAGGAGTGGAAGGACACACGGCTAGGGCACAACCTAGCCGCGGCTGTGCGCAAGGGAGAGAACCATGCATGTCCTCATGCATGGCTCAAGAGGGCTGGACCAGAAGGGTCTTAAGGGGCTTGGTCTAGGTCCTAGGATTGTTGGTCAGGGTTTGGTCCAATCAATTAGGGTCTAGGTGCGAAGGAATTGAGGTTGAGGTTAGCTAGGGTTCGACAAACCTAGGGCAGAAAATTCAGTAGCAATTCTAGGCATTTCCAATGGTTTAATGGGCTTGAATTGGGTTGTATATGGTCTAGTTAGATGTTAATAAGCTTTGGTTCAAATTTGGGAAAGTTTGGTTAAGTTTCGAGTCCATACGACTCAAAATCAGGATGTACATCTAAGTTTAAATACGAATTGAAAAATTAATCTAGGAGCTTAAGTTTACGTCTAAGAAATATTTATGAGTGTATTTAAGGTGATATGTTAAGTTTGGATGGATTTGGGTCGTTGTTTTAAGGTCTTGATCAAGCAAACAGCAGAGCTAGTAGTCAAAATCTGTTATAGGATGAAGACTGCACAAAGCCGACAAAAGAGCTGGAGTTTGTCATAGGCGACCACGTATTTGTGAAAATAGCACAGATGAAGGGTGTTATGAGATTTGGATAAAAATTCAAGCTCAGTCTGAGGTTCATAGGACCATGTGAGATTCTAGAGAAGATTGAGACATTAGCTTATAGAGTGGTGTTGCCACCGATGCAAGCCGAAGTACATAATGTGTTCCATATCTCGATTATGTGTTAGTACGTGTCGAACAGCTTCACATGTAATAAATTATGAGCCTCTGCAGTTGATTCCAAATATGTCATACGAGGAAAAACCTACTAAAATTCTAGGTAGGCAAGAAAAAAGGCTTCGAAACAAGGTCATTCAAAGGGTCAAAATCAAGTGGTTAAATCACTCGGAGGAAGAGGCTATTTGGGAAACTGAGAGGGACACGAAGAGTCGCTACCCGGAGTTATTTGGTAAGTATTAATTTTGAGGACGAAATTTCATTTAATGGAAGGAGGAATCGTAAGGTCCAAAATACGATAACGTAATCCAACTGCATGCAAATCTTGGAAAAATTGAAAATGACTAATTAAATGATTTTAATGGCATGAATTAATTATGGTGTGCATTATTACATGTTTAAAACAGGGTTTCCTATTAAATACATAAAATTGTGTTTTGAAGGTTATTCGATACGTGATCGAGGAACGGAGACTGGTGACCATACGAGGGAAAATATTTTTATTAAATAATTATTTTTAGTTTTTTAATGTGTGGTGTATTTTAAATGGAAATTTCGCAAATGAGGTGTTATGAGGTTTTTTTATACGCCCAGTCGTATTTTTAACCGGTATTCGATTTTCGACGAAAATATGAACTTTTCGAGAACTTGGCTAATACTTTCATAACCTTTGCTAAACAAAATATAGTATATATTAACTAATGAGCCCATTATACTAGGTTAATGGACCTAAACTTGCACCGTGTGTTTTAATTAAAATAAAAGCCAACAAACCCTCACCAAACCCTCATAACTCACGCACACAACACACACAAAGACTCCTAGCAGCCAAGACACATGCACACACGAGAAATTTGAAGGATGAGTCACGGTTTTTGAAGGGAAAATAAGCAAGGTCCTCACTACATCGACGTTCTTTGCATATCAACTCGTTTTCGTGCGTAATAAATGCAAAAACACGCCTTAATCTCTTTTTTCTCATATATCACACCATATTATATGTTTTTATGCCATATTGTGCTTAGAACATGTGTTTTTATAATTTAAAACTCTTGTTAATGGTGCATGAAGGGGCTACCATCATAGGGCCTTGGGAAGGAAAGTTTTTCCACGCGTTTAAGGGTCCCTAGATGCACAGGTAAAGGCTGGACGCAAAAGAAACTAGAACGAAAATTGGGATCATAGGGCAAGGGTTTGATTTTTTGGGGAAAACTAGGAAGAGGGCTGTGAAAGTGTCTTTCAGGCAAAGAGCTGGGCTTGTGAGGTTCCTAGCCTCGAGCCATGGTCGTCCACGCAAGGATGGAAAGGTTAGCAGTGTAAGGGCGCATCGCTAGGGCACCACCTAACCGTGGCTGCGTGCAAGGAGAGAGAACCATGCACGTCCTCGTACATGGCTCGAGAGAGCTGGACTAGGAAGGTATTAAGGGGCTCGGGCTAGGTCCTAGGAGGGTTGGTCAGTGTCTGGTCCAATCGTTTAGGGTCTATGTGCGAAGGAATTGAGGTTGAGGTTGAGGTTGAGGTGAGCTAGGGTTCGACCAACCTAGGGCAGAAAATTCAGTAGCAATTCTAGGCATGTCCAATGGTTTAATGGGCTTGAATTGGATTGTATATGGTCTAGTTAGGTGTTAATAAGCTTTGGTTCAAATTTGGGAAAGTTTTGTTAAGTTTCGAGTTCATACAAGTCAAAACTGTGATGTACGTCTAAGTTTAAATACGAATTAGGAAATTAGTTGAGCAGCTTAAGTTTATGTCTAAAAAATATTTATAGATGTATTTTAAGGTGATATGTTAAGTTTTGATGGATTTGGGTCTTCGTTTTATGGTCTAAGGATAAATAGGGAGAGTTAGGGTTTCAGGGCAAACGTTCATTTTACACATGAAAAATGTTAGACGTCCTGACAATGCCTTGAATGCTATAATGAATGTTAAAATGTTTATTTTAAATTTTTATGAAATTTTATGATGAAACATTAATGCTAAAAAACATATTGGATGCTTGGTTTAAAAGAAAAATGATTTATATGTACATGAATTTTTATAAGTGATGGATATATGAATAGTTGAAGGAGGTGAATTGATTGTGACTAATACGATGATACGATGATATGTAAGGCCAAGACTCAGTTAACGGGTGAGAGTGTCTCTGATGTCCCAGCTTTCTAGTATCGTGGTAATACGTAGATGGATCCATCAACCTACAGCTAATACGAAAGTCACAATTGAATATTTGAATTCAATAAAAAAGGAAAAGTATACGTATATGATGAAAAGAAATATCATGTAATATGTTGAAAGGAAAATGTTAAAGTTTATGTTCAAGAAAAGCTATTTTATTAAAATTATTTTCACTGTTGTTTGTGAATGTATATATATTACATGTTATAATGATTAAGGTTTGATGAGTCAATAGACTCACTAGGTGTGATCGACATCACATTCTTTGGGAAGACCAGGCATCACTTTTAGAGCAATCTCTTTGTTTGAATGCACCTTTCCTAGTGCATTCAGTTCATTTATGATGCGGCTCAATCTTTCATCGAATTTATTCATTGATTCTCCAGCTTTCATCTTTATATCATTGAACTTCGGAACAGTAACTGAAATTTTGTTCTCCTTAGTCTGCTTGTTTCTTTCACACAGCTGAATCAATTTCTCCCAAATTTCTTGAGCTAATTTACACATTTTGATCTTCCTGAAAGTGTTTTTATCCAGCGTCTTGTACAAAATGTTCTTGGCAACATTGTCCAAGTTTTCCTTTCTTTTATCTTATGTGGTCCACTCAGCGCGTGGTTTTTCGATACGATGAGGTGCTCCGTCAGTTAGAGCAACAGTTGTATTTGCTTTCATAATTTTCGTCGCTGCATCAGTTATGAAGTACCACATGTCATCATCATGTGCAGCCAAATGAACCTGCATTATAATTTTCAAATAATCAAAATCCTCTCTGTAGAACATAAGGATTTTGTTGAATGAAGACATTGTTATTAGTTTGAGCGTATGGAATATTCAAGACAAGATTTTAACCGCTCTGATACCAATTATGAGGATCGGTTAAGGATGATGATGTGTTTAGAAGGGGGTTGAATAAACACTTCAGTTTTGTTCTCTTTTTCGGATTTAAATCAATTTTTTAAGGAACTGATTCGGAAATCTTGTATGTCGATATCAGTTAGTTAACTAATGATTGTAGTGCGGAAATAAATTGAAAGATAGATTGAATAAGTTTGGATAAAGTATTGAAAACAGAACTAATATAATGATAAACAAAAGAATTTTATGGATGTTCGGAGTTTTCAATTGCTCCTACGTAACCCCTTCTATCTCAAAGATAGAATTTCACTTGAAGAATTTTATTGATTGCAAAGATTTGTAATAAACCACTTAAGTTGGATCTATGCAATGTCAAACTGAAACTCTAAGCTTATTTTCCTTACTTATCATTTTGATAACCGAATAGCTGTAGTAAGTAGCGTGAATGCTATGAATACAACAATGAAGTAAAAGTTTAATTGTGTGATTGGTAAACTAAATAAACTTGAGAGTAAATCGCATATAACTTATAGTTGTTTTATTGGTATTTCGTTTCGTTCGTTTCGTTCGTTTCATTTCGTAACTTTCCTTCAACTGAACTTATCAGATATAAATAGTCTTCAATTCCAACAATCACATTGAATCCATTTATTGGTTAATATCCATTGAATCCTCTTCTAGTTCATGTAGATGACTTTATTCTGACAGAGGTACGATGTATCAGACTGTTCTGTTTCATCTGTTTTACTTTGGTACAGACTGTCAGTTTGTCTGCTGTGTATTTCAAAATACAGCTGATGACGTGGCTAACTGATCAGGAGTCAAACGGGTCGACTGATCAGTTCAGCTATACCAATTCTAACTGATGTCTTCTCAAGTTGAATACTTCAGTTGAGATAGGTCATTTCAGTTCAATTTTGCGAAGTTTTCAGTCTTGAACTTCAATCTGTTTACTGAGCTTCGAATAATCAGTTCTAAGACTTATTTGTTCCTATGAGAACTTTTAGTCTATTCACTTCAATTCTTAATCCATTTAAGTCTGATAAGTCTCCTTTTAGTTATGACGTCTTAGTCGCGTCAGTTCAGTTTGATTCTTCAGTTCTTTTACGGATTTGTTTGTCAAATTCTGAAACTCATAAATTCTAACATATTCATTTGGTCATTATTTTTTTCTTAATTACGAGATTTGATTTCAATACTAAAAAATTAGTATTTTATTCAATATAATGCAAGATACAATCTTAATTTATCACAAAATATATTTTAAAATCAATCAATTAACTATTTATTATAGAAATCAGATTTCCAATAAATAGAAAATTTGACATCAATATTTAAAATTATTTTGTGATTGCTATAATTTCAGGGTTAATAAATTTAAGGCAAAAACTTGTATGAGACGGTCTCACGGATCGTATTTGTGAGACGAGTCTCTTATTTGGGTTATCCATAAAAAAATATTGTTTTTTATGCTAAGAGTATTAATTTTTATTATTAATATGGGTAGGGTTGACCCGTCTCACAGATTAAGATCCGTGAGACGGTCTCACATAAGACCCACTCTAAATTTAATTATCTACAAATATCACTTTGAGACTTATTCATGAATATATATTTTTTAAAACAAATAGGCACGAAAATTTTCTTTCGAAGTTGGATTTTTTTTATCTTCTACATAATTTGGATGCATGAGATTGATCCAAGCACTTTTTCTTGTTGATTTTCCTTTCTATTTTTTATTTCTTTTTTTTTGTCTTTATTTTCTTTTCTCCCTTTTTTCGCATCCTTTTTTTTTTACTTCGTTTCCTTCTCTTTTTTCTTCTTCTTTTGTTTTTTCACTCCCAACTTACGAAAATAAATTTCACCCTTCTTCTTTTTATACAAATTATCATTTCAAATTTACAGTTTTTTCTTATTTTTCTTTCACCCTACATTTTTTCATCTTCCTCAAGCAAGTGATAGTTGGAAATTTTTTGTATTCTCATATCTTCAACTATAAAAAAATATACGTATTACTGCGATTTTTTGTCTTCTTTTTGTCAAAGCACAAACACTCTCACTTCATCGTGTCCACTTTGATTCTCTTGAATTTTCATTGGATCTTGAGAATATAAGGTGACACACGTCTTTCTCTTTCGCTTTTACTTTTTGTCTTTATATTTTCCATCACTTATCCTCACGCATGGATATATTGATTTGCAGAGGTCAGAAGCATTATAAAGAAACTGTAGTCCAAAGTTTTGACTTTCACCTTAAACTGCGCATGGACCAAGTGGGTAAGGCCTCCTCCTCTTTTGTCTCTTCTCTTTACTTTGTCTCTTTTTTTTTTCATTATTTGTTTTTGTTTTCATTTATCATCATCATCATATGTATACAAATATCTTTTGTACTTTCTCTCTTTTTTATTTTATTTTATGTGCCACCATAATCTTCTTCAAAGATGTATAGTGTTCTTCCACCATTCAACGCTTGGTGATATATACTTGACGACGAGAGTCAACCCAAAGAAAAAAACACTAAGGTAGATTGGTCGAGGGTTACCAAGGTCACCCAAGTTAATTTCTTTTGACTAATCTACCATGGCTTTAACTCTGTAGTTATGAGTATTCTTCATGTTCTACTCAAGTTTTGTATGGGCCGGGACTATAATCTCTTTCAAGGGATCTGTTTCTTGGAGGGTTAATTCACTTTCGACTGACCTTTGTGAACTGCATAGTTTCTTTGACTTTATTATTCTTCTGCCTTTTAGATTCTCGATGAGGTAAATCTTCCTCGGTTTTTGTCCTTTCATTTTCAAAGTAATATTTTGCATCAACAAAATGTGACTCAACTTTGATAAATGGTTTTTCACTCAAAGAACCTTCTTCAGCACTCCGTCCAGGTAATATTTGAAACATTGACGTCATGTAAAAGGAACAACCCCATTTTCATGAAGTCATGGCCGATCAAGCAACATTTTGTACAATGTTTTGGCATCTATGACGAGAAATAATGCACTTAAAATCATATTATCAATTAGTAATTCTAATCTTATGAACAGAAGAGCCATATGCCCTCCTTGATTGAATCCTTAGATCATAAGACGATTGTTTGCAAGTTCTTCCATCGCAACGTTCAATATTTTCATTCTGCACAAGGGCATATTATTGACCACCCTCGAGCCTTCATCAACCAATATCCTATTCAAATCTTGCTCTTGACTATAGCCTGTGACAAACAGTGGCCGATTGTGAAATTCACACTCGTTCAGCTTCTTCAGGATGCTTCATGTCCTTCAGCTCGTTCAATTTTGATTTAACCAAATCATCAAATATTCCACAAACATCATAATTGATGCGATCCGGATGAATCGGGTGAGCGGAATCGGGGCAATCCACCGGATCTGATGATAATTCAAGGTTTAGGAAATTTGAGTGAGGATAATGGCTTCGACAATACCTGCAAACAAGAAAGGAACTCGTGAATGGGCGTCGGAGGGGTGTCTGACGTGGCCACTCTGATGCTAAAGTCAGCAGGTTGAAGACAAAGAACACAATCTATATATGAGAAAATATGTGTGCTCTCGAGTTCAAAGATTCAGAATCCTTAAATGAGAAATATACCTTCTATTTATAGGAGAAAATGTGGTAGGTATCTTGTTTTCAGTGCCTACTTACTAAATATGTCAAGTTGGCCGTCCATACATTCTGATGACTTATACGACATGCCAAAGACATGTTGTTCTGACAGATAAGATCGACCATATCAATACACTCGAGTGTGGTGCACTTCTCGAGGTAGCTCGGGTAGCAAGGTGCCCGGGAGTTTTGTATGAGAGCCCGCGCTCTTGATTGCCCGGGAAGAAAATAAATGCCCGGGCGATGAAGCGAGTACCCGACACATTAGTTCTGATTTGGGCTATCCATATTATTGTATCGGGTCATCCATGACCCGGGCTTATGGTGGTATCAATAATCAAGAAAATGATACTACTTTGCTTGCATCTCTTTTAATGTCAATCTTCTACAAGCAAGCAACATTTTGTACAATGTTTTGGCATCTATGATGAGAAATAATGCACTTAAAATAATATTGTCAATTAGTAGTTCTAATCTTATGATCAGAAGAGCCATATGCCCTCCTTGATTGAATCCTTAGATCATAAGACGATTGTTTGCAAGTTCTTCCATCGCAACGTTCAATACTTTCATTCTACACAAGGGCATATTATTGACCACCCTCGAGCCTTCATCGACCAATATCCTATTCAAATCTTGCTCTTGACTATAGTCTGTGACAAACAGTGGCCGATTGTGAAATTCAGACTCGTTCAGCTTCTTCGGGATGCTTCATGTCCTTCAGCTCGATCAATTTTGATTTAACCAAATCATCAAATATTCCACAAACATCATAATTGATGCGATCCGGATGAATCGGGTGAGCGGAGTCGGGGCAATCCACCTGATCTGATGATAATTCAAGGTTTAGGAAATTTGAGTGAGGATAATGGCTTCGACAATACCTGCAAACAAGAAAGAAACTCGTGAATGGGCGTCGGAGGGGTGTCCGATGTGGCCACTCCGATGCTAAACTCAGCAGGTTGAACACAAAGGACACAATCTATATGTGAGAATATATGTGTGCTCTCGAGTTCAAAGATTCTGAATCCTTAAATGAGAAATATACCTTCTATTTATAGGAGAAAATGTGGTAGGTATCTATTTTTCAGTGCCTACTTACTAAATATGTCAAGTCGCCACTCCATACTTTCTGATGACTTATACAACACGCCAAAGACATGTTGTTCTGACAGATAAGATTGACCTTATCAATACACTCGAGTGTGGTGCGCTTCTCGAGGTAGCCCGAGTAGCAAGGTGCCCGGGAGTTTTGTATGAGAGCTCGGGCTCTTGATTGCCCGGAAAGAAAATAAATGCTCGGGCGATGAAGCGAGTATCCGACACATTAGTTCTGATTTGGGCTATCCATATTATTGTATCGGGTTATCCATGACCCGGGCTTATGGAGGTATCAATAATCAAGAAAATGATACTACTTCGCTTGCATCTCTTTTAATGTCAATCTTCTACAAGCAAGCAACATTTTGTACAATGTTTTGGCATCTATGACGAGAAATAATGCACTTAAAATCATATTGTCAATTAGTAATTCTAATCTTATGAACAGATGAGCCATATGCCCTCCTTGATTGAATCCTTAGATCATAAGACGATTGTTTGCAAGTTCTTCCATCGCAACGTTCAATACTTTCATTCTGCACAAGGGCATATTATTGACCACCCTCGAGCCTTCATTAACAAATATCCTATTCAAATCTTGCTCTTGACTATAGCTTGTGACAAACAGTGGCCGATTGTGAAATTCAGAATCGTTCAGCTTCTTCAGGATGCTTCATGTCCTTCAGCTCGATCAATTTTGATTTAACCAAATCATCAAATATTCCACAAACATCATAATTGATGCGATCCGGATGAATCGGGTGAGCGGAGTCGGGGCAATCCACCGGATCTGATGATAATTCAAGGTTTAGGAAATTTGAGTGAGGATAATGGCTTCGACAATACCTGCAAACAAGAAAGAAACTCGTGAATGGGCGTCGGAGGAGTGTCCGACGTGGCCAATCCGATGCTAAAATCAGCAGGTTGAAGACAAAGGACACAATCTATATGTGAGAATATATATTTGCTCTCGTGTTCAAAGATTCAGAATCCTTAAATGAGAAATATACCTTCTATTTATAGGAGAAAATGTGGTAGGTACCTTGTTTTCAGTGCCTACTTACTAAATATGTCAAGTAGGGCGTCCATACTTTCTGATGACATATACGACAGGCCAAAGACATATTGTTCTGACATATAAGATCGACCATATCAATACACTCGAGTGTGGTGCGCTTCTCGAGGTAGCCCGGGTAGCAAGGTGCCCGGGAGTTTTGTATGAGAGCCCGGGCTCTTGATTGCCCGGGAAGAAAATAAATGCTCGGGCGATGAAGCGAGTACCCAACACATTAGTTCTTATTTGGGCTATCCATATTATTGTATCGGGTCATCCATGACCCGGGCTTATGGGGGTATCAATAATCAAGAAAATGATACTACTTCGCTTGCATCTCTTTTAATGTCAATCTTCTACAAGCAAGCAACATTTTGTACAATGTTTTGGCATCTATGACGAGAAATAATGCACTTAAAATCATATTGTCAAATAGTAATTCTAATCTTATGAACAGAAGAGCCACATGCCCTCCTTGATTGAATCCTTAGATCATAAGACGATTGTTTGCAAGTTCTTCCATCACAACGTTCAATACTTTCATTCTGCACAAGGGCATATTATTGACCACCCTTGAGCCTTCATCAACCAATATCCTATTCAAATCTTGCTCTTGACTATGGCCTGGGACAAACCGTGGCCGATTGTGAAATTCAGACTCGTTCAGCTTCTTCAGGATGCTTCATGTCCTTCAGCTCGATCAATTTTGATTTAACCAAATCATCAAATATTCCACAAACATCATAATTGATGCGATCTGGATGAATCGGGTTAGCGAAGTCAGGGCAATCCACCGGATCTGATGATAATTCAAGGTTTAGGAAATTTGAGTGAGGATAATGGCTTCGACAATACCTGCAAACAAGAAAGGAACTCGTGAATGGGCGTCGGAGGGGTGTCTCACGTGGCCACTCCGATGCTAAAGTCAGCAGGTTGAAGACAAAGGACACAATCTATATGTGAGAATATATGTGTGCACTCGAGTTCAAATATTCAGAATCCTTAAATGAGAAATATACATGCTATTTATAGGAGAAAATGTGGTAGGTACCTTGTTTTCAGTGCCTACTTACTAAACATGTCAAAACGACTGTCCATACTTTCTGATGATTTATACGAAACGCCAAAGACATGTTGTTCTGACAGATAAGATCGACCATATCAATACACTCGAGTGTGGTGCGCTTCTCGAGGTAGCCCGGGTAGCAAAGTGCCTAGGAGTTTTGTATGAGAGCCCGGGCTCTTGATTGCCCGGGAAGAAAATAAATGCCCGGGCGATGAAGCGAGTACCCGACACATTAGTTCTGATTTGGGCTATCCATATTATTGTATCGGGTCATCCATGACCCGGGCTTATGGTGGTATCAATAATCAAGAAATGATACTACTTCGCTTGTATCTCTTTTAATGTCAATCTTCTACAAGCAAGCAACATTTTGTACAATGTTTTGGCATCTATGATGAGAAATAATGCATTTAAAATCATATTGTCAATTAGAAGTTCTAATCTTATGATCAGAAGAGCCATATGCCCTCCTTGATTGAATCCTTAGATCATAAGACGATTGTTTGCAAGTTCTTCCATCGCAACGTTCAATACTTTCATTCTGCACAAGCGCATATTATTGACCACCCTCGAGCCTTCATCAACCAATATCCTACTCAAATCTTGCTCTTGACTATAGCCTGTGACAAATAGTGCGGATTGTGAAATTTAGACTCGTTCAGCTTCTTCAGGATGCTTCATGTCCTTCAGCTCGATCAATTTTGATTTAACCAAATCATCAAATATTCCACAAACATCATAATTGATGCGATCCGGATGAATCGGGTGAGCGGAGTCGGGGCAATCCACCGAATCTGATGATAATTCAAGGTTTAGGAAATTTGATTGAGAATAATGGCTTCGACAATAGCTGCAAACAAAAAAAAACTCGTGAATGGGCGCCGGAGGGGTGTCCGACGTGGCCACTACGATGCTAAAGTCAGCAGCTTGAAGACAAAGAACACAATCTATATGTGAGAATATATGTGTGCTCTCGAGTTCAAAGATTCAGAATTCTTAAATGAGAAATATACCTGTTATTTATAGGAGGAAAAATGGTAGGTACCTTGTTTTCAGTGCCTACTTACTAAATATGTCAAGTCAGCCGTCCATACTTTCTGATGACTTATACGACACGCCAAAGACATGTTGTTTTTACAGATAAGATCGACCATATCAATACACTCGAATGTGGTGCGCTTCTCGAGGTAGATCGGGTAGCAAGGTGCCCGGGAGTTTTGTATGAGAGCCCGGGCTCTTGATTGCCCGGGAAGAAAATAAATGCCCGGGCGATGAAGCGAGTACCCGACACATTAGTTCTGATTTGTGCTATCAATAATATTGTATCGGGTCATCCATGACGTAGGCTTATGGGGGTATCAATAATCAAGAAAATGATACTACTTCGCTTGCATACGACCCGGGCTTATGGGGGTATCAATAATCAAGAAAATGATACTACTTCGCTTGCATCTCTTTTAATGTCAGTCTTCTACAAACAAGCAACATTTTGTACAATGTTTTGGCATCTATGACGAGAAATAATGCACTTAAAATCATATTGTCAATTAGTAATTCTAATCTTATGTACAGAAGAGCCATATGCCCTCCTTGATTGAATCCTTAGATCATAAGACGATTGTTTGCAAGTTCTTCCATCGCAACGTTCAATACTTTCATTCTCCACAAGGGCATATTATTGACCACCCTCGAGCCTTCATCAACCAATATCCTATTCAAATCTTGCTCTTGACTATAGCCTGTGACAAACAGTGGCCGATTGTGAAATTCAGACTCGTTCAGCTTCTTCAGGATGCTTCATGTCCTTCAGCTCGATCAATTTTGATTTAACCAAATCATCAAATATTCCACAAACATCATAATTGATGCGATCCGGATGAATCGGGTGAGCGGAGTCGGGGCAATCCACCTGATCTGATGATAATTCAAGGTTTAGGAAATTTGAGTGACGATAATGGCTTCGACAATACCTGCAAACAAGAAAGAAACTTGTGAATGGGTGTCGGAGGGGTGTCCGATGTGGCCACTCCGATGCTAAACTCAGCAGGTTGAAGACAAATGACACAATCTATATGTGAGAATATATGTGTGCTCTCGAGTTCATAGATTCAGAATCCTTAAATGAGAAATATGACTTCTATTTATAGGAGAAAATGTGGTAGGTATCTTGTTTTCAGTGCATACTTACTAAATATGTCAAGTCGGCACTCCATACTTTCTGATGACTTATACAACACGCCAAAGACATGTTCTGACAGATAAGATCGACCTTATCAATACACTCGAGTGTGGTGCACTTCTCGAGGTAGCCCGGGTAGAAAGGTGCCCGGGAGTTTTGTATGAGAGCCCGGGATCTTGATTGCCCGGGAAAAAAATAAATGCCCGGACGATGAAGCGAGTACCCGACACATTAGCTCTGATTTGGGCTATCCATATTATTGTATCGGGTCATCCATGACCCGGGCTTATGGGGGTATCAATAATCAAGAAAATGATACTACTTCGCTTGCATCTCTTTTAATGTCAATCTTCTACAAGAAAGCAACATTTTGTACAATTTTTTTGGCATCTATGACGAGAAATAATGCACTTAAAATCATATTGTCAATTAGTAATTCTAATCTTATGAACAGAAGAGCCATATTCCCTCCTTGATTGAATCCTTAGATAATAAGACGATTGTTTGCAAGTTTTTCCATCGCAACGTTCAATACTTTCATTCTGCACAAGCGCATATTATTGACCACCCTCGAGCCTTCATCAACCAATATCCTATTCAAATCTTGCTCTTGACTATAGCCTGTGACAAACAGTGGCTGATTGTGAAATTCAGACTCGTTCAGCTTCTTCAGGATTCTTCATGTCCTTCAGCTCGATCAATTTTGATTTAACCAAATCATCAAATATTCCACAAACATAATAATCAAGAAAATGATGCTACTTCGCTTGCATCTCTTTTAACTTCAATCTTCTCTGTTCTATTTCTTGCAAGATTTCTTTCTTTGGGTTTCTATTATCACTTGTACTTCATTTTACCTTGATAGGTATCACATTAATTGTCATATATTCTATGTTTGGGGTCTTGGTGAAATACTTTCCCCTTTCCCTGGAACACTCTCTTTTTTTGTTCATACAATGTTCTCGAGTCGGAGTCCCATCTGCTCCACTTGCAGCCATGCTCAGCTCCATATCATGAACTCGTGTAGCTAATCTTCAAATGTCATTGTCTGGATTCCTCAATAATATATCGAAGCCCTCAGTGCATACCTTGGATGCACATCTCAATGGCAGAGGATTCCGAAAATCGACCTTTGGAGTTAAGGCTCAAGTTTCTCCAACGATTAATGTAGTCAATGACATGATCTTCTTTCCATTGTCGTGAGTTTTTTAGCTCAACAATACTAACTACTCACTGGGTGATGTAGAAACAATTGAGAAATTTTTTTTCTAATCGGTTCCAATTATCAATCAAGTATGTCTCCAGATCACCGTACCAATCAAATGTGTTTCCTTTTAGCGAACAAACAAATTGCTTGACTGGGTAGTCTCCACAGGTGTCAGCATTATTACATGTCTCAATAAAGTGAGCCACATATTTCTTTGGATTCATTTTACTGTCAAATTGCTGAAATTTTGGAGGTTAATAGTCCATCACATTCTTAAATTATCGATTCTTTGTGAATATGGTTTGTCCTAGGCAAGTGAAGACTTTGAGCATCCGTCAATTTAATCTTTGATAGTCCCCATAATGAATTCTTATAGTTGGTCGATGGGAATTGTTCCTTCGGACGAGGCATGAAATTTTTTGTTGGAAATTTTTCTCTTTCTTTCGATGATGATTCGATCTCATCATTAGTTTCATGATGTTTTCCTTTCGATTTTTGTTGCATTAGCGTAATCTATCTTTTCCATCAACTTCATAATTTGAGAGTCTTGTTAAAAGAAGCCTTTGTTTGAGATCTTGTCGTCGACCGACAAGTTGTCTCCGATGCTTTTGATGAAGAAAAGAGATGAAATGTAGAGATTGTCCCATTGAACGTGCCAGAAATTTGAAACACAAATTTCTTTATTTCGAAAAATCTCAAAATAAATGTTGATAAAAATTGAATTTTATGACTCAAATAAATATTTGGGTTTGCAATCTCTAAATAATCCCTTGATTCTCCTCTTCAATATCAATTTCTTGTCAAATTTGGATTTCTCGAGTGTTTGATCATGTCGGAAGTTGATTTGATGCTTCAATAACGTTAATTTGATGGTTTAACACCTTGAATTGTGCCTTGAAATTCGTTGATCTTCTTGAACTTGATTAAATTTGAAGAAGAATGTGATGAAGTCCTTTGTTGATTTCTTGAATTTGAAAAAGAACGCGATGAACGTCTTCAATTGCGCCTTGAAATATATTGATCTTTTTGAATTCGATGAACTTGAGTTGAGAGAATTTATACATTTAATTCTTCTCCAATCTTCTTCGCATATTTTTTTTCTTGATCTTGTTCCCCTATTTGTACTTGAAGGATGCACACTCTCCTCATGATCCATTTGATGAGTTTTCATGATTTGATTGACTCCTCGTGATTCATTTGATGATTATTTCCTTTAATCACGAATTTAATTTCAATACTAACCATAATGCAAGATAAAATCTTTGGTTTAAAATTTTAATTTATCACAAAATATACTATAATATTAATTAATTATCTGTTTATTTTATTAATAAAATTCTCAACACATTTGGCATTGATATTTAATATTATTTTGTGACTGCTATAATTTCAAGGTCAATAAATTTAATTGTTTACGGTTGCAGTTTAGTAAAATTGGAGAGGTTATTTCAGAGCAATAATCCATCTTCTTGAAAGAGCGAATCGAAACGTAATTTTTGAATTCTCATTATACAACCTAAAAGATTTGAACAGTACAACTAAAAAAACCTGAATCATCGGTAAACCGTTGGCATATGGTACTTCTTGCATGAGCTATTGCATTTATTTGTTGTCTCAATTAAATGAAACTAGAGATTCATCTTCCCTAATGTCTTCTTTGCTTTGGTACACAAAATTATGTCTCGATCACAAGTTTTGACGGTAAATACAATGAAAATAAATTTAGTTTCAACGTGAGAAATATAAATACCAACATTTCTTTAGAACAAATATCTGCTAACGATATTTGATTTTTCGTTATGGCAAAAACTTGTGTGAGACGGTCTTCGCGGGTCGTATTTTGTGAGACGGTCTCTTATTTGAGTCATTCATGAAAAATTATTACTTTTTATGCTAAGAGTATTACTTTTTATTGTGTAATATCGGTAAAGGTTGACATGTCTCACAGATAAAGATTCGTGAGACCATCTCACAAAAACATAATCTTTCTTTATTATCTACTTGTTCAAATCCATCCCACCTTATACATTTGTTTATTTGACCAAATAATTTAATGATTTTATATTATTCAATATATTTAAAAAATAAATGAAACATATTGTTTACAATAATATCATATTAATTTTAAATCTTTTTCATCCAATAAAAAAAATACTCCGACCAAATAATTTAAATGATTTTATATTATTGTTTAGAAGAATATGATATTAATTTTAAATCTTTTTTCATACAATTAAAAAATACTCCCATGTATGAGTGCCGTCTTGATTTTTGGGGAATTAAGGTCCTATTTTTCTACTCCAATCCACACCTTTTGGCTTTTACTTGGATGCCAATAATCTTGTTTTCATTTTGGATTTTAAAAAAGTGTATATTATGGAAAAATATTAATATTTTTGAAATATGATATTTAATTATTTATGAAATCTATATATTTATATTATATAATATTATAAAAATCGAGGCGTTGACTATCTTCGATCTTTTACGATATGTCAAATCTTCTTTCGTTAAAATATTTCTTCCTCATACCACACTAGTATCATTATTTAAAAATATATATATAACAAAATAAGAACTCCAATATTAAATTCAAATCGAAAATTACTTTAATTATATTTTTAAAAAAAATTGCTAAAGTTATCTGATAAAATAGTGTTCATTAAAAACAGAAAGGCGAGAGCTATTCAATAAAATTAAATACTAAAAAAAATAAATATTTAAAAATATGTTTCATTATATATAAATATTTATTAAATCCTCTTTAAGTCACACATCCAAGGTGTTTATGAATATTGACCACTACAAAAAATACTTTCCAAGGATTGCCACGTGATAAATAGAAAACCAAATCTTTGGTAATTTATTGGAGTTAACTTTTGTTTCAAATTCATTTGTACAATTTGTTGATATGGTTTTCTTCTTTTTTTTTTTGCTTAGTTTTCATTATTAGTCTAATTAAAAAATAATAAAATTGAAAGCAAAACAAGAAAAAGAGCATTTTAATGTGGTTTGGTTCAACCAACCTACTACATACATGGGATCATGTCCAGATATCAAGCAAATCAACTAAATCTCATATGTTACACTCATTGAAAGATTTATTCAATAAAAGACTCTCTTTTCTAATGACGTATATATGACGAACACATTTAGTAGACTTCATTTGTCGATGACCCCTTGTCTTCAATAATCCGCCAATTCGAACTTCTTTTGATAACATGTGGATTTTTCTCTTCCGAGAATGTCACTTTCAATAGAAAAGATCTCAAAACAAAATGATAAAGTGATTTTGTTTTGATCTTGACTCAGCAATTGTCATGACAAAAATACAACACGGAACGGACATATTCGTTTTGGTTTGTTAATTTTGCACCCAACCAACTTGACAAGCTCACAACAAAAATATGTTATATGCAATAAATATCGCTTTGTCTCGAGAACTCACCTCATTCTCCCAAAGAATGTCTGAAAGAATATAGTAAATAAAAGCAATAATCAACTCTAAAAGATTTGGCACTAAAATCTCATTGGCCTCCCTCAACCACACATGACCACTCTCGGAAATCTTCAAAATGAATGAGAATTCTAATATATGGATAACTTCATTATATTCAAGATAGACAAAAACTTTCAAAAATTTTGACATTATCTTTTCATATCAATCAAGCTAATATATTTCCATCTTCGTAATATCATAATCAATATAGTATTCTCTTCAATTATCTTTTTAATTTCAAAATCCTCAAATCAATATTTTTTGACAAAATAATCTAAAAAATTAAGCCAATTAAAAAATAACATCATCGAACACAATTTTTCCTTTGACACATACAAAATGTGTGGTTAGAAAAGACCATACACCAACAAAGTAATAATAGTAACTTAGTGTTGCTCAAGGGGGTGTTAAAGTTAGGTGGAGCATGCGAACACTTGAACAATGAGTTTCTCCCTACAAACAATTTTTTAGAAGACCTTGTCGAACAAGACTCTCTCACTATAGTTTACCTAACTAGCGTGGTTTGAAGGCTATTGTCTTAGCTCAAAAAGTTTACCCAATATGCACTAAAGAGTAGCAATCGGGTTCCTACATCACAAAATAAACTTAGTGTTGTCGCGTAAGTGTTGCGTCTTTATACTGTTTTTTTTTTCAGATAATTATTTTTGAGATTAAGTTAACGATTATTTAGAAAATGTATAACTATATTGAAAATATTCATAATTTTTTTATGGGGGACTGTTATTATTATTTAGATAATATATAACCTTTTACAAATATAATGATGCAACTATAGTAAAACATATTTGTAATTTACCAGGATAACGGATGAATTTTTATACAAATAATTTGGTGATTTCTTAAATATATTTGTAATTCGTACCGTGGAACATGTAACATGATAATTTGAAAGTCCGTTTTTTAGGGTTTATTTCATCCTACCCATGCGGGCATTGCCCACATGATAGGATGGATGACCAAGATTTGCCCATTCATATGTAGGACCCACTTTTTTTTTTGAAATTGTATGTTTGGCAAGATCTTACCCATTGAAATGAAAGTGAGGGTAGTGCCCACATAGGTAGGATCTCATTAACCGTTTTTTAGTACGATGACCAAACCGTTTAAATTAGGAGCAGATTCTTCATATATATAAGTTATTCTGCACATGCGATACGTGTGTGTACAGTCTTTTTTATCATTATCGATAGACTAAAGCGAAATTTGACAAATTATGGAGGGACTAAATTGATATTTGAATTTTTTAAATAAAAAAATAAAAATAAAAGTATGTATTGAAATTTTTTTAAAAAAAAAACAAAACAAAAAACAAAAGTGTAATATTAGTATCATAAAAGGGTAAATTTGGAAAAAAAAAGTTCGTGTCCTTCCTAGTTAGTTACTATCATGCCATAGGTTGGATCGAGTCAGATAGAAGATCTGATAAATATCACAAAAATTTCAATGATACAGTCTCATATGTCAATTTTGTGAGACATGTATCCTACTCGACTTAATCCATAAAAATATTATTTTTATGTAAAAAAAATATTACATTTCACTCCAAATATGAGTAGAATTAACCCGTCTCTCAAATAAAAATGCCAGAGATCGTCTCGTAGATTCTACTCAATAAATATTTCCACCTTTTGAAAACAACTATATAAAATCAAATTTAATTAGAGAATTTAAAAAATTCAAATGATAATTCATACTTCACATTGTATTTTTAATGAATTATTATTATTATTATTATTATTATTATTTTAAAAGAAAAGCTCCAAATCCTTTTGCAATTATCTCGGACAAATTTTAAAAGTCGAAATAAAAACAAGCCCCGAAACGTGTTTCTTTGACTTTGCTGTTCATGTAAAAGTTAATCCCTAGTCAAATTGAGTTTTACGTAAATTTAAAGTCTTAGACTTTTACTAAATACCATGACTATAACAAGAATTATCAGTTTTCCGGTTTAAACATATTGTATATGCAAAAAGAGTAGATCTCTTGTGAAATGATCTCACGAATCTTTATCTGTGAGACGGATCAAACCCTACCGATATTCACATAAAAAGTAATACTCTTAGCATAAAAAATAATATTTTTTAATTGATTACTCAAATAAGAGATTCGTCTCACAAAATACGACTCGTAAGATCGTCTCACACAAATTTGTCATACAAAAATTAACGAAACATAATGATTCGAGACGATAGTTATTTTTATTTAGGTATGAAATTGAAAAGATCATCAAAATTTAATTTCGATTGAAAATTAAATAAGTAAAAAAAATACATTTAAATTTGTAATATATTTGGCTATTTTTTTGGAAAATATGAGAGTTATTTATGGTTTTTTTATTTTTTAAATAACATATAAAAATTAGTTATTTTAGAGATTTAACGATTAAATTATTATAATTTTATGACGGAGAATTAGTATTCACCGATGCAATAGGTAAATCTCATAGTGTAAATCACGTTGACCAGATAAACAAGACAAATCTTGTACAATAGGTCCGGTCCGACCCAACAAAGTGTTTAACAATTAATTGATAGTATGAATAGATAATACTTAATATTTCAGTTTAAGTAATTAAAATAAAAAAAATCACAAAATTTAAAATCTATTAATTTGAACACATAAATACTATCAACTTTAAAAACATAAACACAAACATAGTTTCTAAGAAAACGAACGTTGAATCCGCATTCATAAACACATTATCAAACACGATTATAACAAATTTTTCAATACCTTTCAAAATATACAATGTAAATATTTAGACTCTAGAAGGAAACATTACGCCAGAAGCCCCCGAATGCGACGGGATCGATCAAATATGAGTCTTATGACCCATATGTAACCTTAAAACGCTCCTCCAGGTAGTCGCCAGCGCGAATAGGAGGAAATCTGTAGATCGAGAAAATGTTACCTTAGTCTTCAAGTCCCATGGGAACCTAAAATCTTGCCTGGACAATCCTACAACGCAAGTAAATGTGACCAAATAATTTGCTTCGAGGCGAGTTGTTGTTTTTTTCGCGCTCAAGTGTCGGTTTCAAGTCACATCTGATGCATGCAACTGTTGAAACGTAGACGTAACAACATCTCAAGCAGATACACTATAGTTTTGGGTTCAACTGATGAATAACGCACACACGTGTTTCAATAGAAAATAACCTCTCAGCCCCTTCAGAGCATATGCCCATTACGTTATTTTCGACACTTTTTATAGTGAATGTTCTAGTGTTGGTCACAGACAATGATCCTTACTGCACTCATAAGCTATGCTCTTCAGCAAAGTTTAAAAGTTAAAAGTCAATTAGAATGAAAAAGACTCATCCCCAGGTTTCTTATTATAGCTCATTCATGGGAATTTTCAAAGCAAACTTCCAAATGGCCTAATGAACAAGGAATCAAAGCAGGTGTGGACATCCTTTTCAAGTGATTTCTAAAGCAAACAAATAACAAAAAATACTTGGATGACAAATTAAACATATGAAAGCAAATGATTTATACAAATATACTCGAAATTAGACTAGCCGTGGAAAAATTAAAGACTTAGATCTCGGTTTTGGATCGAACTATGGCCAGTGAGTCAGGTTAGTGAAAAAATGATCCAGCCAAAGAGAGAGGCGGGGGGTCATAAAAACAAGCTAAATATGAACATCTGGTTTTGGCTACTACTTTTTCATATTGGGCAGCCAAGGATACTTAGTATGCTTGTCTATACCTTGGAGGAGCTGATTCATCGCAGCAACTCTTTAAGCATTCCACCACACAATCGGGATTTGGATCAAAAAAGAAAGCCACCTAATCCAATATAAGTTTGGAGATAAATTTGTTTTGAGAGAAGGATAACATAAGAATATGAAAAACAATTGCAGTTGGAATCCCCAAAAAAATTACTGACAAACGATGGTGCAAAGTATGCTACTGACCAGTTGATGGTCAGTCATTATAGAAGGTAATGGTTATCTGATGGGATGTTTGAAGGGTAAATAAAACCGCCTTCAACCGATTACCGACTCAAGTCTAGAAATAAGATTTGCAATATGTAAAATCATATAAATCAAAGATGACGGTTGAAAAACTAAATACCGAATATCGCTCTTGACCAGTTGGCATTACTCGATGCAAGGTCGACCTGCACAATATGGCAGCGCAGAGAAAGAACAATGGAAAGAGGTCTTTTTGATAGATAAATATGAAAACTGCTAGACCGAATATCCAATGGAAATTAATGAATGTCATCTGGGGAAGAAGTTTAAGAGAATAGCTACCGAAACAGAGAATTTGTCCACCTCTCCATCATGTCACCAATGTTAACAATGAAAGTCCTGCAGTTCAAATTTCGAAACAATAACCAAGTACGATGAAGTTTTCACTCTACAGTTGCAAAATATAAAGAAACTAATACCATGTTTCCTCATAATAATCAATGCAACAACATTTCCATCTAGCATTGAAGTGTTTTAATGTCAATTTATTAGGGATTCAAGTGTCAAAATCATCATGTGCAATAGTTAAGTTTAGCTTACTTCGTTGGAGTAAAATCAAAACGAACTCCTTTCTGACAAAATTTGGTTCTAACAAGCTTTCTAGTCATTACATACCCTATTTGACTATTTTTATTTGAGAGGATAAGGAAAAGGGTTTTCTTTCCATTGAGCTAAGCTAAAACAATGATATTATGAAAAGTTAGATATCACTTGTGATCCAATTTATTTTCTATTATGAAAAGTTAGATATCACTTGTGATCCAATTTATTTTCTATTATGAAAAGTTAGATAAGTATATCACAGAAGAATTGCATGCATGAAGGTGTTATTCATCAATAAAAAGAAGCTAGAACAGTGAACCAACCCCGGGACATGATGCACATTTTCCCACACTCGAGGCTCCTTGAATTTTTCTTTGCAAATCTGCCAGCATCAAATTAGCTAGTTAACACATTGAACATCCACTACTGCACAAAAAGAAACAGCCACATAATTAAATGAGCAAGTCAAACATTCCTGAAGTCCACGTATACCATCTGTTGCCAAAAGAGTTATCATGCCATAATCTGAATGAGCAGAAGCACCATATATGTCTTCACCAGATGATCCTAACTCGCCTGTCAACCAGATGGTAAAGAACAAAAAACCTGCTTCATATTTAGTCGCCCTGGAAAATTAATAACATTAGGGCAACTACCTCAACTGCTATTCAAAGCAATAATTTCACAAAGTAATGCTACCTAAAAGTTAAGCCCAAAATCATATATGGAATTCTTATATCAAACCTGGATAACGTAACAAGCGAAGAAAAGCATTTGGTGGATTAAATGCCCCCACATCATAGAAGAAGTTTTTGTCTAAGTTCAGTGCCATAGCAAATAATTTGAGAAGCCTTTTCCCAGCATTCCTAACTCAGAGAATCCAGAAAGAGCCATGTCAATGAAATCTAGTATGCCCCATAAAAAATTTACCAATGCTGCATCTAAAGTCAGATCAGAAAAGTTAATATATGCAATAGCCAGTAACTTTACATGCATCTCCAGCTCATGAGACTTGACAACACCGCAATTAAACTCAAGAACCATGTCTTGGAATGCAGTTATACAAAAAAATTTAATTGGGCAGCAAGCTACACAACGCAGAACATGTTCATGTCCATTTCAAAATTGCAGACATGGTGTTCTCAAGTATGAAGATCCATTATATAATAATAATGATGGGACAACACTTACATGACCTGTTCATAATAGTCTTCCATGATAGACCTCCAGCCTGGCAAAACCTCTGGAGATCCCAAAAAACAATTATGGTCATACTGGTTCTATATCATCCCCCATTGTGGAAGAAAACAACAAAACTAATTGGATTTTGGTGAAACTGGAAAACGCATACAAGGAAAAGACAGCAAACAATGTGTTGTGAAATTGAGCCTTCCACAATTACTCAAGACTTCCCAAATCAGATCAAGAGTGATAAACCGTGAATCACAAAAATGCACTAAGAACGATAGATATTCGAAAGTAAAAGGAACACAAGAATTTATAGTGGTTCGGCTTAAATTGCCTACATCCATTTCAAAACTCGGAGCGAAGAATTTTATTGAGGAACTATGAACAAGCCAAGCAATTACAGAGATACAGAGGTGAAGTTGAAACGAAGAAGATGATGCCTTTTGCTAACGGAATTCTCAACTGATTATATACAAGTTAGTTAACTAATATCCAGCCCACTTAATTAGCCCAGCCCATTAGCTTTCATCCTAATAGGCCCATATCTTCTTTAACTTGTCTCACATATTCAGCTTTGTTGCTCTGTATCAGTTGTTATTGGAATGCACTAATCAAAGCTCAACAAATCTCCACCTGATCATTATTTCAATACCTCCTCCGCTCCCTGAGTTCACAAAACCCCCTGCTTCAAGGAGGTTTACCAACTTTAAGTAGAGCTAGACAATGTTGAAACTTGTCTCCAGCAACTACTTTAGTTAACATATCAGAGGGATTGTCTTCAGATGCAACCTTCTTGATATTTACTTTTCCACTTGCTATTATGTCTCGAATGAAATGAAGCCTCACATCTATATGTTTTGTTCTTTCATGGTGTAAGGGATTCTTGGCTAACTGAACTGCCCCTTGACTATCACACCATATGGCAGCTTCTGTCTGCTTGCCTTCTATTTCTTCCATTATGCCTTTAATCCATAATGCCTCCTTAAAGGCTTCGGTGGCAGCAACATATTCTGCCTCAGTAGTTGAAAGGGCTACTATGGGTTGTAGATTTGCTTTCCAGCTTATTGTATTCCCGTAGAGGGTAAAAACATAATCTGTTTGAGACTTCCTTCTGTCTTGATCACCAGCGAAGTCTGAATCCACATAGCCTTCAACTTTCTCCCTATTACTCCACCTGTTTGTGTAAGTTAGTCCAATATCTTGAGAGCCCTTTAGGTACCTGAGTATCCACTTGACAGCTTGCCAGTGTTCTGGTCCTGGATTTAACATGAACCTACTGACTAAGCTTGATGCATAGGCAAGATCGGGCCGTGTACATACCATCCCATACATTATGCTCCCTACTGCATTAGCATAAGGTATTACCTTCATCTGTTCAATACCTTCATGCGTTGTGGGACTTTGCACAACTGATAGTTTTATGTGAGCTCCTATTGGGGTTATAACATGTTTGGAATGTGCCATGTTAAACCGATTCAGTACTCTGTTGATATAGCTGCTCTGGGGAATGTGTAAAGTTACCTTCAATCTGTTTCTTTGAATTTCCATCCCCAGATTTTTTGAAGCTTGACCCATGTCTTTCATTTCAAACTCAGCAGCCAAAAGACCCTTTAGATTGTTTATGGTACTCTGTTTGTTGCTTGCTATGAGCATGTCATCAACATATAGAATCAGATAGAGTTGCTCATAATTATGAACATGTTTGTAATAGAAACATGCATCATAACCGCTTCTTTTAAAACCATTTTCTGTCATGAATTTATCAAATCTCAAGTACCATTGTCTAAGTCCTTGTTTGAGGCCATATAGTGGACACACTTTATCTCTGTCATTATCCAGTGCATATCCCTCGGGTTGAGTCATGAAGATTGTCTCCTCCAAATTACCATGCAAGAAAGCTGTCTTGACATCCATTTGCTCTAAGTTCAGATCATAATGAACCACCATTGACAGCAGGATTCTTATTGATATATGTTACACCACGGGAGAGAAGATTTCTCTAAAGTCTATGCCTTCTTGTTGTGCATACCTTTAGCAACTAGTCTGGCTTTGTATTTGGGATCCATCACCCATGGGATTCCTTCTTTCAGCTTATATATCCATTTGCTTCCAATGATCCTTTGATTCTTTGGTTTTTGGACTAGAACCCACGTGTTATTCTTATTCAGAGATCTCATCTCATCATCCATAGCCAGTTTCCAAAGTTTACATGTATCACTGCTCATGGGTTCCTTGTAGTTTCTTGGTTCATTGCTCATGAAATCTGCTGCCGTCATAAGAGCATAGGCAGTAACTTCATCATATCCAAACTTGTTGGGAGGCTTTATATTTCTTCTTTGTCTGTCCCTCGCTAGCTGATAATGACTTAGATCCTCTTGGTCTTCAATCTCTTCTCCTTCTTCTTCTTCTTCTTCTTCGAGATGAGTTTGTATTACCTCTTTCTTTATAGTAGATGTAATTTTTCTTTTATCTCCAGATGCTTCATGATTGTCCTCATTTTCAATAGTGCCTCTGTCATTTTCTGTAACAGTTTGAGTAGGCTTATCATCCCACATCTCTTGTTCATTAAAAATTACATCCCTGCTAGTGATGAGTTTAGATTTAATTCCATCCTTGGCCCAACATCTGTATCCTTTAGTTCCATCAGGATACCCCAAGAATATATACTTCCTAGACCTTGGTTCAAGCTTACCATCATTCACATGTACATAGGCATGACACCCAAAGATCCTCAGATTTGCGTAATCAAGTTTCTTTCCAGACCACACCTCCTCGGGTGTTTTGAAGCTTAGAGCTGTTGATGGTGACCTATTGATCAGGTGTACTGCTGTGGATGCAGCCTCCCCCCAAAAGTTCTTTTCTAAGTTTGCAAACTTTAGCATACATCTAACTCTTTCTAAGATGGTTCAATTCATCCTTTCTGCAATACCATTTTGTTGAGGAGTGTGCTTAACTGTCTGGTGTCTAGCAATGCCTTGTTCTTTGCAGTATTCTGTGAATTCATCACTGAGGTATTCTAATCCATTGTCAGTCCGGAGCCTTTTGATTCTCTTTCCTGTTTGATTTTCTATTAAAGCTTTCCACTGTCTGAAAGTTTTGAAAGCCTCACTTTTCTGTTTTAGGACATACAACCACAGCTTCCTTGAGTAATCATCAATGAAGGTGATAAAATATTTGGCTCCACCTAATGTGTTGATAGTGGCAGGCCCCCAAATGTCCGAGTGTATGTAGTCTACTGTCCCTTTGGTTGTGTGTTTGGCAGTGTCAAACTTCACTCTAGTTTGTTTGCCTAGCACACAATGTTCACAGAAACTCAGCCTATCAACCTCATCATTTCCAAATGCACCTTGTTTCTTTAATTCATCAATACCTCTTTGGCTTACATGGCCAAGCCTCAGGTGCCAAACTCTGGTCATATCCTGTTGAACTTTTGTAGCTAAGCTTGAGGATGGGAAAATTGTTTTTCCCTGCAGTACATATAAGCCATTTTGCTTGACTCCTTTCATAATAACCAGTGACCCAGAGCTTACATTCATTATTCCACCTTCTGCTTTGTAGGAGTAGCCTTTGGCATCTAAGCTTCCAAGAGATATCAGATTTCTCCTTAGGCCTGGAACATATCGCACATCAGTGAGTGTTTTACATGTGCCATCTTTCATTCTGATCTTTATTGATCCGATTCCAGCAATGGTACATTCAGCATCATTACCCATTACCACTTTACCTCTCTCATAGTTGTCTAGTTGCTCGAACCAGTCCTTATTTGGAGTCATGTGATATGTACAGCCTGAGTCTAATATCCAGTCCTCATCATTATGGAATGTTGAGACTGTTAGCACATCAGAGCTCTCATACCCATCAGAGAGCATTGCTTGATTACCTGACTCATCTTCCTTTGCTTTTCCTTTGTGTTTTCTCTCAGGACTATCTCGCTTGAAATGCCCTTCTCTATGGCAGTGGAAACATTTCAGTCTTGTTCGAGATTTTGATCTGGTTCAACTCCTTTTCTTTTGAGTATTGTATCTCTTTTCAGGCCTTCCTCTCATTGTCAACCCTTCACCGTCTTATCAATCTTTCCCTTCCTTTCTTGACTTTCTTTGGCTCTAATGGCAGTCACAACCTCATCAAGAGATATATTATCTCTTGAAAACTTCATTGTGTTAACAAAGATCTCATAAGATTTCGGTAGAGAGTTCATGATCAATACTGCTTTGTCCTCATCTTCGATGTTAATAGCAAGATTTTCCAGAGCAATAATGATCTTATTGAATTCATCAAGATTGTCTTCAATGGAATTTTCTTCCATCATCTTGAATCCGAATAATTTCCCTTTAAGATGGATTCAATTGTAAAGTGTGTTTGTCATGTATAGTTGTTCTAATTTTAGCCATACACCAGCTGCACTGGTTTCTTTATCAACTTCACGTAGAACACGGTCACTTAAGTGCAGAATCAGAGTGTTGTATGCTTGCTCCAGAATCTCTGCCTTCTGATCGAGTGTGAGTGTTGTTGGCAACTGTTTTTCCCCTTCAAGAGCTTTGGCAACCTTCATTTGTACCAGGATTGCCTTCATCCTCTTCCGCCATATCGAGAAATCTGTCTTGCCATCAAACCTCTCAATCTCTACATGAGGAATTCCCATTCTTGATATTACCGCCGAGAAGCACTAAGAACCTGAGCTCTGATACCAGTTTGTTGTGAAATTGAGCCTTACACAATTACTCAAGACTTCCCAAATCAGATCAAGAATGATAAACCGTGAATCACAAAAATGCACTAAGAACGATGGATATTCGAAAGTAAAAGAACACATGAATTTATAGTGGTTCGGCTTAAATTGCCTACATCCACTTCAGAACTCGGAGCGAAGAATTTTATTGAGGAACTATGAACAAGCCAAGCAATTACAGAGATACAGAGGTGAAGTTGAAACGAAGAAGATGATGCCTTTTGCTAACTGAACTCTCAACTGATTATATACAAGTTAGTTAACTAAAATCCAGCCCACTTATCAAATTAGCCCAGCCCATTAGCTTTCATCCTAATAGGCCCATATCTTCTTTAACTTGTCTCACGTATTCAGCTTTGTTGCTCTGTATCAGTTGTTATTGGAATTCACTGATCAAAGCTCAACACAATGGGTTTTAAAATAAAACCATAAATTGATTATTTAGTTGAGGGACAAAGGTTTAAATGATTGAATTTCAAGAAAACCAGAGATGATGGGCAAAAAAGATGGCAAATACCATCTGATGGCCACTGGTTCAGGTTCCCATGAGATGGTGTATCTTCAAGAGGACCAATGTAGAAACTCTCTTTTGAGTCACCTGCACAATTATAGTAGTAGAGAGTCAGTCCAGAGCTTAATAAAACTGTCCACCTTCATATCATTCTACACAAAAGGTATCAAAGTCCCTAGCACCTTCTCTAACTTCAGAAGCACCAAATTATCAAATGAAAACAGCACTTGTGATTACCATTTTAAAATACATCCCCAGACTAACAGTACCTAACACAACAACAAAAATCAATTGGATAAAATATATATCTTTACTATCCAAACGACTTGTTTAGATTTTCATGGTTTTCTTCAATTGATCTCAGATCATTTTATTTGGAACACCATCCTGCTCAATCTTAGTTGGCTGTACTTGGAAGTAAATTGAAGGATTTTCTCAAAGAAAAGTATGAGTGGGTGCTATAGCATATATAACGGGTATCAAGAGAAGTTTTATGGATGAGGTATCGCACATAAAAAGCACAAAAACAAACGTAATCCTGATAGCACAAGACTCTATGGCTTCACCTCTCTTTAGGGTCCATTAAAACAAACGTAAGATAGTAGATTCATAAGCATCAAAACCTCTTGAACTGGCAGAAGAGTCCAGCTTTTCAACATAAAGTGGCGTGTAACCTCTATGGTTCTTGCGAGCCAGTTTCATCTTCTCTTCAAGGCAAAGGGAAAAAAACATTTTGTTTCCTTCGAGCACTTTCTGCAACAAGGATTCCTCGACACCATGATTTACAAGGTAAAAGAAACCGTATTCCGTGCATGCCTGTATCAGCATTCATGGCATGAGAAGGTATTAATAAAAATTCAAGTGGCAAACACGAAAATCTAGCATCTATAGTATAGTCAATAGGTCATCTAACCACTTTATGATTTTCATATTCTTTTTTCAAGAAAAAAATACTTTAGCACATGCTTCTTTTACGCGGCAAAAAAAAATCTAGTTTTTCGTTTCCTTCTAAATTTTTTTTTGCTCCACATAATTTGTGTAACCATAGAGAACGTGGAAAATATAAAAAAATAAAATACATATACTAATTGATACGTGTAAACTTACAGGCTACACCCCCTATACTAGAGGCTGTAACATTTACGAAAGCAGAAGGAGAAACAAAATCCATTAAGTACCAATCAAAATTCTAGCATAGCATCAAAACCATGTCTAAATGTACAAAGTAGGGAGAAAAAGCATTACATCATGAGAACATACTGTAAAATAAATATTTCTATTAATTTGATACTCCCACATAATAAGATCTCCGTGGCTTTCATTCTTGACTTAGCAATTGAGATTTTCAACACCAATTGTGGCGCCTGCAACCATACCAAGGTTCTTAGCTCTTAGGTAGTGGTCGAGATTTTCAATGCAAACCTATGGGTCTTCGGGTTCCATTCCATTTATTTGTTTCAGGTTTCATCACTTGTGAGCGGGTTCATATAAAAAAAAAACATAGTATTGTTAAAAAAATACTCATGCTCTTAGTTGATGGGGCTTTTCCCAAGTTTCAACTTTCCATGTTACAAGAATCTTATTATCACCAAAAGTCAAACTTTTCTTTTCTCAAAGAATTTCGCCATCCACTGTCCACACAGAAGCCAAAAAACAAGAAGAAATTTTAAGGAAGCGAAATACAAGAACAATTGACCAGCATAACATACTGATATCAAGATCAATTGGAGAGCTCCCGAAAGTGCTATATCACATCAGTTGCACAGCTAAGAACTTACTGTAATTTGAATCTAACCCAAACTCGCAGCAATCATAAAAAATTGTCACAAAAAAAAAAAAAAATTAGTTGAAACACATTGGAATTAGAGACCTTTCGAATGGAACGAGCGGAGGCGTTGCAGTCGGAACAAGCGAGGTCAATCATCGGAAGCTCAACAGCCTCAGCCATTTCCCCCTTCAGTTAGATATCAAACACAGCGTAAGATACCAAATGAATATATTTTATACAAGTGATGATGCAGACGCATGCGCCTAAGGAAATGGAAACTTGCTTAAAGTCAGCATTACAAGTATACAATATAATATTTGGTACCAACAAAAAGTATATATACTGACACGCGGGCCCTCTCAATATGGTAGGTAGACTTTTGACCCGAATTTGAACCGACATGTGATCCACGGTCCAGTTTGATTGGGAACCGTGCTAAGAAGGTCCAGTTATGATTTACACGTTGAAAACACGTCGACCCGTAGGGTTGGACAGGTTCGACTCGATGTGTAAGTTATTTTTAATTTTTTTTTATATTTTAAATCAACCATCATGATCATCTGATGAAGTAGTCATTGAAAATCAACGATCTCGATTTAGTGACCGTTTGTCAAACCGGAGGCTCGGGTCGACTGTTTGATAATTTTTTAAAATTATCTACTTTGAACTCAACGGTCACGATGACATGGCCGTTGTGCAACAGTCGACCCATCGATTCAACCCACACCGGTGGATCAACTGTTGAATTTTTTGTCTGATTTTCTCTCTATAAATTTACTGATCCCTTTCATTTTTTTCACACAAACTTCTCTGAATTTTAACATCTATTTATCAATTTTTTCTTGATTATCAAAATATCAAGTAATGATTATTGATTTATCGTAAATTGTTGATTTATTTTCATAATTACTTCAATTTCATATTTATGTATATGGCTAGAGCCAGATCAAGTCGTAAGGCAAAGCTTTCCTCTGGTGATTTGCAAGCCAAATACAAATATTGTTCAAAAAGTTACAAATTTCTATAAGAAAGTAGTTATGAAACCTTAATGAACGTCGGGAAAAATCATCCGGTGGAAATCGGTATTGGCTGTTTTCATTCGACATCCTCTTCTCAATCGACTAACGATTCTCAACTTTTAAATTTTTTGAAACTAAATTTAGATAAGAAACAAAGAAATTTTGTGCAGCAGAATAATTTTATTTAAGATTTAGTGATCAAATCTTTTGAAAATTGATTTTTTGTAAGTGCAAATCCTTCTATTAGATGTATTTCACGAAATACACACTTAAAAAATTATTCATTGTGTTCGAATATTTAGAGTGATCATTGATAAAATTTCTTTGTGTTCGAATATTTAGAGTGATCATTGATAAAATTGTTCATAAATAAGTATTACATGTCATTGGATTGATAGTTTTTGGAAAATTAAAAAAATTACTTGTATATAGATGTTTTAATGGAAAATATACGACACAAAATATTTCTCAGTTTATATTATTTTAGAAAAATATGGTATAACTTTTCAAGTTTTTTTAAATTTCTTTTCATAATGCTAATTCAAATACTTTTAGTATTAGTAATCTTATTCAAATATGTAAAAAATAACTAGGTGGTAAATCTTTTTATATTAGGTGCATATATCATATTTTAAATTTATGTGTTCAAGATGAACTAAAATATTTAGAATCACGTATTCAACCAATTATGAATTCATTATCTATAGACACATCCCCAAATTATGAAATAATGAGCCAAAATTTTCATAATAAATGATATAAGGCCTGAACGGTTTGCACAAGACATTCCAACTAGTTGGAATTCAACATATGAATTGTTATTATCCTCTTTTGAATATAAATATTTATTATGTATATTTTGTATCAACTTTTCAAACTCGTGATATTTATTTATTTTCAAATTAATGAAACATATGAATTAGTATGTGTGAAACTTTAAAAGTTTTTAATGATATAGTGACCAATTATCCGATATTTATTATCATACTTCTAATTTAGTTTTAACACATTGTTGCAATATTACATGTATTTTTAGTGAACATATTAAATCTAGTGATGATACTTTTAGTTCAATGTATTTATGTCATAACAACAAAATGAGAAAATATTTTTTAAAAATTCCTGAAATATTTTATGTGCTTTTTTAGATCACAGACTTATATTAGACGAATTACAAGAAATGTTAGTATTATATTATGATTCTTTAGACGTTGTTACGGAAATGATTCCATATATCTTATTGATTTTATTTAATATTAAAATTTATATATATTATATTTATAATGATATAACCCTAAATATTGTGGACAAATCAATCCAGTGGGACATTCAAAGGTGCTTCGTCCAGTCCAACCTATCAAGAGGCCAAGATGTGTCATGTCTGCAATAACCGCCATTCTGGGGAATGTCGTAGGAAGGCTGGTGCATGCTTCAATTGTGGGAAGTTGGGACATCGAATTGCTGATTGTCCTGATCTGAAGAAAGGGACATGGTCAAATACTGATACTACCCCCGAAAAACCAAAGGAAAATAAGCCTAACGCTTGTGTGTTTGCAATAACTCAGACAGAGGCAGATGACTCAAACGATGTCGTGGCAGGTATCATTCTAATCAATGAAATGCCAGCTTATGTATTGTTTGATTGTGGTGCCACTCATTCGTTCATATATAAGAGGTTCACTAAGAAATTAAGGCTTATACCTGAGATACTTGTCGAACCCTTTAGAGTAGCAACTCCTACTAGTAAGATAATTGAAACACATAGGGTGCACAGAGATTGTAAGATCTGTATCAATGAACACATATTTCAAGCTGAATTGATTCAATTAAACATGGCGGAGTTCGACGCCATTCTAGGAATGAATTGGCTATCAAAAAATCATGCAATTGTTGATTGTCGCTTGAGGAACGTCAAACTAAGGGCTCCGAACCAAGAAAAAATCGTTTATTATGGCAAAGTCAAGAAACATGAATCCTTACTATCTGCTTCCCAAGCTTGGAAAGCCATAGTGGAGAAGAAGTTTACCTAGCTATGTTAAGCGAGGTAAAGGAAGAAATCACACTTGCACTAGAAGAGATTCCGGTAGTACAAGAGTTTCCGGATGTCTTTCCTGAATAACTTCCCGGCACAATCCCCGATCGCGAAGTGGAGTTTGAGATTAATTTAGTCCCCAATGCTACACCAATCTCAAAGGCGCCGTACCGAATGGCTCCAGAAGAGTTGAAAGAACTCAAAGAACAACTTCAAGAATTACTGGATAAGAAGCAAATCCGACCAAGCGCATCTCCGTGGGGAGCTCCTGTCTTGTAAAGAAAAAGGACGAAAATATGAGATTGTGTATTGATTACATGGAACTGAATAAGATCACAATCAGGAATAAGTACCCACTTCCAAGGATCGATGATTTGTTTGACCAACTCAAAGGAGCTACAATATTTTCCAAGCTCGACTTAAGGTCAGGCTACCACCAACTAAAGTTCAAAATAGACGATATTCAGAAAACAACCTTCAGAACAAGGTATGGACACTATGATTTCATGGTAATGCTGTTCGGATTAATTAACGCTCCAGCAGCATTCATGGATCTCATGAACAGAGTGTTCAAACCGTTTCTTGACAAGTTTTTTGTGGTATTCATTGACGATATTCTTGTATATTCATCAAATGAGGAAGACCACAAGAACATCTTCATCTCACCCTCCAGACGCTGAGAGAAAAGGAACTGTACGCCAAGTTCAATAAATGCGAATTCTTGCTAAAGAGCGTCACATTCTTGGGACACATAATATCAGCAGCAGGAGTATATGTGGATCCTAAGAAGGTAGAAGCAATCATGGATTGGTCGAGGCCAAAGAATGTAATAGATATTCGAAGCTTCTTGGGACTAGCAGGCTATTATCGAAAATTTGTTGAAGGATTCTCTTCAATAGCCATACCCTTCACTAAACTCACGCAAAAGAACTCTAAGTTTCAATGGAGTGAAGAATGTGAACAAAGCTTCGAGACCTTGAAATAGAAACTTGCCTCTACTCCGGTATTGATATTGCCAACTGAAAGAAAAGATTTCACCATCTACAATAATTTTTCAAAAGGAGGTTTAGGATGTGTGCTCATGCAAGATGGAAAAGTAATTGCCTATGCTTCAAGACAGCTAAAACCATATGAGCAAAACTATCCGACGCATGACCTCGAACTAATTGCAGTGGTGTTCGCACTAAAAATATGGAGACATTATCTTTATGGAGCCAAGTGTGAGATTTTCACTGATAATCAAAGCCTCAAATATTTGTTCACTCAAAAAGAACTGAATATGCAGCAGAGACGATGGATCGAACTCCTGAAAGGTTACGACTTGATGATAAGCTATCATCTGGGAAAGGCAAACAAGGTATCTGATGCTTTGAGTCGGAACAATATGGGCAAAGTAATCCTAGCATCACTTTCAGCGCAACCATGCCTCCGAGAAACGATCAAGATAAGTCAAGATCGAGACCCCACTTTAGTGAAACTGAAACAACAAGCTGAAGAAGGAAAATCATCGGATCTCCAGACAGATGGCAAGGGAGTTGTGTGGATGAAAGGACGATTGTGTGTACCTGACATTGAAAATGTTCCACAGGAAGTCATGTCTGAAGCACACAAGTCAAAATTTTCAGTCCATCCTAGCAGTACCAAAATGTACAAAGATTTGAAGAAAAGCTTCTGGTGGAGTGGAATGAAAAAGGACGTTGCAGTGTTTGTCTCTAAGTGTCACGTGTGCCAACAAGTCAAAGCAGAACACCAGAGACCTGGTGGACTTCTTGAACAATTAGAAATCCCAGAATGGAAATGAGAACATATTTCCATGGACTTTGTAGTCGTTTTACCAAAGTCGAGACAAGGTCATGATGGAATATGGGTAATCGTAGACAGACTCAAGAAGTCCGCATGAATTATAATATGGATAAACTGGCCACCTTGTACATGAATGATATCGTACGATTACATGGAGTTCCAATTAGCATACTATCCGACAGAGATCCTAGATTTGCATCTCGTTTTTGGAAGAGCTTTCAACAAGTTATGAGGACTAAAGTTACTCTTTGTACGGCATATCACCATCAAACTGATGGCCAAACTGAGAGGACAATACAAACTCTTGAGGACATGCTGAGAGCATGTGCTCTAGACTTCAGTGGTAATTGGAGTGAACATCTGCCCTATCGAGTTCGCATACAATAATAGTTATCACAACAGTATTGGAATGGCACCATACGAAGCTCTGTATGGACGGAAGTGTCGATCACCAATATATTGGGATGAAGTAGGAAAAAAGGCCATCGTTGGACCCGAGCTGATCCAAGAAACAGTGGATAAAATTGCTATAATCAAGGAGAGACTAAAAACTGCACAAGATCGATAAAAAAGATGCGCTGACCTGAAAAAAGACCCGTAGTATTTAAAGTGGGTGAAAAATTATATGTGAAAGTGTCACCCATGAAAGGTGTAATCCGATTCAATGAAGCTGGAAAACTGAATCCCAGATATGTTGGACCTTTCGAAATTCTTGAGAAAGTGGGAAAACTTGCTTACAGATTAGCAGTTCCACCCGATATGTCAAGAATCCACAATGTTTTCTACGTTTCGCAGCTAAGAAAATATATTTTCAATCCAAGTCATATTCTGGAGGCTGGACCACTCCTCGTTGAAGGCAATCTAAATGAAGAACTGAAGTACAAGGAAGTTTCAATTTGAATTGTGGATAACAAATACAAATTACTGAGGCGACGAACTATTCCATATGTCAAAGTATAATGGTCCAATCACACCGAAAAAGAAGCTACTTGGGAGTTGGAAGAAAAGATGCGAGAGCAATACCCTTATCTCTTTGAAGATCGGGTATAGCCAAGTTTCGAGGATGAAACTTCTCATAAGGTAGGAATGATGTTGTGACCTGAAATTAACCACACAAGCCAAGCCTTTAAATTACATTCAATCCATGAATTCAAAGCTGAATTTGAAGAGTTATAACAGACTTTTAATGGTAGCTGAATTTTAAGAGCCATAGCATCCTTTTAATGGTGTTTAAAGCCCTTAAGGAGGCCATAAACATGGATGTGATGGCCTTGAATGGGAGCCTTTTCATCTCATCTCAACGAGCCTATAAATACCATGCATGATGACCAAAAAGAAGGCACAAAACATTCACAAACATTCTGAAAATTTCAGTAGAAAAATAGCCATACTTTCGAGCTCCCTAGCAGCTATTTTCGAAGCACCTACAACAGCCGAGTTCCTGACCATTTTGAGGCAATCCAGCAGCTTTCGTATTCGAATTTTAGTTATCATTCCCTCAAATTTTTGAAGATAATAATCAAGTAAGTGGGCTTTTGCTAAAATATTACGTACACTTGCATTTCATAAGTGTACTACTCGATATATATATCCACATAATTGTTCTTCGTAGGTATGTCCACAATTGCTTAAAAATACGCTATGTATGTTTCTTGAAATTCGATCAGCATCATATATTCATTCCTATTTGTTATGAAAACCTTTGAAAAATTTGTTGTTTGATATTGGTTATAATGTTTGAAATCTTTGAAATGCACTGTAATGATTCGAATTAGAAATGGCAAGAAAATTCCGATATTTAATATATTTTTACCCTGACGCGGTGGGATATAATAACCGTTCTTTTGGCCTCGCCCCTTAAAAGAGTAACATATAGGGGACTGATCAGTAAGTCATGAAAAAGAGATGATTTTCAGTGCAATGTTTGTATTTTGTTCGTATTCGTTTCAACATGCTTATGATGAAAATTATGATAATGTATTCGTATAAATATAACCTTGATATTCGTTATGCCCGATCGACCCCCATTTACTGAGTATTCCCCAAATACTCACCACTTACATTTCCACCCCAGACAAGAACGAGGAACAAATCGAAGATAAAGAACAAGAATACTTTTGGAGATTGTGATGAAGCCAATTCAATTCAAGACTAGTCTTGTTATTCTATCTTTTAGTTTTATTATCACGTTTCACGCTTCCATATTTCGTTTCAATCGCATTATAAAGACGATTATTGATTTATGTAATAGACTGGTTTTTGGTTATTTGATGTACTATGTGGCTTGTTGTTATACGATTTTAAATTGTTAAACAACGTCGATGACACGTCTTGGTTTCGGGGCGTGACAATAAATATATGGGGACTCCCAACTCAAACCGACTCACTGGGCTCCACTCACAGACGCTCCGCTAGCTGCATCAGAACCACATGTAGAACCTGCTATGGAATCACAAAACAAACCACAGCAGCCCCGAGGGACATGGGTCAAACCCTAGTACGAAGATCAAATAAATTACAATATAAATAAATGACATGTAATGAAATCAATGCAATGCAGTGCATGTAGGGTACCAATAATCTCGGGTATCAAACTGGATCCAAAGAAACGATAGCAACAACTGTGGCCACATGTACCAGGGGTGTGACGTGTCAAATACGCCATCGGCCCTGCACATCTGCGTCAGGAGTGTCAGTCTGCAGAACTGCTCGGCCTTACCGCTAGTCATCAGAGGTGTGACGCTTAAACGCCCTCGACTCTGATGTCTAAATAACTCATCCAAGAGTAAACAGAAATCTCGGAAACAACGGAGTCGTGGCTCGATATGAATGTGTGTTCAACAATGCATATAAATCCACATATTATTCCAATATATTTGAAAACTCACATTTATTTTTAAAAAAATGAGAAATAATCTTAAAATACACCTGAACAGCACAAAGAGCACATAAACACATAATTCTCATAAAATCACATCAATTAAATTACACGTTGTTATAAGGAATCGATCAATTCGTACCTTAACCTTCAAATTAAACTACCACAATAACTTATGAACTCGTTGGTGCTTCCTGGCTACTAAAACCTGTGGCAAATAATTTATTACCATCAAATAAATATTCAACTTTTTGCCAAATACAAGTTACTAATTTCAGCTTGGACCTAAGCTTGGTTTTAAGGTCATAACTCAACCAAAACTTAACCAAAACACACTTATCATACATGGCTGTAAACCTAACGCAAAATCCCATATTTCCTCGGAAGACATCAGAAATAAGTTCTACCATCTCGACAATGAAAAACGACCAAAACCAAAAACCATGATAAATAAGTTCTGTGATAGATTCAGGTTCGACACTTATGAGTGTAAAATTCATATCTAACTCATCATTGACTGCGTAAAATTCATATCTAACTCATCATTGACTCAAATCGATATCCGTCAATTGGAAATGAAAGACAACTCAAATATCTAAGTTTCCATATAAGAAACAATTTCATAATCTCAATAGATAAACCCTAGAGTTATCAAGAAGACGCTACTACATACGCACTTCGTGGCAGAAATCTGTAACTGAGCAGTTTCGGAAAAATGAGCATAACTATTTCAATACTTAATGGAATTTAATGATTCTTATATCATTACGAAGACAACATATAGCTTTACAACTTTTATTTGAATCATTAGTCCAGAATCCGAATGAATATAGGTCATAAACTCGAATTACAATACCTATTCTACGCTGCTCCAACACAGAATTCCATTTTGACACATTTTTGTAGAAAAATCATGTCAAATCCGTTTCTAATTGGATTCCGCTGACAATTTTGACACAATTTGGTAGAAAAATCATATCAAATCTGTTTCTAATTGGAATTCCATTTTGTCAACGGCTTTAAAAAGCTAACACATAGATTTATAAGTTCTATTTGAACCACAAGTCAATAATCGTAGTGCAGAACACACACAAACCCGAAAAATCAGAAGCCAAATCTGTAATTCGAAACAAAAACCAACATCTTCTTCCATGAACAAAATTGAAAACCTAGGCTTAGGGATTACCTTCTAAAGCTTCCTATGAACTGATATGAAGCTAGAATCGACCTTTACACATTCTAAGGAACCAAGAAAAATGGCAAGTAAGAAGTTGGACGCGTAGAGAGAAAGCAAGGTGTACGGTAGAAGAAAGGCGGTGAGGTTTGGGGAGAAAATGAATTGGACTTTTGGGGTAATGGGTTCTTATATACACATATCTATATATACGAATTTAATGATTTAGCCCAAATGCTAGAGTGTGACCCGATCCAAATATTTATGTCTTCCCGAACTCCACAAAAATCCTAGGTTATGTCTACCTATGGTTGTATTCAAAATCTCCTCTCCTGAATGTCATATTTCAAATAAATATAACGATTCAATTAATTATCAGTTAATTAAACACAAACAATTCAAGAAACCAAAAATAAATTATAAGAACGAATAATGATAGGAAAAATAATAGTCAAAATATAGAATTCAAACCAAGTTACGTCAATATCTAGAAACAACATATTATTTTATGGTGAAATAATTAAGATATATTCAAAAATGTCATCATAATTAAGGAAAATAAATAAAATCAAAGAGTAAAGTTGATTCTCCGCCCCTAGATGAATTTACTTCGTCTTGTGATTCGACTATCCATTGTCGTTCGCTTTGACGTCTCAAATTCGTGTCTCAAGCCTCCTTGAATGTGTAGTTGTGTGGTGTTTGTTTGGGTGTTGTGTTGTTGGGTGTCCTAGAGTGCAAGAATAGTGAAAAAGTCCCGTTTCAATCTGATATCTCCTTTTTGAAACTTTCATAATATTCTTTTGATGTATTGATTCTCTAGAGTTGTATTCGAGTAGGATTCTCGGCGTAGAGGCTCCAAGTGAGTTCCGTTCTGGCTCCTCTTATGCATTATCCGTGTCATTGATGCACGCTTCAGGCACTGAGCACTTGGTGCTAAGGCGTCTGTTGCTCGAAATTCGCGTTCCACATCTGCATGGAATGAGCGCCATTGCAGGCGTTTGGGCACCAACTCTTTCCATCCTCAGAGCATAGGCGTTATGTTCTTGGTGCTGAAGCACCACATGATCGGCGGTTCTCCTTTTTTCCCATTGGCAGGCGCTTAGGCACCATGTCTTAGGCGCTTGGGTGCCTACTACACGATCTTTGCACGATTTTGACGCTTTCAAACTCTTTCAAACTCTTTCAGTCCTTATCTTTTCAGTCTTTTTCTCCTCCTAAAAATCTCAACATCTTTTAATTGTATTTGTCCTGCAAACACAAACTAAACAACAAAAAAGCATAATACTGCTCCAAACTGGGATAATGCAAGCATTTGCTTAACACAAATTAAGTGTGAAAATTGCACTTATCAAAACGATTTTTATCCGAAGTGTATAGTTCTTTAAGATTATTGTTGGTTGATTTTCTCGTTCTGTATCCGTTAAATTATCAATTGTTTCTATTTTATTTTTCTCACATAAATATTTATTAATATGTTCAGTATGTCTCTGAATTAATCCTACTTCACTTCGTTTTCTCTCATTTTTGCTACACAAAAAATGTCTCTGTGTCATCGATTATATCTAATAAAAAAATTTAAATTGTATTTATTATAGCTATAAATTATAAATTTGGAATTTATTTGCAAATTAATAAGTATGCAAATATGTACGTTTTACTTGTATAATTTAGTATTTATTTCATTAAGTGAAAGGCAAAAATTTTGTTTAGTGAACGTATAATTTTAAATAATTAAAATTTAGCCACAACACCCTTAATTACGCAGGGTTATGCGTTAAGTTGATTTGATTCATATAATGAGCATAAATTTTAGTTAATTATCTAAACATGATGAATTTTACCTCGCGTGGATTTTTATTATATTTTTGTAATAAAACTAAGATAATATATCAAAATTAAATTTTTCTTAATTTGTCCAGATGAGTTAGGGGAAATTATTTTGAAAGTTTTATTGTAAAGTTATAAAATTTAATTGAATTAAAACTTTAGCTCATAGACAAGTTTTATGTTACTAGATTTTGTTAACATGATTTATATTGGTAAAAAAATGACATTTTCCTCAAAATATCTTAAGTAATAAATATGTTTATTTATTTTTATGCAGTGCAACTTTTTAATTTGTCTAATGTGCATCGTAACATCCCAAAACTTAAAGTGATAAATTACCAACTCTGGCATGAAAGAGTTATCCTTCAATTGGGATGAATGAATATTGACTATGCCATAAGAAAAAATGAACCATCTGCCATAGATAAATTCAGCGAACTTGATGTGGTTGACCTTTATGAAAAATGAGAGCGATCTAATAACATATGCGTTATTTTCAAAAAGACTAAAATCTATGTTGTTATTCGTGGTTCGATTGAGGGACATGAAAGAGTCAACGACCTACTTAAGACAATTGATGAACAATTTGCAACTTCAGAAAAGGTTCTTGCCAGCACCTTGATAATGTAATTCTCATCATTAAGGCTCACCAAAAAGCACACCATGAATATGAGGGATATATCGGCACAATTAAAAACACTTGACGTAGAAATATCTCATAGATTTCTTGTGCATTTCATTTTATGCACTCTTCGACAACAATATGAACCTTTCAAAATTTCTACAACACACATAAGCATAAGTGGTCAATCGACGAGTTGATGATCATGTATTCAAGAATAAGAAAGGTTGTTAATGGAATCGAGTGACACTAGTTTACTGTCTGCACGAGAAAAGTCTCCTGAAACAAGCCAAGTTCAAGGGAAAAGGGAAAGAAAATATTTCACCCCAACCAGACATTAAGAAAGTGTAGTGTCCAGTCGTCCCTATGCCTTATATGATATACGGTATTTCCATCAATTATCACTGATGATTATGATTCTATATAAGTTACTAAAACGAACTGATTTATGTCATAAATTAATCAACGTTTGAGGATATTGATGTGAACATCAACATGAAGCATAAGAACATAGTATTGAATATGAATTATACATACGGGGTTGATGAGAATATTGAGTTTTAATAAATGCAAACATCTAAGTGTAGAATGTTGATATGGTGATATTAATGTTGGACGACGAATGATTGAAGAAACGATGATGCTTAGAGATCGATTATGGATTGGGAAAGAAGATGGTTGAGATGAAATATAAATAAATATGGTATAAAATGGAAGGATGAATGATGTTGAGCATAAAATGGAAAAGAAAACGCTTAGCACCAAGTTTTAATCAAAATTCGAGCATCAGTCGCCTAAGCACCGAAAAATGAATTTCAGGGTTCCAGTGCCGATCGAGCCATTGTGCCCAAGTGCTTGGGAGGTGGTGCCTAGGCGCCACTCAGTAAACACGACGCCTCAGTGCCTCTAAGGCGCCTCCCAGCATGTATATGTGTACTAGGTCGACGCCTCAGCTCCATGAGGATGGCTGATAAATGTTTTACTTCAAAAAAGATTTTAGGTGTTTTAAGGGAGAGAACTTTTTTGGTTCATTTCTACATTTCTATCATCCCCAACCCATAAGACGAAAAAAGAGCCTAGAGTTCTTAATTATCTCCATAAATTTTCAATAATTCATCCATTTTCTTCTCAAATTATAGGCAGATTCTTCAACTACGCAGGAAAGTGATCTTATGTATATTATATTTTTTCGTCCGTTTCTTGGCTTAGATGATGTTAGTGCAGAGGTAGGTTGAATTATGATTTGTACTTGGGGAAGTATGAATATTTATGAAAGATTTCTTGAATTTGCATATTAGAAACATCATAGAAACGATTCAATTATTGTTCATCGATAGTGATTTTGGTTTATAGCTCCTTCTAAATGTTAAGAAATTTTATGTTCATGTGCATATGTACACTAATAAGATTTATGAATCTTACATGGTGAAGGAGCTATAAGTCCAACATGTTTATCAAGTGCTCGATAAAAGGTTTGAAAGAATACGACTTAAATAGTAATATGTTAACGTGGTGGTAAATACCTGAAATATGGAAAGATGCAACACATGAACATGATCGTAAATACCTGAAATATTGAAAAACCATCACATGAACATGGTGGTAAAAACCTTGTTCCTCGGCTTGGTTGTAAGTGTAACTCATACTTTGATGTCCACATGAAGCCTATGTATATAGAGTAGGTCTCTTGTGAGACGGTCTCACGAATCTTTATCTGTGAGACGGGTCAATCCTACCGATATTCACAATAAAAAGTAATACTCTTAGCATAAAAAGTAATATTTTTTCATGGATGACCCAAATAAGAGATCCGTCTCACAAAATACGACCCGTGAGACCGTCTCAGACAAGTTATTGCCATGTATATATTGATAGTGATTTTGGTTTATAGCTTCTTCTAAATGTTAAGAATTGTTATGTTCATGTGTATATGTACCTAATAGGATTGAAGACATGATATTTATGAGTCTGACATGGTAAAGGAGCTCTAAGTCCAACATGTTGTTTATCAAGTATTTGATAAAAAGTTTGAATAAATGTGGATTAAATAGTAGAATGTTAACGTAGTGTTAAATACTTCAAATGGGAAAGCCACAACACATTGACATGATAGTAAATATCCGAAAGATGGAAAAGCCACAACACATGAACATAGTGTTAAATACCTTAAAGATAAGAAAACCACAAAACAAGATAAGTTGGTCAACTAGCATGGAATATGATATGACTAACATTGAACTATGAAAGCCATATAATGATATTAATTATATATGCAAACCATCCTTGATACATTGTTACTATATTAATCAAACATGGATGGTTTGACTGTTTTAAAGGAGGCTACTTTTCTTTTTCATGACTATGATATATTCACTTCGTTATTACACGAGTTTCACTTGCTGAGTTTTCCGAACTCATTTCTTTAGTTTCATATGGTGCATCTCCTAAACGTTAGCATGATGCTTGTTTGTCGAGGTGGTGTGAAGCCATATGAATACTCCCCATGTTGGAATGGTTGCACGAGGAAGATGATTTAGAAATATGATATGTTGTATTTACAAAACTGAAATGAACAGTGGAATGATAATACACATAGTTAGGTTACTATATGGTGTAAGGGAGTATGTTCATATTATAATGAATAAGTAGGTCGTATTAGTGAATGAATTAGGAAAGTACTTTATAAATTCATGTGTGTACAAGCTGGGAAAGTTAATATTGATTTGTGTTCATTTTGAGCTTCATGAATTATATTTTGTTTGTTCTTGAATTAAAACAGGTGGTTAAGTCCATGATATGGGGAGATGTAGCCGAAATTTTTCAATACAAGTCATGTCATATTTAGTAAAAGAAACTCATTTATATTCCGCATGCATTTTTTAAAATAATTATTATATACATGTTTAAGTCTAGGGAGTCACATAAAGAATTCAAGTGTTTCTTCTATAAAAGAAGGGACACATGAAGAAGGATTGAACCAAATTTAAATATTGAGTTGATAAAAAAAGGTTTCCCATTTCATTTGTTTATTATGAATATAATATTATTAATACGATTTATAACACTTGGTGGATTGACTCTGATTCTACAATCCATTCACAAGTATCTTGCATGGTATGCAAAGTCTAAGAAAGCCAATAAAAGGTGAGTGGAGAACCAGAGAATCTATTTGGGAAATAAGATGTGTTCACATGTGGAGGCTATAGAGACTTGCAGTTTGATTTTGAATTGTAATTTTGTTTTGGTTTTAGAGAAAACATTATATGTTTCATGTTTTTTCTAGAAATTTAATTTCAATTCTTGATGGATACTCATTTCAATTTTTGGATAATTCTATAAATTTATATTATAAATCTAATCTTGTTGGGAAATGGACAATGATTGATGGTCTTTCTTCAATTGCTTTACAAAATGATAGCAATACCACTATGTATGTTCAAGCATGAATTAAAAGAAGTGTTACAAATGAGGATCCATCTATATTGTGACACGGGAAATTGAGACATATCTCCATAGAGAAAATTAATATATTTGTAAACGATGAAATACTTTGTACTTTAGATTTTAGTAATTTCGATATTTTTGTGAATTGTATAAAGGGAAAGTATACCAAAAAATCTAAAAAGGGTGTCAAGGAATACCAAATTTTAGATATCATACATTCAGATATATGTTGTCGGACATGGATATGCATGGTCTGGATTATTTCATCTCTTTAATTGATTATTAATCACAATACATGTATATCTACTTGCTTCATAACAAGAACGAACCGTTGGATGCCTTTAATATTTTTAAGATTGGAGTAGAGAAACAATGTAGAAAAAAAATTAAGATCGTGATGAGTGATATATGTGGTGAATATTATGGTAGATACATTGAGAATGGACAAGCACTTGGTACATTTGCGAAGTTTCTTCAAGAAAATGATATTGTTGGCTAATACATTATGCCTGGTTCCCTTATTAAAATGGCGTTGTTGAATGAATAAATCAAACTTTAATAGGCATGGTTAGGAGTATACAGAGCAACTCAAAACTTGTTGAGTCCTCGTGGAATGAAGCTCTTAAAATGACAATATATATATTAAATCAAGTTTTAACCAAGGTTGTCCCAAAGATGCCATTTGAATTATGGAAATGCTGGAAACCGAGTTTGCAACATATACGCATTTTGGGATACCCATCTGAAGTTAGAGTTTATAATCCACCAGAAAAGAAAATAGACCCAAGAACTATAAATGAATATTTCATTGGATATGCTGAAAAATCCAAAAGGTATAAAATTTTACTGTCTATCCAATAACACTAGAATCGTGGAATCAAGAATGTAAAGTTTGTTGAATCTTTGCGCTTGGGGCAATGACGCAGCTAGTGAGGTTCTAACCGAGGCGCGTCTATTGCTGGTTGAAAACTATTTCCAAACCCCCTCTTAGGCCTGGGCTTGTCTCAGGCCTTCGAGAATTTCTGGAAGGGCTCCCTATTTGGGTAAAGCCCTAAAAAAATGTAAAGTTTGTTGAAAATGATTTGTTAGTGGGAATGATAATCACAAGATATAATTCTTGAGAAAGATCACAATTATGAGCAACCTTCTTAAATAAGTGATCCATTGGCTTTCGTTCGCATCCCTCAAGTCCCAACGGCACTCGGACAACTAATTATTGAGAATCCACAAATTGTTAATCAAGAAATCGAACAAAATGTTCCTCAAGATGACAACTAAAGAAGATAGAGTAGAAAAAGAAAATCAAAAAGATCTCATGTCTATATTGTACATCTACAGGAATCGAACTTTAAAATTGAAGACGAAAACGATCTTGGAACATTTTCACAAGCCATAAGTTATAGTGAATCAAAATTATGGTACAATGATATTGAAGAAGAAATGAATTATATTGCATCGAATGAAGTCTGGGATCTTGTTCAGTTTCCCGATAGTCCAAAAACCATTGGATGTAGTTGGGTATTCAAAACAAAGAGAGACTCATTAGGCAACATTAAAGATACAAAACAAGACTTGTTTCTAAAAAATTCACTCAAATAGAAGTAATTGAATAAAAGAAGACATTTTCCCTGTCTCTAAGAAAGATTAAATTTGTATAATAATGACAATAGTTGCACATTTTGATTTAACGTTGCAACAAATGGATGTGAAAACAACATTTATCGATGGTGATCTAGAGGAAGCGGTTTACATTAAACAACTAGAAAAAGTTTTCCCCTAGTGATGGTGAATACTTTGTATGCAAGCATAAGAAATTCATATATAGAGTGAAACAAGCTTTTCATCAATGGTATTTGAAATTTCATGATGTAATCTTTTTATTAGTTTTGTAGATAACATCATGCAAACAATGTATATACCAAAAGATAAGTAGGAGAAATATTTGTTTTTTATTATGTATTTGAATGATATATTAATTTCAACCAATGATAAGGGATTTTTATATGAGATGAAACAATTTTTATCTAAAAACTTTGATGTAAGGATGAGTTACACATCTTATGTCATTGACATTAAGATACATAGAAATAGATCTCAAGAGATCTTAGGATTATCTCAAGAGACCTATATCGACAAAGTTTTAGACAGATTTCAGGTTAAGGATTGTTCACGAAGTGTGGCTCCCGTTGTGAAGGGTGATAAATTTAATTTGGATCAATGCCTGAAAAAATATCTTTAAACGGGAACATATGAACAACATTCCTTATTTTTATGTTGTCGGAAGCTTGATGTATGCTCATATTTACGCTAGATCTGATATTGCATTTATAGTTAGAATGTTGGGAAATATCATAGTAATTCAAGTATAGACCAATGGAAAACTGCAAATAAAGTGATGAAGTATCTTTAAGAGACCAAAAACTACATGTTTATATTTAGACGAATTGAGAATTTGGAAGTGATTGACTATTCTTATTCAGACTACACTGGTTGCATTAATGCAAGAAAATCATTTCAGGTATGTTTTCTTGATATCCGATAGAGTTTTATCTTGGAGAAGTGCAAAACAATCTTTGACTGATACTTCCACCATAGAGACCGAGTTTGTATATTGTTTTAAGACCACCCACATGACGTATGGATGAAGAGCTTCATTTCGGGGCTTAGAATCGTGGATTCTATTTCTAGACCATCGGAGATGTATTATGAAAACTCAGCTGTTGTGTCTATGTTTATGAATAAAAAATTGGGAGTCGAATTAAACACATCGACATCAAGTACTAAGCCATAAAAGAATATGTTAAAGGTAAGACAGTGATTATCAAACACATTAGTACTGAATTGATGATTGTTGATCCTTTGAATAAAGTCATGCTTCCACATAAGTTTCAAGATCATATAGAACTAACTAGACTTGGTTTCTCTATGCAATTTTTGTTGTAAGAATAATTAAGTTATAAATGAAACTCTATTATGATATTTCCTCATTTTGTTTTATTGTGTATACAGTTTGAAAAATATCAATAAAGTTGGACCTTGAATAAACCTTAATCATTAAGTTATATTGTTTGAGAAACATGATACATGAAAGATAATACTCATCTTTAGGGACCTATCACCATGATTCATGTATTTTATTTACTCATTTAGTGAACAATGTTGTATATATGAGCCAAGTGGGAGAATGTTGAAAAATTTTTAATTTGGTACCAAATCTAGTCCTATCAAGTGACCCATGAGATAATTATTAATATTTAATTATGCACAACTTTATCTTATCTAATGACCATATATTTTTAAAGATTTAGATGTGCAAAATTCTATCCGGATAAGTTTGCCATATTTTTGAAAGAAAAAATATCTCATAATGATAAAATACAATTAATTCAAATTTTTTCGATGATGTTAACGAGTTACCTATCAATAGTGGCGTTTTGGATCCCTAAGCACACACTCCTTCAAGAATTATTTACATTATCTATAGTGAGATTTAGAATGCTTAGAAGTCTCTCAAAGTTTAAGGAGGTTCATTAAAGTTCAATGATTGGAGTTTCCAACCAATCTATTTTCCGCATTCACTATCATGTTATTAAATTGTAAACATGAATAAGTTCTTATAATTTGATTATATCGTTTCTGGAGTGGGTGATAATGAGATGAATATACGAGGAAGGAATTGATGGGACAGTGGAGGAAGATACAAACATCTCAGCATCAAACACAGGCTGCAAATATGCCGAAAGATCAGCACCGCAGGGTTGGGAGGAGGGAAAAGAGAGATCTAAATTGTGGTGTGGAGACTGAGCCTTTAGAAAGAATGTCCAGGAAGAGTGGAAAATGTGTTGTAAGTGAGGATGACTCTAGAAAGAAATTAGGGCAAGAAAGAGATATAAAGGAGAGACAGATTCCATAATACCAACATAACGAGAGATGAAAAGCTTCGAGGAAGAATGATCAAAACAGAGATATTCACTTCGAGTAAGATACATGGTTGAGACTTATATTCAAGTTTGTATGTGGTGCACGGATGCAACCAGAGGCGGAGCCACCGTCCATGAAGCCCGGGTGACCCAATTTTTTTTTATTTATATGTAAATTTTGTATAATTTAAGACTAATATGATATTAGCCCGGGCAGATCAATTTAAAATATTAAAAGATTCTAGACTTTAAAATTCTAGTTCGAGTAGAGCTATTTTCCTGACTCCGTCACGGGATTCAACCAATGGTAGCATAGACGTCGGAAAACTCGTAGGTGGACGACCAAATAATTTTTCAAAATTTCGATTTGGGCAATGCGAAGCTAAGAGAAATGGACACAATGTGAGGTAGAGACGCATGAATAGTTAGACTTGTTTCATTGTGTAGTGAGGTAAGAGATACCGAAATAAAGTTTCAAGGGTAAGAAATTCATTGCCATTATCAGTGTGTAGAGATAAAACCAAATGTATTTTGGTGTAATGATCAACAAATATCACGTCGTATGTGTAACAGTCCATGGGGATCAATGGAGAGTTACGAATATGGGAAAACTTAATTCAAGTGGGGATGAAGAAGTAAAAGTAAAGTAATGAATTTATAGATGACATTTATGATTTCAAGTGGGGATTTCAAATACATTTGTTTTCAAATATATATATATATATATTAAAAATAGAAGAATATTTTATATAAATATATATTGTTTTGTTATGTTGTCCGTTAATCGTGTTCGTCTTTATGCTCACCAATAAGGTGAGACTCACCTATCTGATTTACTATTTTGATATGATGAATCACATCCAATAGAAGATTAAATGTATGAACGGTAGGTAGACATCATAACAAATATATATATATATATATATATTAAACATGTTTTGTGTTTCATTAATTTTTCTATCAGCTTCATAACATATAATTGTTTGACATAAGAACACATCTTTCTTACTCACAAAAAAAAAAAGGAATCAAAGACAAAAGGTGGTCAGGCCATCTCCAACCCATATCATCTATCCTCCAAATTAGAGTTCCATGATCTCTATTTTTAAAAACTTCTCCAATCCATATCCTCTAAAAATATTACAAAATACTCCATTTCTTTCTTTTCATTTTCAAAAACACACACATATACTTATATAATTACATAATGTATTATATAATCGAACTTAATTAATTTGATAAACATAATACAATAAAACATGTATTAAACTCAATTATTATTTTTATTTTATGATTTTTATAAACAATAGACTTATAATTAATTCATGAAAATAATAAAACAATTAAAATAAATTAACTAAGTATAAAAATTATTTAACATTAAAATTAATTAATTAAATAATTTGAAATATAATAATATAAAATGGAGCAAAACAAATACATAAAAATACAAAAAGGACTATTTTGCAATTGTTATGATGATATTTCAGTAATTTGGTGGAATCTCCATATTGATCTTCAAATAAATAGTGATCCTCCAACTATTACAATCTCCAAAATAGAGATTGCATTTGGAGTTGAGTTGGAACACCAACCCCATACTCTATTTTAGAGATCTCCAAAATAGAGTATGGGTTGAGCATCTCCAATCCAACTCTATTTTGGAGCTCTCCGCAAAACTTGTCCAGAGTTTTTTTCATTGTTATTTTTTTAAAAAATAACATTCGTAATTTGTTTTCAAAATTAATAATTTGAAAAAATAATTTGGTGGAATCTCCATATTGATCTTCAAATAAATAGTGATCCTCCAACTATTACAATCTCCAAAATAGAGATTGCATTTGGAGTTGAATTGGAACACCAACCCATACTCTATTTTAAAGATCTCCAAAATAAAGTATGGGTTGAGCATCTCCAATCCAACTCTATTTTGGAGCTCTCCGCAAAACTTGTCCAGAGTTTTTTTCATTGTTATTTTTTTAAAAAATAACATTCGTAATTTGTTTCCAAATCCACGAAATCCAAAAAATCCAAAAAGTTTTACTGTGTTTCATGCTAATTAACATGTATTTCAAATTCATCGTATAAATTATTGTCATCTAAAATTCGCGAACCATGAGTTGGGCCGAGTTCATGAACTTGCCAAAAAGTTTTTGGTGTCACCCATGGATACATAGAGGAGTAAACTCGATGATATCCAAGGAAGGGACTATTTGCTCCTGCTCGCTCAGCTGCGGATGGGGGGAATACAACCATTATTCAAGCAATTAAACACATGTATACCACGATGAACAGTATTTAACACATTTCTATGTGACAAAAGGGAAAAAAAAAAGGATTGTGAAACAAGTTTCAAAGAGAAAAGACAGAAGACAACATTAACCATATGCAAAATCGAAAAGAAGATGACAAATTTACTCCCCATTCTTATATAACAAATCTTACCATATTATATTTCTTGACAGAGTTGTTAAGATGTTTGCCTTGTAACAGAATATAGCACCAAACAAGGTGTAAATTCGACCGGGGATGCAAGAAAGCCATCCTCATCCACAGAGATTCATCAAATCTTTCGACACCATTTTCACCTCTTTCAGATCAACATGGAATCGACAATGTAAAAGAAAACATAACAACATGGAGCCATGTTGATTACTTGCAGAATTTATGGTACCTAATTGGCCTTGCAAGATTAAAAACTTAGGCTGATAGAAAGGTCCTCAGTGTTTAGCAGGAATGTGAACATAAACCGTAAATACGGCAAGGGCCATATTATCCTACCTACGATGACAGGATGACGAAAGAAAATTAATAAACCATTAAAGCTTATTAAAATCCTGCCATTATTGAAATAACTAAGTAAGAAAATTCAATAAGATCTTTCACTATCGGTTGGTGTTATTGGGTCCAATCTTTAACTATGCGAATTTTTGTGAAGATTGGTGAGACGTGAGAAAGTGCCGGAGTAATATACAACCACGGAATTCGGAATAAAAAAAATATTTTATTGTATTGTATGAACTTCTGATAGTGGACAGGTAGGAGAAAAGTATATCCTCAGACAACAAGGAGTAGAAAAAGACCGATGGTGTTTCCCCGAGTGAGTTTAATATCAGAATGAAACTACATAATGCACTAGATCGTCTCCCAGAGTCCCAAGTCGAGTTTGGAGGGTTTTGAAGCACATCACATACTCAAGATTTGTACTTTTCAAAACAAAAACACATCCACCTAAATAAGATGCTGCATTTCAATAAAGGTTATTGAACTCATTCATGCATGAAAAAACATCCAAAGTTACACATACTTTTGCATCAATAAAAGAGAGGTCTATGTTAAGCCCCTAAATTCTAGATAATGCTCTGAACTATGCAACATAAAGATATTTCCGGTTACTATCAACCTATACTACCAGCTCTATGTCCCCTACCTTTGCCCACAAAATGTGCCTCATCCGGGTTACGTCACAGTGAATCACATGCTTCACAACCTCCATAATTTTTGGCACCAAATCCAACTCTGCATGATACAATGTCAACACTCAACTTCGTATGAATTAACATCCAGTATAAGTTACAACATTTCGAATGAACAAAACTTGACAAAATCCCAAAATTCACTTTAAAAATTATATAAAATAAGAACCATCAAGCACACCAATCCACGCATGGATCCACACATTTGATGGATGAAAGTTTACCCTTTTGCCATTGCATCAAATGTCTAAATTTATCTGCCACGCTGCATTTAGTTCTGCAAGTAAGACAATATCACGTTATCATCTTCCAAATTTACCCCAAATACATCCATATCTCTCAAAATAATCCTAAACATAAAGATTGACCCACAAATTATGAACTGAATAAATGCTCAATCATGGACAAAAACAACTCATTCCCACGTAACAGAAACAAATAAAAATGACATCAGACGGTTCATACCGAAGCATCATGAATCCTATATGAGTCCGCTGCAACTCCCACCAAATACAGTCCAGGGTACAGGTTCTGTAAAAAGAAATCAACAGATATCACATACAAACATCCGGTATAGCAAATTTCCACTTTCTACATCACATACAAAAATAAATTTAGTACACTCGTACATCGAGCTGTTTCTGAACATTCTTAGGCCATTTTCTTGGCCTGCGGGCGGGCCTCGACCCCGTTAAAGCATAAACATCCTCCTCGATTTCTTCCCTAGACAGCGAAATCCAGAGCTTCATCGTCTTCTCCTTCCTCTCCAGACCACCACCAGCCTGCTGCCCTCCATCCATCAAACCCCTCACCCTCTGCAAATTCACGCCGTTACCAACCCCTTCGTTTCTCAAATCACCAAAATTACCAAAGTTCCTGGCACAAATTTCTTTCTTCTGAAAAGGCACCGCTTTTACGACTCCCTTTCGCGGCCTCAAGTTCCAGGGCTTGCCCTCCTCCCCATTCTGCTCATCCGAGTCGTTCCTAGTCGGTGTCATGGAAACGGGGGGGCGCTGATCGGGAGAGTCGCGGCGCCGGTAGGAGGACGAAGTTTTCTGAGCCCATTTGAGTTGCGGCATGGAGAAGTTGCGAAGTGGCTGTGATTTTGACGGTACCGTAGCAATTAGCCGCGCAATCGCATGAAAAATTTTACCCTTTCTCAGTTTTTCGTACACTTCTCTTGCTCAAAAGGACATGGAGACCAAAACAAAGTGTGTGAGGAGAGCAATGGAACCAGAGGTATTGAAATAGTTTGTGAAAGCCGCAAACGGAACATGTATTAACATTTTTCTGGAATATGGTAGAAATAATAACTGTTTTTTTTTTAAAAAAATTAAACAATCAGGTGTGTTAAAAGTAAAAATTTACGATAAAAAATTAAAAATCTCAAACTCACAAATATATCAAACTAGATTTCATAAAATTTTCTCTCTACTCAATTGTGATTTTCTTTACATCGAGAGACCTATTTATAGAATTTTTTTAGAGATAATCCAAAAATAAATACATAATTACATACATCATCACACACTAATTTTCAATATTTACAACTCTTATGTTCAACATTCAAATATATCAACTATTATTTTCAACACAACTTTTATTTTTCAACACTCCCCCTTGTGATGATGATGATGATGCAATGATTGTCTTCATTACGTGTTTTATACTGTCTCTTTAAAAATCTTACTAGGAAAAACTCATTGGGATAAAAACCATAGTAAGGGAAAAAGAGTGTATATATATATATATATATGCTTTCTGAATATTGTCGTAGGAAGTGTCTTTTTGAAGAGATCTGATGAGTTTTTAATTGATTGAATATAACGAATATCAATATCTTTATTCTTCTCAAGCTCTTGGGTGAATGCGAAGAACTTAGGGGGAATATGTTTAGTTCTATCGCTTTTTATGTATCATTCTTTCATTTGAGCAACACATGCAGCATTATCTTCATATAGTATCACAGGCTTCTTGTCGAATGATAATCCGCATGAGATTTGGATATGTTCGGTCATTGATTTTAGCCACACACATTCATGGCTTGCATCATAGAGTGCAATAAACTCGGCGTGATTTGATGAAGTTGTTACGAGTGTTTTTTTCTGTGAACGCCAAGAAATTGCAGTGCCTCCACGAGTAAATACATATCCTGTTTGGGAACGTGCATAGTGTGGATCAGTTAAATACCCAGCATCAGCATAACCAATTATGCTTTGATTGGTATCTTTTAAATACAAAAGTCTCAAGTCTGTCGATCCTCGTAAATAACGGAATATATGTTTAATTCCGTTCCAGTGTCTTTTGTTGGATATGAGCTAAATCTTGCCAATAAATTTACAGGCAATAGATATATCAGGTCTTGTGCAATTTGCAAGATACATAAGGGCACTAATAGCACTTAGATATGGTACTTCTGGATCAAGAATAACGTCATCATCTTCACATGAACGGAATTGATCATTTTCTTTGTTTAATGATCTAACAACCATTGGAGTACTTAAAGGATTTGATTTATCCATATTAAAATGTTTAAGGACCTTTTCTGTATAACTTGACTGGTGAACAAATATTCCACATTCTCTATGTTCAATTTGCAAACCCAGAAAATACTTGGTTTTCCAAGGTCCTTCATTTCAAATTTTTCCTTCAAGTACGACACAACTTCTTGAATTTTCTTATTCGTTCCAATAATGTTTAAATCATCAACATATACAGCAATAATTATGCATCTGGATGTTGTTTTCTTAATGAAAACACAAGGGCATATCGAATTGTTTACATATCCCATTTTCATTAAGTGTTCACTTAGCCGATTATACCATATTCGATCGGATTTCTTTAACCCATACAATGATCTTTGCAATTTCACGGAATAACATTCTCTGGGTTTTGAACTTTGTGCTTCAGGCATCTTAAATCCTTCAGGGATTTTCATATATATATATTACTATCAAGTGATCCATATAAGTAAGTTGTTACAACATCTATAAGACGCATTTCTAAATTTTCCGATACCGCCGAACTAATCAAATACCGAAATGTAATTGCATCAATAACTAGGAGAATACGTTTCTTCATAATCCATTCCAGGCCTTTGAGAAAAATCTTTTGCAACAAGTCGAGCTTTATATCTTACTATTTCATTTTTCTCATTTCGTTTTCGAATAAAAACCCATTTGTATCCAACAGGTTTTACACTTTCAGGTGTAAGGACTATAGGCCCAAAAACGTTATGCTTATTTAGCGAATCCAATTCAACCTGAATGGCGTCTTTCCATTTTATCCAGTAATGTCGATTTTTACATTCACCAAATGATTTTGGTTCATGATCTTCATTGTCATTTATGATGTCAAATGCCACATTGTAAGAAAATATCTCATCAACTTCTTTTATATCTTTTCGGTTCCATATTTTTCCAGTATTAATATAATTGATAGAGATTTCACTGATTCTCATCAGTATATGGTTCTGACGGAATATTTTCATCATCATGTATTTCTGATGGAATATCGTTCTCTATTTTGTGATCATCGTGTTTATCTATGTTTTTTCTTTTTCGATGATTTTTATCCTTGGAACTGATTGGCCTTTCACGCTTCAAGCGTTTAATGACATCATGATTGTCTTCAATTTTTTTATTTGGAATTTCAATTCGAACATGGGCATTTATAGCATGTATATATGATTTAGTTACCCTTTTTTGTGTCTGCAAATGCATCTAGTTTTTTATTTTCTATTCTTTACAAGTGCACAATTTGCTGTATATCTTTTTCACAGTGTTTAGTTCTTGGATCCAGATGTAACAACAATTATGTCTATCATGTGATTTCCTTTTCGATATTTTTCTTTTCTCCCCCTAACATTGAGAAGATTTCCTCATTAAAATGACAATCAGCAAAACGTGCTGTAAACATGTCGCATGTCTGAGGTTCAAGATATCGAATTATTGATGGGCTATCATAACCAACATAAATTCCGATATTTCTTTGAGGTCCCTATTTTTGTTCGTTGAAGCGGGTGCAATATGCATATATACCATACATCAAAAAATTCTCAAATGAGAAATGTCTGGTTCTTTTCCAAATGCAAGCTACAATGGGAAGTTTTTATGGTATGCACTTGGTCTTATGCAAATTAATGCAGCAGCATGTAAAATTGCATATCCCCATATAGAAATAGGGAGTTTTGTTTTCATAATCATTGGTCTAGCAATCAGTTGTAGATGTTTAATCAATGATTCGGCTAATTCATTTTGTGTATGTACATGAGCAACATGATGCTCAACAGTGATTTCCATTGACATATAATAATTATTGAAAGTCTGGGAAGTAAATTCACCTAGCATTATCAAGTCTAATTGAAACGACCTCGACTTTTTTTTTCTAATCATAAATCATAAACTCGAAAATTCTAAAATAAATAACTTATCATTTCTAACGATCAATAATAAATAACATATGAAATCTCAAGTTCATAAAATAAATAATAAATATTTCGACTAACCAAAACTCCTAAATCGATCTTTAAGAAGATCAAACTAACAATAAAATAAGCATAAAATTCTCTAATAAAATCCTTAACATAAATATTTAAATCATTAATTTATCAAGCTAGTGCGGAAACATAAAGGCCCTCGGGTGTGTACTGCTACACTCGATCCACTCAATCGTCAGTTGTTAGGATCGATTAGGGGGATTATCGTTGAGCTACAATAGATCGGTTCTTGAAATATTGAACACAGATGAATTAAATCAAGTTTGGTGTTTAAACCAAGCGGAAGATACTCGAAATAATCCTTCGTAGAAACTGATTAAATATTTTGTAAAGCATTTAAAAATTATGCAAGTTGAATAAGTAAAAATATTTTAGTGAAAGCATTTTATCAAACACTTGATATGCAATATTTTGGTATTTGAAGAATACATAAAATGCTTCAACAATGCATCTTTAAAACTATGAAAATGATAAGTAAATGCAATAAACAAATAGACACGAATTTTTTTATGGATGTTCGGAGACTTCAAATGCTTTTACGTCACCCCTTCTTCCCATTGGGAAGGATTCAGTAAAAGACTTTGATTTATACAACACCTTGTACAAACCCATTCAGCTAGGACTTACACTACTGCCTAAACTGAACTTCTAGCACTCAAGATTGTAGGCAGCATCTCACAATCAGCATATTGTTTAACGTCTCATATGCAAAGACTACAAACACAATGTTTTACGTATTTGTGTGAAGACTCACTCAACTAATATTTGAAGTTCAACTCTCTTGTATATGTGTGAGTGATTGTGTGTGAGAAATTTATCCTTTACAGTGTACATATCAAATGTATCCTCACACAAAGGCTTGTGCTATCAACTAGTTGATATCTTCATGCTAACTTCCCATGCTTTGAATCCACTTCAAAAGCTCTTGTTTAATCTTTAAATGTATTTATAAGCCCTAACAATGATATATACGTTAGACACAAGAATATGACTGTTTGAAAAGTTTTTGTACTGTTTTTGAGGTTGCAATGGTCAAATTCGTCTTGCTGGACTTTTTCCCGACTGGTCAACTCTGGTCAACTCAAATGGTCATTCAGTTCAACTGATCAGCAGCTGGTTCAGTTCAGTTGGTTAGCTGCTGATTTGGTTCAGTTCAGCTGGTTCAGTTGGTCTGGTTCGGTTCAGTTTCAGCTGGTCTAGTTCAGTTCAACTGGTTCAGTTCAACTGGTTCAGTTTCAGTTGGTCAGCAGCTGGTTCAGTTCAGTTCAGCTGGTGTGCTGAAATCATCCTAGCTGATTTTAGTTTGTGCAGAACCAGTAGTTTCATCGTCATTTATCAGCATCTTAAGCTTCAATTCAGACTTTGACTTCTGAAGATGATTTGTAGATCATCGTCTTATCTTTCCAACGCATACTGAATCGCTTTATTTCTATAACCGAGCTGAGAGATATGACTAAAATACCGCAACTGCTCATACCCAACTGATTGCTGTTTTCGTGCAATCAGTTCGGTAATTGAGAGATCCGTTAGACCCTGATAACATCTGATTTTGCCCAACTGACGTAAAATACAACTTCTTCCAAATTGAGTTTTTGGATCAGTGAAGTTGGCGGATTGTCATTTGGATCAACTAGCGGAGAGATATCTTCAAAATACCAAAGCTCGCCAGAAATTTAGTTTGTGCAAAATTCAGTTTCATCTTGCTTCTTGTTTTAATAACTTCACACTTGAGTACGTATGTTAGAAACACAACAACAAGTTTTGTTAACATCAAAATCAAGATTGCGAATATGGAATGTTCCAACAGTCAGCACCTCCCATAAATCATCTAATCTTGCATCATACAAACCTAGTGAGTGTAAAGACTTTGCACGTTCTAAACATGGATAGAAAATAATACATATACATTCACATGCATTAAAAATCATATTTTTATTTAAAATAGCTTTTGAACATAAATAAATCATTTAAAATCATTTAAGCATAATTAAATCATAAATCGTAAAATCATTTTAAAATAACTTTAAGCATAAATGAATCCTTTAAAAATCATTTCAAATAAGCTTTGAACATAAATAAATCATTTTAAAATCATTTAAAAATAGCTTTAATCGTCATCATGAATCATATATCATAAAAATCATTTTAATTATAAGCTTTAAATCATATATCATTTTGGGTGAAATTTGATCATTGAAAGTGACTAGCTTTAATCCTCGGTCGAATGATCAATCAGTTTTCAGCTCCACATGGCCCATGGGAGTGTGCACTAGGTTTCACCATGGAAATACGATCGTCGGGGCTCCCTCGGGGGTCCTTCTCCCATAGACGGGCTCCCTCTGGGGCCTTTTCCCCTCACGACATCCCCATAAAATTGTAAGTTCACCGTCCTCAACATAAACGGATCCCCCACAAATCATATATCATATGTCACAGTCAATTCACATCCCTCAAAATATTTTTTTTTCTTGAAAATCATAAAATAACATAACTTTTCAAAAATAACATTTTAAACAGTATAAATTGCAATGCTTTACCATAAATCATAAAATACATATTATCATCAAAATCATCATTTTAAATCATAGAATATCATTTTACAAGCATTATGATCCTTCGGGACGCTGCCAAGCGTTTACATATTTTCTTAAGTATAAAATTACTGTTTTGCCCCTGGACGTAAAAATTCTCGAATTTATCTTTTTCTCACTTTTAATGACATGAGATTATTCTAAACAATTATTTAAGCTTAAATATAATTTTTCATAATTTTAGAAATCTTAAAACTAGGCGTTTCTATTTATTCTTTAATTAACGTTTCGAGCGGCGATTAAATCCCGGATAAATCCAAAACTCATTATTTTGATCCCAAATTTTAAACATAATATTTTTGTTATTTATTCTACCCTTGGGAGCCATGAACAACACCCGTGGACCCATGGTTCCAATTTTATTCCTTTAAATTTCGTTTTTGACACGAAGTGGAACATACCGAGCCAGCTCCTAAATTACCCGAGCCACGCCCAAGCCACCTCGAGCCAAACCCTAGCCAACTCACCCGGGAACCCTCTTGACCAATCCCAGCCCAAGGAACCAGCCCTTAAGTCTCTCAAGCTCACCTGGACAGTAGACCAAATTCTACACATGGGAGGAACCTCATGCCTATGGACTCCTAGCCAACCTAGGACACTTCCAGCCGAGCCACCACCAAGCCCACCTGACCCTAACCATCCCTGGACCATGACCAGACCCTACCCAAACCTAGCCCAGCCCTTGACCGAGCGCACGAAGCCATGCACCAGACAGCAGCCTCGCGCGTCACCCTTGCTGCCATGCGCATCCTCACGTTCCTTCGAGCCACAACACACCCACTTGCACCAACCCCTGGCCCGACCCCTACCCATCACCCTAGGACCCTGATGGACCACCTAGACCAGTCCATACCGAGCCGCAGCCCCTGGAATTCTCGGCCACACCAGACCTGCACGTGAAGAGTCCCTTCACGCATGGACTCTTCCTTATCCGCCTTCCTCGACCCTAGCCGCCATAGGACCCTACAGACTTCGATCCTGACCCTGGCCAAGCCCCCAACCAGCCCTGGCTAGCCTCGTGACCCCAAGCAAAACCACCGAGCCCCTTAACCACAACATGCACACAAAACCCACAGGTTCTTATTTCTGATTTTAGCCCATGATTTCCAGCCTTGTTTTCTAAATTATTTTGTCATATTTTGGCTATAAATCATTCATAATTTATCATGTATTGGCAGCGTGTCCGTCGGAATCAAAAACATTTTTTAAATAAACGTAAAATCGTTGAAACTTTCAAAAATACGTATTCCATCGTAAAATAATCGAACACCAATATTTTTCATGCATAAACAATTTAAACACACATATTATGATTTTTATGATTTTTGAAAGAGTTTATAAAAAGGTTTCTTTGTGTTTATAACGCTCGATTATTCGATCGTTGGCGAGGATGCGACGTTGGACGACCGGACGACGAAAACTCCTAGCCTTTTCTCCTTCCCTTAATTTCGAAAATATGGTGTGTGCTTTGAGGTGTGTTTCACGGCTGATTGATGGTGGTTTATGAGGTTTAGAAGACCTAAGTAACTTATTTATAAATAATTAACATGCTAATGAGCTTTGGTTTTGGGCTTGTAAGCTTAAGGATATTGGGCCTACTTAAATTAATTAAATTGAGCCCAATAACACTTATTTAATAAAAAATAAAATTTTATGAAATTAGTTTCCATAAAATAATATTTTTGATCGTTTAAAACTCTTTGTTTGTCCAAAACCAGCTTCCCATGAAAAATCGAGCTCAACTCGTAAAATAATTCGAACTCCAACATTTTTAGGAAAATCAAATCATTTTAAATCATATGAGGAAGCCTTGCCATCATTTAAAGAAATATAATTATTCTTGTCTTCGTCGTCCCCGGTCTCCTTTCCCCTGCCTATTATCGAATATTCGGGTAAAATCCTTAATTATCATGTAATCATATCATATTATTATTTAATCATGCAATCATACATTTAATCATATAATAAATATCATGCTAGCATTTAAAATCAATTAAATAAAACAATTAAGCAATTAAAATAATTTGCATGTATGTGGTTTACGTAGGTTGATTTTTCGGACGTTACACTAATTTTCTTGATTGTATGATCGGGAAATTGATTCCGCAATTTTATTATTTGAGCAAGTAATCTTGCAAATGCCACATTCCGAGTTGATAATAAACATACATGTGACTATCTGCTGGAGGCATCAATCAATACCATAAAATATCTAAATGATCCACATGGTGGATGAATTGGCCCACAAATATCACCCTGAATACATTCGGAAACATGTGTGATCCATTTTGGATTTTAGCTGGTGATGGTCTTATAATAAGTTTTCCAAGAGAACATGCTTTGCATTGAAACTTATTATTTTGAAAGATCTTCTGGTCTTTCAGCGGATGACCATGTGTATTTTCTATAATTCTTCGCATCATTGTTGTACCAGGATGTCCTAATCGATCATGCCAATTGATTAGTATTGAAGAATTATCAATTACCATGTTTGATTCAATTGGACTTATATATGTATAATGTAATCCAGTATGAAGCATTAGTAGTTTTGAAAGGGGATCGATTAAGGTGCTTGCTTGCGCAACGGAAGTTTCAAAATTATTTTTCAAGCAAGAAAATCGAGCAGCCTAAACTATAGTGTGTAGCAAATACAATAAAACACAAAATGACATTCATAGAGTGTTTACGAAATATACATATCAATCTCTCAAGATTGATGTTGGCTCCAACTAGTTGTAAACAACTTAGCTCTTGTATGGTTGATCCTCTACAAGCTTTCCTTGTTCTTGGACTCCTTCCTTCAAATTAGGTCCACCACCAACAAGCTAAATCCACTCTAATTTTGCACTAGAAAAATTAGAGCATTTTTCATTTGAGAAGAGAGTGTTTCCTCAACAAAACGAAGAAGAAATTTTTTAGGAGAATCATTTTCAAAAATTCGGCCAACTCATGTTAGTGAAGGGGATGACAAGTTGTCTTGGTATATGAAAAAGTAAAAGTAAGCATGTGCATGCCATACCTTGAATATTGAAAAAGTAGCCTCCAACCCTTCACCTTCCATGCATGCAATTCTATTTGGGCTTGTAACATGGACTTTTATTTAAATGTCTCAAACATATTTGAGACTAATTAAACCTTACTTGATTTTACTCAAGCCCACTAGTTAAATAATTATTTCTAATTGGGCTCTACAAGGCCTAATGTTGTTTAATTAATTTAACACTTGAATTAATTTAATTATTTGAACTCTATTAGGTCCACTAGTGTTTAATTAATTCAACACTTGAATTAATTTAATTATTTGAACTCTACTAGGTCCACTAGGGATCTCGGTTTGAATAAGAACGCAACAGTCTCCCACCTACTCTTCCTAGCTAGATGGTGGTACGTTCTTATTCCCAGACATTGGCCCTCTATATCGAATCTCTATAATAGGAGTCGATCTACTCCTAAGCACATCGATATAAACCAAATGCCCAGTGACTTGGCACCTCTGCCAAAGACTTATACTCATGCTTTGCTATAAATCAATAGACTAAGCATATCAATCTCATGAATTGCAAATACATCAAAGCAATTACAATAAAGTATGTGGTTTAGGGAAACTCAAGCTATCTCTTACTCGAGTTGTATCTTCCCAGTTTAACATTGATTTATACCTTTCTTTTCATAGATCAGTCTGGTCAACGAAATCAAATATCAATCTGGCTCTGTTCAGTCTTCGAAACCTTCAATATCAACTCTGGAATGACATATATTCGAGAAGTACAATATCAATATACAACTCAAAGCAATACTGGATATGATCAGAACTCAATCTAATTCTGTTTCGACAGCATAACATCGCAATATATCCCGGCAATGCAATATCAACAGATACAAATCACAACTCATAATCGATAACAAACACAATCTGATATTCTCAAAATCTGTATAATCTCAATCAAATCAAATTTGGAAAATAATAACAATTTCATACGGTATCCGTTCTTCGATCCGGTTTTGATTATACGATTACCACAATCTCAGGAACACATAATATAGATCAAATTATGATTCCCCCAATATCAAGTTTTCAAACCATGTTGAAAATTAAATAAATTCACATGATTTTGAAGCTCTTAACGAGAGAAGTACGGTACCAAACTCGGATTGAAAATCAGATGGGCGGATCTTGCGCAAATCAAATTCTACTATCAAGAACTTGAGAATTTCTCCAGGGACTCTCGGTTCCTTTCTTTTTGAAAATTCTGAAGGAAGAATGAGAATTGTTTATCTCTTATATGCATGGCAAGGACAAGTAGCTTGTTTTTCATACTGAACGTCTCGTGCTTATGCGCGTCCCTCAATGGCGCATATGCGCGAGACCTACTGGTCTCGACGTTCATGAATTCACCATCTCGCGCATATGCGCGCCTCGTCCCGCGCATATGCGCGAGACCTACTATCTCTGCGCTTGAACCATCAATCTTGCTCGCGCATATGCGAGACCTTCTGTCCCGGCACTCGGGCAATTCATATGCTCGTGCATATGCGCGCCTAGTCTCGCGCATATGCGCGAGGTCTTCTGCATGTACGCGATACCTACTGGATTTCACACTTACAATATCCATGCTTCCCAATTTCCTGTCTCGGAGTTGTCTTTCTATAATCACATCAATTTATAAATCAATAATCTCGGATTAACAGGATAAAATCTCGGGCATTACAATTCTCCCCCTCTAAGACACGATTTCGTCCCCGAAATCACAGGCAATCAAATCATATAATATAAGCAGGTAAAACAGAAGCTAAATAAGAAACTCACATCAATGACATAACTCTGGAAATTTCTGTCTCATATCTGATTCAGTTTCCCAAGCATCTTCTTCAATGTCATGACGACTCCATTGAACTTTCACAAGTGGAATAGTCTTCGTTCTGAGCTGCTTTTCTTTACGATCTAGAATCTGGATCGGTTTTTCAAAATAACTCAGAGTTTCATCAAGTTCTGACTCGTCTGGCTGAAGAACATGAGAAGCATCAGGAAGATATTTCCGCAGCATAGATACATGAAAGACGTCATGTATACCAGATAGAGAAGGAAGAATAGCGAGTCGATAGGCACGAGTACCTATCTTTTCCAGAATCTCATACGACCCAATATAGCGTGGAAATAATTTTTCTTTCTTGCCAAATCTAACAATGCCTCTGAAAGGAGAAATCTTCAAAAATACTCTGTCTCCTTGTTCAAACTCTAACGGTCGACGTCGAATATCTGCATATTTGTCCTGTCTATCCTGGGCTGTCTTCATTTTCTGCTGAATCAGCTTCACCTTCTCAGTCATATCTCGAATCATATCAGGCCCAAGTTCAGGTACCTCAGATATCTCATCCCAATAGAGAGGGGATCTGCATTTTTTGCCGTGCAACGCTTCAAACGGAGCCATCTCTATACTCGTCTGATAACTGTTGTTGTACGAAAATTCACAAAGTGGCAAAGAATCTTGCCAACTAGTGCCAAAGTCCAGCACTACAGCTCTCAACATATCTTCCAATGTCTGGATAGTTCGCTCTGACTGTCCGTCGGTCTGAGAATGATATGCAGTACTCAGATGTAAATTCATACCTAGAGCTTGTTGCAAACTGTGCCAAAAGTGTGAAGTAAATCGAGGATCACGATCTGATACAATAGACTTAGGCACACCATGCAATCTGACCACTTCTCTAACATAAATCTCTGCCATCTGGTCGTGTCTATATGTCATTCTGTAAGGAATAAAGTACGCTGATTTGGTCAATATGTCAATAACGACCCAAATCGCATCGCAACCTCAGGAGGATCGTGGTAGCTTCGTAACAAAGTCCATGGAAATGTGATCCCATTTCCATTCTAGAATAGAGAAGCTATGCAACAGACCTCCTGGTTTCTTCCTTTCTGCTTTCACTTGTTGGCAATTCAAACATCTGGATACAAATTTTGCAATGTCTGATTTCATCTGTTTCCACCAAAACTGTTTCTTCAGATCATTGTACATTTTTCTGCCACCAGGATGAATACTCAAACGACTACAGTGCGCTTCTGTCAAAATCTGTTGTTTCAAATCTGAAACATCTGGTACAACAAGCCATCTACGTTGTCTCATATTCAATTCTGACTGTGAAAATAGATATTTCAAACTTTTGTAATCAGAATAGATTTCAAATTTCTCACCATATTGATAATGTTGTCAAATCTTCAATGCAAATACGATGGCAGCCAATTCAAGATCATGAATCGGATAGCGAGTCTCATGTGTTTTCAATTGTCTCGAGGCATAAGCAATAACATGTCCTCGCTGCATCAAAACACAACCTAGTCCTCTGTGAGAAGCATCACAATAAACAACAAAATCACCAGTACCTGACGGAATAGTCAATACAGGAGCACTGGTTAATCTCTTCTTCAACTCTAGAAAACTGGATTCACATGCTTTTGACCAAACAAAAGGGGCATTCTTCTGAGTCAACCGAGTAATCGGCTTAGCAATACGGGAAAAATCTTTAATGAATCGACGATAGTATCCTGCTAAACCCATAAAACTGCGTATCTCTGGCACTGATGTCGGTCTAGGCCAACTGATCACAGCTTCAACTTTGCTAGGATCCACAGAAATACCATCTCCAGATATAATGTGTCCCAAAAATACAACTTGTCTCAGCCAAAATTCACATTTAGACAACTTTGCATACAATTTCTCAGTTCTCAGAATCTTCAATACAGTTCTAAGATGCTCAGCATGATCAATAATATTTTTTGAATAAATCAGAATAATATCAATAAAAATAATCACAAAATCATCAAGATATCTCTGAAATATACGGTTCATCAAACCCATAAATACAGCTGGAGCATTCGTTAAACCAAACGGCATGACTATAAACGCATAATGGCCATACCTGGTTCTGAAAGCTGTCTTCGATATATCAGAATCTCTAACTCTCAGCTGATGATATTGAGATCTCAGATCGATCTTGGAATAAACAGAAGAACCCTGCAACTGATCAAATAAATCGTCAATACGAGGCAAATGATATTTATTCTTTATCGTAGCCTTGTTCAATTGTCGATATTCAATGCAGAGTCTCATAGAACCGTCTTTCTTTCTGACAAATAATACTGGAGCGCCCCGAGGAGAAACACTCGGTCTGATGTAACCCTTAGCTAGTAAATATTCTAGCCGCTCTTTCAGTTCTTTCAGTTCAATCGGTGCCATTCTGTATGGAGTTTTAGAAATAGGAACAGTACCTGGTATCAATTCAATACTGAAGTTTGTTTCTCGAATTGTAGGCAAACCCAGAATCTCATCTGGAAAGACATCACCAAACTCACATACCACTGGCAAATCTGCCAATGACGGACTCGATTTCAGTACATCTACTGAATACACAAGGAACCCTTCTGCTCCTTTCTGTAATAATCGAGTCATAGACAAAGAAGATATCTAAGGAATTTGAGCTCTGGAACCCTTACCGTAAAATTTCCATTCATCAGCCATCTCAGGTCTGAATCTTACAATTTTCTGGAAACAATATATGGTAGCTCTGTACTTGGTCAGCATATCAATACCGATAATGCAGTCAAAATCAGACAAATCGAGTACAGTACAATCTAACTCAATTTCATTCCCATCATACTGCAGTATACAACGTTTAACAGACTTCACTGATATAAGACCTCTCCCCAAAGGTGAAGAGCCAGATACTACAGCAGATAATGACTCAACAGGAAAATCATGTATCAATGCAAATCGCTCAGATATAAAAGTATGAGATGCACCCATATCAATCAACACATAAGCAGAGTAACCACAAAGAGAACAGTTACCTGCAACAACATCATCATGTGCTTCCTGTGCCTTTTCTTCACTCAATGCAAACACCATGTCCTGCTGTCTCGGACGTTGGCTAACAGTCTGGCTTCCTCCTGGCCTCGGCTGTGACTGAGTAGTAGGTGGCTGGAAAGAGTGAACAGCAAATGATCGTCTATCAGTTTGAGCCACTGATCCAGATGATTCTGCTCCCTGGGATCGTTGAGAACCTCACTGTGGACTGACTCTGGCAAAATGTCCTTGCTGTCGACAGATATTGCAACTACCAAACACTCTTTGGCATTGCTCCGTGGGATGTCTTCCTCCACAAGTTCTGCAATAGACCCCTGTATAACTCTGGCTCTGTCGTGAACCACTGGAGCTAGATGAACTACTATCAGACTTCTTAAACTGTTTCCCTCGGGCTTTCAGATTATCTTTCTTTCCACTGCTGCTACCACCACTATTAAATCTGGGAGGGGGTTGGTGGAACTGAGCTGAGGGTTGTTGTTATTTCAGTGCTGGAGCAACATACGAAGCTCCTTTCTGCCTGATCAGGCCCGCTTCTGCTTCTTTTGCTCTATTCAAAGCATCAGCAAAGTTATTTGGTCGTCCCTGCATTTACCAGTGTAAAGATCTCAGGATTCAGCCCTTTAATGAACTGATCAGCCACTGCTTCATCATTCTCAGCAACATGAGGAGCAAATCGTAACAAGGTAGAGAATTTGGCCACATATTCTTCAATATTCAAATGACCCTGTCTCAGATTAGCAAACTATGCACCCTTGTCTTTTTTGTACGATACTAGGAAGAATCTTTGATAAAATTCAGTCTTAAAGATCTTCCAAGTAATAACCGTACCTCGATGCTCTAAAGCCCTCTTGGTTGTGAGCCACCAACTCTTTGCAACGTCATGCAATTGATGCCCAATCAGTCGAACTCTTCGTTCATCTGTGTAATCAAGTGAGTCAAATAGCATTTCAATATCATCAAGCCAACTCTCACAATCAATAGAATTCTCAGTGCCCTTCAAGGTCGGAGGTTTAAATGACTGAAATCTCTTCAGCAACTGTTTCCATGGGTGTCACTATAACATCCATTGGATTTGTAGAAGTACTACCCTGTTCTGGGATTCTTCGAGGAGGCATATCTGATTATCAAAAGGGTTAGTAACCAAATACAACAGATCTGTCTCAGTCCTCATCTAATCATCGTACCTCTGATCAAGAATTGGTTCTGATTCATTTCTCAATAATACACGTTTCCAATCAAATCAGATAATCAGGTAAACATGTATTTTCAAAAGCAATAAAACATGCTGCCATGCTAGCATCACAAAAGCAGGAAAGAAAACTCAATCTACCCCGCTCACTCGCTTCTAACTCAGTCAAAGGAACATACAGCTACAGCTCTGATGCCACCTGCTGTGGGGACCCGGACGCTAACTCATCTTCTTAAATCATCTTTGGGATTAAATGGATCAATTAAATAATCTAGGTCGAATATTTTTTTTAAAAAAAAATACACAAGTGTACAACTGTAACAACATGTGATAGTCAATCTTATTTCATTCTATTTAAACATCAAGATCAAATGTAATATCTACCAAATGATTCAAGATACAACATTTGTTCAAACTGCAACCATACAAATTAGGTTTCAACCACTACATATCCAGCGATGAAAATCAACTCTACTACTGGATCCGGATCTCCACTCTAATCTCACTCTCTCATCCTCTTCTTGACCCTGATCCTGTCCCACCTGTTTTCATGCACACATACAAACACAACAACATCCGGATAACTCGGTGAGAAATATATTCCCAGTACAAACAATGTATACATGCCTTTCGTATAAACATATATAAAAGCATAGAACAGTTATCAATAGCATGTATCATAATCTGAAAAAAATGAATCGATATAAAACTGTAAATCAAATTCTTTAACTCTTAATTTCTGACTCGACTCTTATCTAGGGATCCCGGTTTGAATAAGAACGCAACAGTCTCCCACCTACTCTTCCCAGCTAGATGGTGGTACGTTCTTATTCCCAGACATTGGCCCTCTATATCGAATCTCTATAATAGGAGTTGATCTACTCCTAAGCACATCGATATAAACCAAATGCCCAGTGACTTGGCACCTCTGCCAAAGACTTATACTCATGCTTTGCTATAAATCAATAGACTAAGCATATCAATCTCATGAATTGCAAATACATCAAAGCAATTACAATAAAGTATGTGGTTTAGGGAAACTCAAGCTATCTCTTACTCGAGTTGTATCTTCCCGGTTTAACATTGATTTATACCTTTCTTTTCATAGATCAGTCTGGTCAACGAAATCAAATATCAATCTGGCTCTGTTCAGTCTTCGAAACCTTCAATACCAACTCTGGAATGACATATATTCGAGAAGTACAATATCAATATACAACTCAAAGCAATACTGGATATGATCAGAACTCAATCTAATTCTGTTTCGACAGCATAACATCGCAATCTCGATATATCCCAGCAATGCAATATCAACAGATACAAATCACAACTCATAATCGATAACAAACACAATCTGATATTATCAAAATCTGTATAATCTCAATCAAATCAAATCTGGAAAATAATAACAATTTCATACGGTATCCGTTTTTCGATCCGATTTTGATTATACGATTACCACAATCTCAGGAACACATAATATAGATAAAATTATGATTCCCCCAATATCAAGTTTTCAAACCATGTTGAAAATTAAATAAACTCACATGATTTTGAAGCTCTTAACGAGAGAAGTACGGTACCAAACTCGGATTGAAAATCAGATGGGCGGATCTTGTGCAAATCAAATTCTACTATCAAGAACTTGAGAATTTCTCCAGGGACTCTCGGTTCCTTTCTTTTTGAAAATTCTGAAGGAAGAATGAGAATTGTTTATCTCTTATATGCATGGCAAGGACAAGTGGCTTGTTTTTCATACTGCACTGTCTCGCGCATATGCGCGTCCCTCAATGGCGCATATGCGTGAGACCTACTGGTCTCGACGTTCATGATTTCACCATCTCGCGCATATGCGCGCCTCGTCCCGTGCATATGCACGAGACCTACTGTCTCTGCACTTGAACCATCAATCTTGCTCGCGCATATGGGCACCTCATCTCGCGCATATGCACGAGACCTACTGTCTTGGCACTCGGGCAATTCATATGCTCGCGCATATGTGCGCCTAGTCTTGCACATATGCGCGAGGTCTTCTGCCTCGGCACTTGCTTCTCGCGCATATGCGCGTCTCGCCTCCGCGCATGTGCACGATACTTACTGGATTTCACACTTACAATATCCATGCTTCCCAATTTCTTGTCTTGGAGTTGTCTTTCTATAATCACATCAATTTATAAACCAATAATCTCGGATTAACAGGATAAAATCTCGGGCATTACAAAAAATAACTATCTCGATTGTTTTCAAAATCACGGCCGCGACCACGACCACGACCACGACCATGACCACTTCCATGTCAACGACCACGACCACGACCACGACCATGACCTCGACCAAAACCTTGTCTCTGAATTTGATTTTTGTTTCTAGGTTTAAATTCATTTTTACTTACAGCATTTAGTTCTGGAAATTCTGTTGATCCAGTGGGTCGGGACTGATGCTTTCTTATTAGCAGCTCGTTTTTCTTTTTCGCCACAAGAAGACAGGCGATAAGTTCAGAACATCTCGCAAATCCATGGACTCTATATTGTTGCTGTAGAGTTATATTTGATGCGTGAAACGTGGAAAATATTTTTTCAAGCATTTCCGATTCCGTAACCTCATGTCCACAAAATTTTAATTGCGAGATTATTCGATACATCACCGAATTGTAATCACTGACTTTCTCAAAATATTGGAATCTTAACATATTCCATTCATCACGGGCGGTCGGAAGTATAACTTCCCTTATATGTTCAAATCTTTCTTTTAATCATTTCCACAGAGTCATGTGATCTTTTTCGATGATATATTTACATTTTAAACCTTCATCAAGATGTCGACGCAAAAATATTATAGCTTTTGCTTTTTCTTGTGATGAAGAGATACCACTTTCTTTAATAGTCTCGCTTAGACCCAATGACTCAAGATGCATTTCTACATCAAGAGTCCATGACATATAATTTTTTCCTGTAATATCTAGCGCAACAAATTCGTGCTTTGCCAAATTTTGACATGGTGGTACTAGAAAAATAACAATGTATTTTATTAGTTAAGTTCTATTAATATGACAATAAAAATTAACGGATAAATTACAAGTACAAGCATTCTTAAAAATAAAGAAAAAATGCGAGGCGGATATTCTCCGATAAATACAAGACTAGTGAGTATAATAACCAAAATAATTATAAAAAATAACCTTGAAAAAGCCATCTTCTTCTTCTTCGAATATTTTGATGAAAAAAATTTTTAGGGAGGAAGAATAAGTTTAGAGTGATTGAATGTGTTTGTGAAGTCATATTTATAGGGTGAAAGCCAGCTGTTTATGACCGTTACAAATTCTTAAAAAATAAATATATGTATATGTAAATTTTGTGGCAATAATATGATGTATATAACATTAATCATGTTTAAATAATTATGTATATAATATCACAATATTATAATGAGGTGTTAGGGACTCTTTTTATATAATACTGTGACATTATACAAATATATATAATTATTATATAATACAATAAAATATATAAACAATGAAATAATCACATCACGTTATTATAATGAGGTGTCATAGACTCCTTTTATATAATAACATGATATTATTCAAATATATATATACAATAAATAAATAGTAACACAATAAAATTATATAAGCAATATAATAAATAATCACATCACGTTATTATAATGAGGTGTCATAGAATCTTTTTATATAATAACATGATATTATATATTAAATATATAAACAATAAAAATAAATAAACAGTAAAGTAAATAGTTTTACTTTTGAATATTGTTACTTTTTTCTTGTGTTTTGGAGCTTGGAAAAATATGGAGAACCGAAACTTCGAGTATCGTGCTGATAACGTGTTAAAAGTAAAAATTTACTATAAAAAGTAAAAATCTCAAACTCACAAAATGTTGGAAACTTAATTTCGGTTGTTTGACTTGGACTAACTGATCAAGTAGCTTGAAGTAACTGAACTACATAAATCAACTGATAGTTTCCTAACTGAAGATTAATGCGCAGTTTTTCGAAGTCAACTGAAACCAGCTGAACTGAACTTACGAAGACAACTGATTGATCAGTTGGAAACTGATCATTTGATATATTCAGTTGTGAGCTTAGCAGCGATTGCTTATCAGCTGATCATTCAGCGGTACACGTCATCAGTTGTTGAAAATGACATTCAACTGACAACAGTACAAAGTAGACTGCAACTCGTAGTGGAACGCCACATTTCAGAGCTTACAGTGTACGAATGTCAGAGGAATATTGACGTGACAATCAACGGATATAATGATTCAAATTATATTTAATTTTACCATTGAAAAGAATCCTATAAATAGGTGGGAAGAGCAGTTGAGCAAATAATTGATCTATCTATTCTCTCAAGCTTGCTGTTATCATGCTGAATTTATCGCTCTTACTCAAGAATCAAAAAGCTCACACTTATCTGATTTATTTATAGCATTTGAGGCTACCTTTCGAGCTTACAAACACAAACCGTTTTATTGTTTATTTGATCTTAACTAGATCAGTTGTGCTAAGTTCAGTCGAAGAACTGTGAGATATTTAGTAAACTAAGAGTTTCAGTTTTGCCAGTGTTAAGTCCAAACTGAAGTGGGTCTGTACAAGTTTATATCGATCAAAGTCTTTTAGTGAATATCCTATCCTTGTGATAGAAGGGGTGACGTAGGAGTTATTTCAATCTCCGAAAATCCATAAATCTTTGTGTGTTACTAAATGAAGGACCGTTTGCAGAGCACCTTGTGGTGCTTCAAACAAAATATTCTCCAAGAGCTGCAATAGCTCGTGTTCTAAGAATGTATACACCGATGAATTAGATCGAGTTTGGTATATAACCAAGCGGAAAACACTCGAAATAATTCTTCGTTAAGAAATACTGATATATTTGTATATCTTGTGTAACTGAATAACCAAAAGAGACTAGATTTGTTTATGCATTTATTTATTCAGTTATGGTGAGAACTGAACCAACAGATGCTCTAACTAGTTAAATCAGTTTGAAAACAATAGTTAAAACATTAAATACACAAGATATGTTTATGGATGTTGGGAGACTTCAAGTTCTCCTACGTCACCCCTTCTACCACCTCGGGTAGGATTCATTAGAAGACTTTAATCTATACAACACTTTGTACAAACCCACCGAGCTAGGACTCACACCACTGCCTAAACTGAACTCCTAGACTAAACTGGAGGCGGCACCTTTCAATCAACAATTTTTTAATGTCTATGTGAGAAAGACTACTTACACAAGTTTAATGTCTTTGTGCAAGACTGTATTTGAGTGATGGTGTGTGTGTGTTTGAGATTTGATATGTGAAAACTACCCGAAAGTGTTCTCACACACTGAGGGAAAAATGCTTCTAATCTAAAGCTGATAACACGTTTAAGTGTTCCCTTAACTGGGCTGAATGCTTCTCTCTTTAAGCTGATATGACTTTGAAACATGCCCTTTTCTTTTTTCTCTTGTGTTGTTTTTCTTCACTGATCTTCACTCTCTATTTATAGGCGCGAATTTTGATCGTACAGTGAGATTCAATTATTGTATCCATTGCATTTTGAATCTGTTCCTCGAAATTTGTCTTGTTCTTTCTGGAACACTTTTGTCTTTAAGCTCTGATGCAACGTTCATTATTATCCTTTGACTGGACAAAAGTTTTTGTACCTTTGCGCACAGCTGTATTCCATTTAGTTCAGCTTGTCTTGATCTGCAACTGATTGCTCCTAACTGATGTTCTGAACTGGTCAGTTTAATTGGTCTTCAGTTGGGTTGGTGAAATCAATTGACTCGTCAGTTGAACTGATTTCACTCTTGTTCAGTTGAACTGATCTCAGTTGGGCTTTTCATCAGTTGAACACTCCTTCGACTGGTCGGGATTCTGAGGTCCTCCTGCTGAACCACCTATCAACTGAACAATCAGTTGAACTCATTTACGATACATCAGTTGAACTGGTCTACTTTGGTTGATCAGTTGATGCTTTCAGTTGGCATCTTTGACAGCTTCAGTTTTGGCTCGTAACTGATTATTTCAGTTTCAGCTATCTGCGCACTAAGGTAGATTATTAAAAACAAACAAACAATTTTTGTTAACATCAAAATTAAGATTGCGAACATGAAATGTTCCAACAGTTACTACTTCAGTTATTTATTCAATATTTCAGTCAGTTTATTTCCGCAACTGTTATCATTTAAACTGATTGTCATTGATTGAGAAGATTCATAGTTTCAGTTTGTCATAAAACTGAAATTTGATTCGAAAAGATTATAAAATCGTGAGTATTTATTCAACCCCCCCTTCTACACACATATCAACCAATCAACCGATCCTAAAAAGTGGTATCAGAGCGGTTGAATCTTGTCTCAGAATACTCTTATTCACAAAACTGATCAACATGTCTTCGTTCAATAAAATACCGATGTTTTTCAGAGAAGATTTTGACGACTGGAAAATCAAAATGCAGGCTCATTTAGCTGCACAAGATGACGACATGTGGTATGTCATTACTTATGGTCCCATGAAAATCCTAAAATCAAATACAGCAGTTGCCATTACAGATAGGGCAACTCATCGCATAGAAAAGCCCAGAGAGGAATGGACAACTGAGGATAAAAGAAAAACCAACCTAGATAATGTGGCTAAGGATATCTTATATAAAACGCTGGATAAAGTCACTTTCAGCAAAATCAAGATGTGTAAAACAGGCAAAGAGATATGGGAGAAAATGATCCAGCTGTGTGAAGGAAACGAGCAAACAAAAGAGAACAAGCTATCGGTTTCTGTTTAGAAATTTGATAATATCAAGATGAAAGATGGAGTATCCATGCACAAATATGATGAAAGAGTCAGTAGTATTATTAATGAGCTGAATGCACTTGGAAAAGTGTATTCGAACAAAGAAGTGGCACTGAAGGTGGTCAGAAGTCTTCCCAAAGAATGGGATGTCAAAACCATGGCAATGAGAGAGTCAAAGGACCTTAACAATGTCAAAATTCATGAATTGTTTGCTGATCTAAAGGCTTACGAGTTTGAACTACAAACCAGAGAAAGAGAACCTCCTACACTGCTGCCACAACTGCTTTAACTGCTGTCAGACTGGAACCAACTGGTTCAGTTGAAAAATCTGCTGATCAACTGAGCAATGATTCTATGTCATTGTTTGTCAAGAAATTTGGAAGGTTTATGAGGAGGAATCAAGGAAACTTGCAGAAGCAATATCAGAAAAATCAGTCCAAAGAAGAATCCTATGCCTACTACAACTGTGGCAAAACTGGTCATTTCATAGTAGACTATCCTAAGCCAAAGAAGGATAGTCGAGGATGAACTGAAAAGGGAAAGAAGCCCTATGAACACAGAAGAAGGAGCAAGGATGACAAAAAATCATTTCAAAAAGAAACATGAAGTGCTTTTGGCTGAAGAGAGCAAATCTAAGTGGGCAGAAACTGACAGTGACGAGTCAGAACCAGAAAGCCCAATCAGTTCAAGTGAAGATGAAGAGGAAGTCAAGTGCTTAATGACAGATGATGCTGAACTGGAGTCAGCAAGTGAACATGTATTTGACTTCATCTCTACTGATTTCACTCTTGAGGAACTCATTACCACATTGCATGACATGGTAAATAAGTATCACAAACTTGCTCGATCATTTGAGAAGGTTAGAACTAAGCAAACTGATCCCAATGACAACAAAACAGAAGCTGATGAGTCAGTTGAACTGTTGAGTCTAAAAAGAGAGATTGCACAGCAAAAAGCTGAAATGATTGAAAATCAAGCTTTGATATGTCAGTTAAAAACAGAAATTTCAAAACATGCTGAACTGATTCAAGCTTGGAACAAGTCTTCAGTTGCACTGACTGAAATGCAGAATTCACAAAAATCAGTTGATGATAAAACTGGTTTAGGCTTTAACAATCATGATGAAAATTCTGCAAGTGATACACAACCAAGGTTGAATGAAAACAAAGGAAAGTACATTACCTTTGTAAAATCAACTATGGTAAATGAATTCTCAGAACCTAGTAAACCAATTGTTCAATTGACTGAAAGTAAGAACAAAAGCAAACGGTATGGAATTGGATATAGCTCTGAGAGTTCAACTGATACAAGAAACTGGTCACCTAAACGATTCAGTTACAAAAATCAATACTCAAGGAATGGCTATTACAATTACTACAACTGTAAGCCAGTTCAGAAACGATATCAAAAGAATAGTCAGTTGAAAAAGGATACAAATCATACTGTTTCATCCTCACATCACACACATATTGCCAAGAATTCGAGAAAAACCATTTGGAACACAGCAACTGGGAAGTCAGTTAGACTGGTCCAAGTCTGGGTTCCTAAAGGACTAATCAGTTTAGGACACAAATGAATATGGGTACCAAAATTATATATATCGTGTGATTGCAGGTAACATGTACAAATAAAGAATCAACTTGGTATCTAGACAGTTGTTGTTCGCGGCATATGACAGGAGATGCAAATTCGCTATCTCAACTGATCAAATATACTGGATCAAACATCAGTTTTGGAGACAACTCCAAAGGTAAAACTGTAGGTAAGGGTAAGCTTATCCATGATAACTTTACAATTAAAGATGTTTTGCTAGTTGAGAATTTGAAGTATAACTTGATAAGCATCAGTCAGTTATGCAACAATAATTTCTCAGTTCTGTTTGACAGACACACTTGTTCAGTTAGAGATCAACTGATGAGGTCATCCTAACTGGAAATCGTTGTGAAAATACTTACAAAGTCAGTTGGACTGAACAACCTTATGCACCAGTTTGTTTTATTGCTTCCAAGTCTTCTAAAAACTGGTTGTGGCATAAGAGGTTGAACCACTTAAACTTTAAATCTATTGCCTATCTAAGTAACCATGATCTTGTAATTGGTTTGCCCAAAATATATTTTTCAAAAGATAAAGTTTGTTCAGCATGTCAGTTTGGTAAACAAGTAAGATCTTCATTCAGAAACAGAGGTTGTAAATCATCTTCCCGATGCTTAGAACTGTTACATATGGATCTTTTTGGTCCAATCCCAGTCATGAGTTTAGGGAGAATGAAATACACCCTAGTAGTTGTGGATGACTTTTCAAGATTTACTTGGGTTATTTTTCTCAAATCCAAAGACCAAACTGCTGCACAACTGATTAAGCTCTTCAAAAGATTTTTAAATAAAAAATCAGTTGGAATTGATCAAATAAGGTCTGACAGATGGACTGAATTCATGAATCAAAATCTTTCAATTTTTTTAGAAACTACTGGAATCAAGCATGAGCTCTCAGCAGCTAGAACACCTAAGCAAAATGGTGTAGCTGAGAGAAGAAATCGGACCCTTAAAGAAGCTGCTAGAACAATGCTTGCTGATTCTGGTATTTCTCAAAGGTTTTGGCCTGAGACAGTAAACACTGCATGTTATACTCAGAACAGATCAATGATTAATAAGAATCATGTGAAAACACCATATGAGATCTGGCATGGAAGAAAAAATATGGTTTCTTATTTCAAGATATTTGGCTGCAGATGTTTTATTCTTGATAATGGTAAAAATCATTTAAAAGCCTTTGATGGTAAATCTGCAGAGGGAATATTTCTTGGATATTCTTTAGTTAGCAAAGCATATAGAGTTTTTAATAAAAGTTTTTTAAATGTTGAAGAATCTATTCATGTTTTTTTATGAAACTGTACTAACTGATAAGCCAACTGATCCAGTTGAGCTAGTTGATCGATTTACAAAGATTAGTTTGGAGGATGAAAATGAAGAAGAAAATCATATCAATAGAAATATACTTCAAACACCTGAACCAGAAATACTAGATCAATCAGTTGAACATGAACCTGCTCCTGATAATCAGTTGGTGGAGCAAACAAATGATATTCAGTTACCAACTGATACAGCTCCAACTGAAACTGAAAACATTCAGTTGCCAACAGAAGCAGTTGCTGATATGGAAGCAACAAATACTGAGCTCAGATGGAAGAAATCACATCCTCCAGAATTGGTGATAGGTTATCCATCCGACCCGGTAAGAACAAGAAATCAAATGCTTAATTTGTTCATTCATTCTGCTTTTGTCTGAAAACTGGAACCAAAGAAAACTGACGAAGCTCTTGCTGATCCTAACTGGATAAATGCAATGCAAGAGGAGCTAAATCAGTTTACCCATAATAATGTCTGGAACTTAGTTCAGTTTGCAAAACAATTATAGGTACAAAATGGGTATTCAGAAATAAACTGAACGAAGATGGTTCAGTTGCACGCAACAAAGCAAGACTTGTCGCACAAGGATATAGGCAGGAAGAAGGAATTGACTATGATGAAACGTATGCACCAGTTGCAAGACTAGAAGCAATTAGAATGTTCCTTGCTTATGCATCATTCAAGAACTTCAAAGTCTATCAAACAGATGTAAAAGTGCATTTCTGAATGGTTAGTTGCAAGAAGAAGTTTATGTTGAACAACCTTCAGGTTTTATCAATCACTATTTTCCTGATCATTTTTGTCATTTGAACAAAGCTTTATATGGTCTTAAACAAGCTCCAAGAGCTTGTTTAAGACCATATCAAAATTCTTAACTGATCATGATTTTACTGTTGGATCAGTTGACAAGACTTTGTTCAAATTTTCTATGAATGATCACATTTTACTTGTGCAAATATATGTTGATGATATTATATTTGGGTCAACTAACCCCAAATTATGTGAGAAATTTTCCAAGTTAATGCAGGACAAATTTGAGATGAGCATGATGGGTGAACTGACATTCTTTCTCGGACTACAAGTGAAGCAACTGCACACTGGTATTTTTATAAGTCAGACCAAATACACGAAGGAATTGCTCAAGAAATTTGGCATGGAAACATGTTCAGCTGCAAGCACTCCCATGAGTTCATCAGTCAAACTGGACAATGATCAAGGAGGAATATCAGTTGAGACGACACTCTACAAAGGTTTAATAGGTTCATTATTGTACCTAACTGCTAGTCGTCCTGATAGGTATTTGCTGTTTGCATGTGTGCTAGATTTCAAGCAAATCCTAAGCAATCGCATTTTACAGTTGCCAAAAGAATTTTAAAATTTCTAAAAGGCACTCAAAATGTGGGATTATAGTACGCTAAAGACTCTTCTTTCAATTTAGTTGGATATTCAGATGCAGATTATGCAGGATGTAAGCTAGATTGTAAAAGCACCAGTGGATCTTGTCAGTTTCTAGGAGACAGACTGATCTCATGGTTCAGCAAAAAGCAAACATCCATAGCTACTTCCACAACTGAAGCAGAATACCTTGCTGCTGGAAGCTGCTGTGCTCAACTGCTCTGGATTCAGCAACAACTGAAAGATTATGGAGTTGATGCTAAAGAATCTCCCATATTTTGCGATAATACAAGAACGATTGCAATAACTTACAATCTAGTTGTAATAGCCAAGCCTGGTGAACGGTATGGTTTAAGTTTTCGTATGTTTATGGATTATTTGGTTTAGATGTTAAGAGTTGTGATTATGGGTCATAGTATTGTTGGTTATTATTGTTTTGTGGCATTGTTGATATTAGTTGTTGGTAGTTGTATTGTATCAGCGTTGCGATTCGATCTTTGTTGCGTAGAGTTGGTTGTTGGATACAGAGGTGACCGCACCCGCGGTCAGTAAGGAACCGCACCCGCGGTTTCATGGTTCAGAGTTTCGATTGTTTTTCCAGTAGCTGCACCGCACCCGCGGTCATTTGAGCACCGCACCCGCAGTTTGGTCACCGCACCCGCGGTGTAAAGGTTACCGCACCCGCGGTCGTCATGTTTGGATTTTTGGTTGGAATGCCGAAGGCATAGCACACCCGCGGTGCATGTTGGAGCGCACCCGCGGTGCATGAACAGTAGAAGCGTGTTTCTAGTTTTAAGTGATATAAGTTGATGTGTTTGGCTCATTTCCCTCATTTCCTTCCCCTCATTCTCGATTTTTCTCTCAAGGGAGACTAGGGTTTCCTCATTTCTCCATTTCCTTCCTTTGATTCTTGCATCTTGGTGGCTTTTTGTTGTGAGATCAAGGTTTACTTGGGTTCAAGGAAGCTAAGGTAAGCTTTTGGTATAGTTTATTCTTGGTTTTGGTGTTGGGAGAAATCATGGGTTTGGTGATTGTGTTGGTTTTATGGATTAATCGTTATGGGTTTATGATTATTGAGATGTTGATGGTGTATTTCATGATTTATTGTTGTAGGTTGTGTACCAAGAGATATATTCTAGGTTCCAAGTGGTTGTAAGTGGAATTTCATTCATTGTGCTCACATGATAGTATATGTATGGTGTTTCAATGGTTTTATCATGTTATTCCCTTCCATTTGATTCACATTATGTATTGATATACTTGGTTGTATATTAGAGGCAATTGAATGTCTCAATTGTGAAAAAGGGAATACAAAAGAAAGAGTATGCAAAGTGTTTGTTTAAATGCCAAAGAGAGAGTTTAAATGGTTTATTGGATTGATAGATACATAGTTAGAGATTGCATGCAATTAGTTGATCAACGACCATAGGCTTACTTCCCTCAAAGTTATCGATGTATATCGATGGGATATAGGTACAGAGCCAGAGATACTATATAGATATCAATCCAACAGAGAAAAGAGAAATACCATCTTATTGTTATATTATGCTATGTTATTCATGTTTCAAGAGTTGATGGTATTTAATGATTTCAAAGCCATGTTTTACAGAGTATGATATATGTATCCATTGCTATGTAAGAGTTCCACTTGCTGAGTTTTATACTCATTTCAGTTATTCATGTGATGCAGATAAGAGTGACGTACCAGGACGTTCATTGGAGCCGGGGTCATATGCATAAGAGAGGGAAGGAAGAAGAGTATTTTGCTAGCATTTTAGACATGATCATACAAATGATATTTTGTATTTTGTTGTATTATTTGATTGATCATGTATATACTTTTGATTATACATTGACATGTATTTTAAATCCTTCTTTCTTTTTAGAAAATTTTAAATTTCCGCTGCTATTTTATTAAAATCGGTCGAGGGTGTTACATTTAGTGGTATCAGAGCACTGTTCTTCGGACCAATGCATATGACTTCGTCTACTTTCAATGGTCCGGGTATGTCTTCTTCTTCATTTAATTATTGTTATCAGTTGATATGTATTATGTGAGCACATTGTAGGAGTAGATGCCTCCTAAGAGAAAGACTGCAGAGGGTGAGGATAGTTCTTCCTCTAGAGTTGTCGATGAGTTCGGCAAGTTATTGAAAGAGCAAGCTAAGGTCCACAGTGAGCAGATCCAACAGTTGCTCCGTTTGCAAGGTACAGGTCAGGGTAGAGGTCAAGTGAGAGGCCAAGTGGCACAAGCAGTTGGTACTGATGGGATCTTTACTGCTTTCAAGAGGATGGATCCGCCTGAATTTGCAGGAGGCACTGATCTGTTGGTGGCAGTAGAGTGGATCAAGGCACTCGAGGCTATTTTTGATCATCTCAACTATGCAGACAAAGACAGAGTTGGTTGTGCAGTGTTCATGTTAGTCAAGGCTGCACGCATTTGGTGGAATGCTACCAAGGTTAGTGTGGATGTTCCGGCATTGAAGTGGTCAGAGTTCACTGATCTTTTCTATGACAAGTACTTCCCAGATGCACTTCGAGCTAGGAAGGTGACTGAGTTCCTGGAGCTTCGACAGGGAGGTATGAATGTTGATGAGTACATTCTGAAATTCGAGGAGGGCTGTCTGTTTGCCCCGTATATTGCTTCCAATGACAAAGACAAAGGTGCTCATTTCATTAGAGGCCTTAGAGCAGAAATCAGAAGGGATATTAACATGTCGAAGGCTGTGACATTCAAAGAGATTGTGGCTAAGGCTCTGTTGGCCGAGCAAGATGAGAAAGACATTGCTAGGGAGAGACAAGCGAGGCAGCAGGCCATTGCTCAAAGAGGCCAAGGTTCAAGTCAAAGAGGAAAGGGCAGTTTCAAAGGGAAAGGCAAGTTGGAGCCGAGTCCTAAACCACCGGCAGTTCCATTTGATCCTGAGAAGCCATTGTGTCCCAAGTGCGGTAGGCATCATCGGGGAGAGTGCAGATTTGGTACTCATACTTGCTACATATGTGGCACTGCAGACCATATTGCCAAGGATTGTCCGAGAGGCTCGAGTAAAGAGAAGGTGCAGGGACACATCTTTACCATGACAAAGGAAGGTATAAACCATGATTCTTCTGTGATCTCTAGCACTATTTTAATTTCAGGCAGAGTAGCTACGACATTGATTGGTACAGGTGCTACTCATTCTTTTATGTCTGAACTATTTTTGAGATCTTTGGGTATAGTTCCTTCTGTTCTTCCCCTCCAGTTTAATGTTGTATTGCCTTCGGGGGATGTGTTGTGCCCGACATCTATTGTGTATGCGTGCTCTGTTCAAATTGATGAGCGAGTGGTTTATGCTGATTTGATTGTTATCCCTATAGTTGCGTTTGATATTATACTTGGCATGGATTGGCTATCAACCTATCGTGCAGTGATTGATTGCGTTGCTAAGACGGTGAAATTTGCAGATGATGGCAATAGGGAAGGTATGCTCGCCAGTGCAGGTACTTCGCTGGTCCTTCCTTTTATTTCATGTCTTGAGGCTAAGAAGTTGTTGTTTAGAGGTTGTGATGGGTTTTTGGCTTCGATTGTGGATGTGGATAGAATTGTGAAATTGAATATTGATGATATTGATGTGGTGAGAGAGTTCCCTGATGTTTTTGAGGATGATGTGCCGGGTTTGCCGCCGGACAGAGATGTGGAGTTTGTGATTGATCTAGTTCCAGGTACGGTTCCTATTTCTAAGGCTCCGTATGGAATGGCCCCAACAGAGATGAAAGAGTTGAAGACGCAGTTGCAGGATCTTTTGGATAAAGGTTTCATTCGGCCGAGTTCTTCGCCTTGGGGAGCTCCGGTTCTTTTTGTTAAAAAGAAAGATGGGTCTTTGCGGCTGTGTATTGATTACAGAGAGATCAATAAAGTGACGATTAAGAATAAATATCCGTTGCCACGGATAGATGATCTTTTTGACCAACTGCATGGGGCTACAGTGTTTTCGAAGATTGATTTGCGATCTGGCTATTATCAGTTGAAGGTTATGGAGTCTGATATCCCTAAGACGGCGTTCCGGACCAGGTACGGTCATTATGAATTTCTTGTGATGTCTTTTGGTCTGACTAATGCTCCTTCAGTTTTCATGGATCTGATGAACAGAGTGTTCAAGCCGTATTTGGATAGCTTTGTCATTGTTTTCATCGATGACATATTGATTTATTCCAAGACCAGAGAGCTTCATGCAGAGCACCTCAGAGTTGTTCTTCAGTTGTTGAGAGAGAAGAGGTTGTATGCTAAGTTGAAGAAATGTGAGTTCTGGTTGGATCAGATTTCTTTCTTAGGCCATGTTGTTTCGAAGGATGGTATAGCTGTTGATCCTGTGAAAATCGAGGCGATTCAGAAATGGCCTATCCCTACCACTGTATCAGAGGTACGCAGTTTCCTTGGTTTGGCGGGTTATTATCGTCGTTTTATTTCAGATTTCTCCAAGATTGCCCTGCCGTTAACCAATCTGTTGAGGAAGACTGTGAATTTTGAGTGGTCCAATGATTGCCAAAGTGGATTTCAAGAGTTGAAAGATAAGTTGACGTCAGCTCCGGTACTTGCATTGCCCAGTGGTTCAGAGGATTTTGTTGTTTATACCGATGCATCGAAGAAGGGCCTCGGTGCAGTGCTGATGCAACGTGGAAAGGTTATAGCTTATGTTTCTCGCCAGTTGAAGGACTACGAGAAAAATTATCCAACACATGATCTAGAACTGGCAGCTGTGGTTTTCGCCCTGAAAATCTGGAGACATTACTTATATGGCGAAAAGTGTGAAATGTTCACGAACCACAAGAGTTTGAAATATTTGTTTTCTCAGAAAGAACTCAATATGCGACAGAGACGGTGGTTAGAGCTTGTCAAAGATTATGATGTGACGATTAGTTATCACCCAGGGAAGGCAAATGTTGTAGCAGATGCTTTGAGCCGTAAGTCGAGTTCTTCTTTGAATTCTTTGATTCAGAAGCCATTGTTGTTAGATTTGCAGCGAGAAGAGATAGCTTTGGTTGTTTCGGGGACCATTGCTCGCTTTTCAGCATTGGTCATTCGGGCTACATTGACGGACATGATCAGTAGAGAGCAGGCCATTGATGTTCAGTTGTCAGAGTTGAGAGCCAGAGCAGAGGAGAGAGGTAATTCAGAGTTTGGATTGAATGGAGATGGTTTGGTGACTTTCAGAGGCCGTATATTTATTCCTGTTGGTGATGATATTCGGCGAGACGTCTTGACAGAGGCACATACCGCGCCATACTCGATACATCCAGGCAGCACCAAGATGTATCAGGATCTTCGTAGACTCTATTGGTGGCCAGGTATGAAGAATGATATTGCCATGTTTATTTCTCAGTGCCTAACTTGTCAGTAGGTGAAAATCGAGCATCAGAGACCTGCTGGGACATTGCTGTCATTACCGATTCCTCAATGGAAATGGGAGCATATTATGATGGACTTTGTGACTGGTCTTCCAAGGACGCAGAAAGGTTTTAACTCTATTTGGGTTATTGTTGATCGGTTGACCAAGTCAGCGCATTTTCTTCCAGTCAAGACGACGTATTCTATGAACCAGTATGCCAAAGAGTACATTGCAGAGATTGCTAGACTTCATGGTGTTCCTGTGTCGATCGTGTCTGATCGTGACCCTAGATTTACATCAGAGTTTTGGAAGAGTTTGCACAGAGCTATGGGTACACGGTTAGCATTCAGTACAGCATATCATCCCCAGAGCGACGGTCAATCAGAGAGAGTTATTCAGATTTTAGAGGATATGCTCAGAGCTTGTACTATAGACTATCCAGGTAGTTGGGATTCCAAATTGCCTTTAGTTGATTTCACGTACAATAACAGTTACCAAGCGACGATCGGCATGGTACCATATGAAGCGCTTTATGGCCGAAAGTGTAGATCTCCCTTGTATTGGGATGAGATTGGTGAGAGAAAGATGTTGGGTCCAGAGTTGGTCCAACAGATAGCTAATGTTGTTGCTGTTGTTCGAGAGAGGATGAAGACAGCACAGTCGAGACACAGGAGTTATGCTGATGTGCGTCGTAGGCCGTTGCAGTTTGAGGTGGGCGACCATGTGTTCTTGAAGATAGCACCTCTTAAGGGTGTGATGCGGTTTGGCAAGAAGGAAAAGTTGAGTCCGAGATTTATTGGCCCATTTGAGATCTTGGATAGAGTTGGTGATCGAGCTTACAGGTTAGCCCTACCGCTAGATCTTGACAGAGTTCATAATGTTTTTCATGTTTCAATGCTCAGGAAGTATATTGCGAATCCTTCCCATGTTCTTCGCCATGAGCCATTGGATTTGACGCCGAATTTGACGTACCAAGAGATTCCAGTCCAGATTCTGGATCGCAAAGTTAGAGTGTTGAGAAACAAAGAGTTCGGCATTTTTAAAGTCCTTTGGAGGAATCATTTGATTGAAGAAGCCACGTGGGAACCAAAGGATGAGATGAAAGAGAAGTATCCTGAGTTGTTTGCGCAGTGACGTCAATTTCGAGGACGAAATTCCCTTAAGGAGGGGAGATTGTAATAGCCAAGCCTGGTGAACGGTATGGTTTAAGTTTTCGTATGTTTATGGATTATTTGGTTTAGATGTTAAGAGTTGTGATTATGGGTCATAGTATTGTTGGTTATTATTGTTTTGTGGCATTGTTGATATTAGTTGATGGTAGTTGTATTGTATCAGCGTTGCGATTCGATCTTTGTTGCGTAGAGTTGGTTGTTGGATACAGAGGTGACCGCACCCGCGGTCAGTAAGGAACCGCACCCGCGGTTTCATGGTTCAGAGTTTCGATTGTTTTTCCAGTAGCTGCACCGCACCCGCGGTCATTTGAGCACCGCACCCGCAGTTTGGTCACCGCACCCGCGGTGTAAAGGTTACCGCACCCACGGTCGTCATGTTTGGATTTTTGGTTGGAATGCCGAAGGCATAGCGCACCCGCGGTGCATGTTGGAGCGCACCCGCGGTGCATGTTGGAGCGCACCCGCGGTGCATGAACAGTAGAAGCATGTTTCTAGTTTTAAGTGATATAAGTTGATGTGTGGCTCATTTCCCTCATTTCCTTCCCCTCATTCTCGATTCTTCTCTCAAGGGAGACTAGGGTTTCCCCATTTCTCCATTTCCTTCCTTTGATTCTTGCATCTTGGTGGCTTTTTGTTGTGAGATCAAGGTTTACTTGGGTTCAAGGAAGCTAAGGTAAGCTTTTGGTATAGTTTATTCTTGGTTTTGGTGTTGGGAGAAATCATGGGTTTGGTGATTGTGTTGGTTTTATGGATTAATCGTTATGGGTTTATGATTATTGAGATGTTGATGGTGTATTTCATGATTTATTGTTGTTGGTTGTGTACCAAGAGATATATTCTAGGTTCCAAGTGGTTGTAAGTGGAATTTCATTCCTTGTGCTCACATGATAGTATATGTATGGTGTTTCAATGGTTTTATCATGTTATTCCCTTCCATTTGATTCATATTATGTATTGATATACTTGGTTGTTTATTAGAGGCAATTGAATGTCTCAATTGTGAAAAAGGGAATACAAAAGAAAGAGTATGCAAAGTGTTTGTTTAAATGCCAAAGAGAGAGTTTAAATGGTTTATTGGATTGATAGATACATAGTTAGAGATTGCATGCAATTAGTTGATCAACGACCATAGGCTTACTTCCCTCAAAGTTATCGATGTATATCGATGGGATATAGGTACAGAGCCAGAGATACTATATAGATATCAATCCAACAGAGAAAAGAGAAATACCATCTTATTGTTATATTATGCTATGTTATTCATGTTTCAAGAGTTGATGGTATTTAATGATTTCAAAGCCATGTTTTACAGAGTATGATATATGTATCCATTGCTATGTAAGAGTTCCACTTGCTGAGTTTTATACTCATTTCAGTTATTCATGTGATGCAGATAAGAGTGACGTACCAGGACGTTGATTGGAGCCGGGGTTATATGCATAAGAGAGGGAAGGAAGAAGAGTATTTTGCTAGCATTTCAGACATGATCATACAAGTGATATTTTGTATATACATGATCAATCAAATGATACAACAAAAATACAAATTATCATTTGTATGATCATGTATATACTTTTGATTATACATTGACATGTATTTTAAATCCTTCTTTCTTTTTAGAAAATTTTAAATTTTCCGCTGCTATTTTATTAAAATCGGTCGAGGGTGTTACACTAGTTCTTCACTCAAGGACCAAGCACATTGATGTCAGGCATCGCTTCATCTGAGATCATGCTCTAAAGAAAGCTATCAGACTGGAATATGTGTCAAATGAACAACAAGCTGATGACATCTTCACCAAACCATTGCCAGAGACTAAGTTTTCTCACTTTCGCAATATACTTGGTTTAATTGATTTATCTTAATTATATCAGTTTTATTGCTGCCTTGTCAATAGCTGTTCATTTAGTTTGTCATTTATTATTTAAATATTTATCAACTGATGTCAGTTAGTAATTTATCAGTTATTATATTCAGTTCGTTAACTGTTTGTCAACTGATGTCAGTTATTCATTTATCAGTTATTGTATTCAGTTCGTTAACTATTTATCAACTGATGAAAGTTAAGTTTTGCATAAAGACAAAGAGACAACAGCAGCGATACAAATCAAGATTTTATTAAGAATAAAATCGATACAATACAACATTATTTAGTCCACTTTCTACGGCATCTTGCCATAACATCAACAAATTATTCAAGTTATGACTACTAATATTCCTGAAGGTTTCGGCATTAACCATTCTCTGAAGCAAGTGCCATTCCTTCAACTGTATCATGTGGATCAGCACATCATCCTTGACAAGCTCGGATATATGATCAACTTGAGCAAGCCTCTTAAGCTTCCTTGCAAGTGATCTCTGCTCAGCAGAAGCAGGGAATTCTCCTAGTATTGATTGATTGAATGTCGTGAGCGGTGGTCCAAACGGACATAACCTTTGTAAAGACGTATTCCTCAGCATCTCTTTTAAATCTCTGAATACCTCGAGGCGTCCATGAAGGATGAGGGACGTGTGTGGTGCTTTCACAATCCATTGGAGTTCAGATGTCATTACCAAATAACAATGGTCTTAATTTATAGACAAGACTTGAAGAGACAGGAGGAAGACAAAGAGTCATCTGGCCTTAATTGATTCAGACTAAGTTTCACTTACCCTTATTTATTTGCATTTATTGAGGGGGAATATCGAACAAAAAGTTAACTAAGCAGACAATAGTCAGTTGATCTTCAACTGAACTGACTAAGTTTTCAAATGGTCACTCAGTTGATGACCCAACTGATCTTCTCAAATATGTTAACTGATAAATCGGTAAATATTCCATAATGATAGGATCGGTTAGGGGGATTACCATTGAGCTACAATAGTTTGGTTCTTGAAATATTCAACGCCGATTAATTAAATCGAGTTTGGTTTAAAAAACAAGCGGAAAATACTCGAAATAATCCTTCATAGAAATCGATTAAATATTTTGTAAAGTATTTAAAATATATGCAAGTTGAATGGGTAAAAGTATTTTTGGTTGAAGCATTTTATCAAACAATTGGTATCCAATATTTTGGTATTTGAAGAACACATAAAATGCTTCAACAATTCATCCTTAAAAACAATGGAAATGATAAGTAAATGCAATAAACAAATAGACACAAATTTATTTATGGATGTTCGGAGACTTCAAATGCTTCTACGTCACCCCTTCTTCTCCTTGGGAAGATTCACTAGAAGACTTTGATTTATACAGCATCTTGTACAAACCCATTCAGCTAGGACTTACACCACTGCCTAAACTGAACTCCTAGCACTCAAGATTGTAGGCAGCACATCACAATCAGCATATTGTTTAATGTCTCATATGCAAAGACTACATACACAAGTTTATTGTCATTGTGCAAGACTCACTCAACCGTTCTTTTCAGCTCAAACTCTCTGTATATGTGTGAGTGATTGTGTGTGAGAAATTTATCATTTACAGTGTGCATCTCAAATGTATCCTCACACAAGGGCTTGTGCTCTCAACTAGCTGATTTCTTTATGCCAAGTGCCCATGCTTTGAATCCACTTCAAAAGCTCTTGTTTGATCTTCAAGATGTTGTATTTATAAGCCCCAACAATGATATATACGTTAGACACAAGAATATGACCGTTTGGAAAGTTTCTGTACTGTTTCTGAAATTGCAACGGTCAAATTCGTCTTGCTGGGCATTTTCCTGACTGGTCAACTCTGATCAACTAACTGGTCGTTCAGTTCAACTGGTCAGCAGCTGGTTCAGTTCAGTTTAGTTGGTCAGCTGCTGGTTCAGTTCAGTTCAGTTGGTTCAGTTGGTCTGGTTCAGTTCAACTGGTTTGGTTCAGTTCAGCTGGTCTGGTTCAACTGGTCTTCAGCTGGTCAGGTTCAGTTCAACTGATCTGGTTCAACTGGTTTTCAGCTGGTCTGGTTCAGTTCAGTTGGTTCAGTTCAACTGATCTGGTTCAACTGGTTTTCAGCTGGTCTGGTTCAGTTCAGTTTCAATTGGTGTGCTGAAATCAGCCTAGCTAATTTCAGTTTGTGCAGAACCAGTAACTTCATCGTCATTTCAGCATCTTAAGCTTCAATTCAGACTTTGACTCCTAAAGATGATTTGTAGATCTTCGTCTTATCTTTCCAACGCATACTGAATCACTTCATTTCGATAATCGAGCTGAGAGATATGATCAAAATACCGCAGCTGCTCAAACCCAACTGATTGCTGTCTTCGTGCGATCAGTTACGATTAGTTGCGATCAGTTTGACCTAGATACATTCCGATTTTGCCCAACTGACGTGAAATACGACTTGTTTCAAATTGAGTTTTATAATTATTACAGTTGGCGGATTGTCATTTGGATCATTCAGTTGAGAGATATCTTCAAAATACCGAAGCTTGCCAGAAATTCAGTTTGTGCATAATTCAGTTTCAGCTTGCTTCTTGTTTTAATAACTTCACACTTGAGTAAATATGTTAGAAACACAATAACAAGTTTTGTTAACATCAAAATCAAGATTGCGAACATGAAATGTTCCAACACATAATAAATGATGTGACTGTTTGTCGAAGCATTAATTATTGTCTTTCAAAAGTACAGTATTTTGAACGTGGACTCTTGTAATCCATTCATATTCTATACACGTTTTTATCACACGTACTCACGTTTTTAATTCAAATTTCCCTGGACTAACACGTGTCCAAAAATTTGAACAGCCACTTATATCAGTACTATACCCGCTCCAATTCAGTTTTTCTCCTTACGCGCACATTCAGCAGTCAGAGCAAACTTCTACTCAAGCATATTCTTTTTCGCAGATTTCATTCAATCAAATGGCAAATCAGATCTCAGCTCATGTCATGAACGCTATGGTGATTGATTTTGATTCAGTCTTGACTGTAAAGGACGAAGGAGTCAAGAATGTTTTTCTGAAACTGCAAGCAGCTGGACTGAAACAATTTCTGGGATTATCCTCTCAAGAAATCTATACTAAAGAGATTCAGGATCTCTATAGCAGCGGCTATGTCACTAAAGAAGGCAGTATCACAACTACTGTAAATGGTCAGCTGTTGATCACTGAAGATGACTTCTTCTGCAACCTATTTCAACTGCCTACTGATGGGCTAGTTAACCTCTCTGAAGTAAAAGCTTCGGATGTTGAAGAGATGCAAACTCTTCTCTCTGCTGATGGTCGCAAGATGAAAGTTTCCGATCCCAGGAAGGAGCTAAAGCCAGAAGTACAATTGCTGGCTAACATTGTAGCGAAGGAGCTCTTGGAAAAGGCAGGATCCTTTGCTGCCCTTACTCTGGAGAAATTTCAAGCTATGACTGCAATCATGGCTGAAATAAAGATGAACTGGAAGAACATAATTTTCAACATCCTGAGGAACATGTTTCAATCATCCAAGCAATCAAAGGGTTATGCGGTGCAGCTCAGCTATTTTCTGAAAGTCAAGGGGCTGGTGTCTGATGATTGTGAAAGATCGTCAAAACTAAAAATCTTCAATGCTAAAAATGTCCAGCCACCAAAGCAGAAACTGGACATGTCTCCTGAGAAGTTTGTAAAAGTGAAGAAGGAGATTGGGATGCAAGGAGCTCCCAAATCAGTTAAGAAAGCTCGGACTATGACGCAAAAAAAGATGCTTAAACGTAAACTAATTATCAATGAAAGTAACTCTAAGAAGACTCCATCTCCCAAAATTTCCAAGAAACCCAGGACCAACAAGACTAAATCAGTGATGGATGTGGGCACCATCCCGTCTGATAGGACCATCCAATCTGGAGCTGAACAGCCGATCAAGGCTACTCCACTCAGAACTGTACCAGTTGAGACGTCAACTGATGATCAGCTTTCACTGACTGCAGTTCCCAAAAAATCTATCACCGAATCTGGTGAGAAGAAGAAATCTGTTGGAGTTAAAGCTCCGCAAATCAATATCACCAGACCAACTCCTCTGCCGTTGGCAAGACCTAAAGGAGTAGTGATTCGAGAACAAGTGGACTTGACAAGGTCAGGACTGAGCATTTCTTATGTTCTAACTGAATCTTGCAAAGAGAAAATGATTGAAGAGCCCAGACCAACCAATATCATTCAGACGCACATTGACCTCATTTGGAAGGAAGTCAATGAATTTTCTGAAGGTAAACTCAGAACATATGAAGAATGGGTAAAGTTTAGAACTGTTGTGTTTGCCAAGCAATTACGGAAGAAATCAGTTTTAAAGAAATTCATTGCCTTGGAAACACTTGTTCTGAAAATGGTCAAAGCTGCCACGGTGGCTCAAGCACTTGAGAGAGAAATATTTCTTTGATCATATACGGGCAAAGAAACTGAGTCAGTTGATTGGTCAGCTACGTCAGAACCAAGATCCCACCAGCCCAACTGCTCTTAATGATAAATCAGTTCGTGACCAACTGGACATGGACTTATTATCTCTGCAAATGGATATCAAGAATTGGTAAATGGATCAAGAACTTATTATTCCAGAAAATTCCCAAGATCCTTCTTCAGATGAGCTAGCTGATCAATCAGCTCAAACAGATCAGCCATCCAAGGATCCAAGTGCAGGCTCTGCTGAACAGATGACTGATTCTTTTTCTAAAGATGCATCAAATCCAACTGATGTTCCTCAGTCTTCAACTGCTGAAGCTTTACTATACACAGACGCTGAATTATCATTGGCCAACATTGATGAAGTAATCAAATCAGTTGGCTCTGACGTTCAACAATCCACTACTGAAGCTATTGAAGAGTTGTTCACAACTGAAGAACCAGTTTCTCAAGCCCCAAATCAACCTCTTGAAGAACCAGTTCAGTTTCTCTCCACAACTGAACAAGAAATATTGAGAACTGAAGAGCCAGTTCAGTCAGTTATCATGACTGAACAGACAGTTTTTGAACTAACTGAAGAGGCTCATCTGCACTCAGTTGCAACTGAAGAAGTGCCAGCTGATCAGCCTTCTATCATTCACCCAATCAAAGCATCAGTTGAGCATTCTATCCCAGTAATAACTGCTGTTTCAACTGATCATCCGCATGAAGCATCATTGGACCCTGCTACTGATCCAACTTCTCCTCCACAATCTCAACAGGAAGTCTTACCAAAAGAGAGTTCAGAAATGGTCAATACTACAACTGAAACAACTGGCAGGGCACTGGTCATTTTCGATGGAGAGAACAGAGAGCAATCAGAAACTTCCGGAGCCATGTCTCAAGGCATTACAATAGAAACTGAGTCTCTGTTCGAAGAAATTTCAGCTATTCGAACCAACCTCGTCGGTATAATGACTTCCATATCTGACATCCGATCAACGCAATTCTTGCACACTATGAGGATTGATTCTATTAAGGATAATACGATGGGTAACTGAAGCAAATCTAGAAGGATGTTTCTTCTTTATTCTTTCAGATGGACGAGCTCCGCAAAGACAGAGTTTCAACTGAAGCTCATTCCAGACGCAAGCATTAGTGACAAGATGTCTCGACTATATGGAAAATACTGTTTCAAAACAAATGGATTTACTGCAAGATATCCAAATGAATGCAGTTTCTAATCTATCTTCAGATGTGCGGAATTTGTCAAGAAAGGTTGATGAGTTTGACAAAAAGAGGGAAGTGTAAAATCAGTCAGAGAAACCAGAGCTTCAAGTTGATCACGAAGAAACTAAAGCAGAATAATTTATTCAGATTTTTTTAGATTATTTCATTCTTTGATTCTTTGTACGAATCTGTACATTGAAATGTTTATTTTATCTACAATGAGTTAGAAGAATATTTTTGAGTTCAGTTAATCAGATCATACTTTACAAGTTTTTTCAAACACCAAAAAGGGGGAAATTGTTGAAAACCTAATTTCGGTTGTTTGACTTGGACTAACTGATCAAGTAGCTTGAAGTAACTGAACTACATAAATCAACTGACAGTTGTCTAACTGAATATTAATACACAGTTTATCGAAGGCAACTGAAACCATCTGAACTGAACTTACGAAGACAACTGACTGATCAGTTGGAAACTGATCAGTTGATATATTCAGTTGTGAGCTTACCAGCGATTGATTATCAGCTGATCATTCAGCTGTACACGTCAGCAGTTGTCGAAAATGACATTCAACCGACAACAGTACAAAGTAGACTGCAATTCTTAGTGAAACGCCACATTTCAGATCTTACAGTGTACGAATATCAAAGGAATATTGATGTGTCAATCAACGGATATAATGATTCAAATTATATTTAATGTTACTGTTGAAAAAAAGCCTATAAATAGGTGAGAAGAGCAGTTGAGCAAATAATTGATCTATCTATTCTCTCAAGCTTGCTGTTACCCTGTTGAATTTATCGCTCTTACTCAAGAATCAAAAAGCTCACACTTATCTGATTTATTTGTAGCATTCGAGGCTACCTTTCGAGCTTACAAGCACAAACCGTTTTATTGTTTATTTGATCTTAACTAGATCAGTTGTGCTAAGTTCAGTCGAAGAACTGTGAGATATTTAGTAAACTAAGAGTTTCAGTTTTGGCAGTGTTAAGTTCAAACTGAAGTGGGTCTATACAAGTTTTGTATCGATCAAAGTCTTTTAGTGCATATCATATCCTTGTGATAGAAAGGGTGACGTAGGAGTTATTTCAATCTCCGAACATCCATAAATCTTTGTGTGTACTACTTCAGTTATTTAGTCTATCTTTCAGTCAGTTTATTTTCGCAACTGTTATCAGTTAAACTGATTGTCATTGGCTGACAAGATTCCTAGTTTCAGTTTGTCACAGAACTGACACTTCATTCGAAAAGATTCTAAAATCGTGAGTGTTTATTCAACCCCCTCCCTTCTAAACACATCTCAACCAATCAACCGATCCTAACACAAAATATATCAAACTGCACTTTATAAAATTTTCTCTCTACTCAATTGTGATTTTCTTCACAAATTGAGAGACCTATTTATAGAATTTCTTTGGAAATAATCCAAAAAAAAAATACATCATTACATACATCATCACACACTAATTTTCAATATTTACAACTCTTATTTTCAACATTCAAATATATCAACTCTTGTTTTTCAATATTCAAATATATCAACTATTATTTTTCAACACAACTATTATTTTTCAACAGAGTTAAAGTTTTTAAATGGTTTTTAACCATTTTTCTCCTAATAATTATGTTTATTTCAAATTCATGATAACCATACCCATGAAATTGATTTTGATATATATTGTGATATCAAACGTTCGTCGTTTTACCAAAATATAGAGTGAACGGTAATGATGCTCAATATTGATGCTACCTATATTTTATCGAGTTCAATCTGGTGAGCCTAGTCTTCAAATCTTCAATGCTCGGGTCGGCAGTTAGGAAGGGTATGCACATACGAACAAAAAGTTAAGGGTGTTGCTGGAAGTGTTTATGACGCCACCTTCTAATGTTTAAGCTAGTGTCCGTATAAGAAAAACATGAGCAAAAGTGTACTAGAGTATTGATTAGCGAAAATGGTGTTTGAATGAATAGATCCGTAAAACATACTTAAGTATTTATAGATGTTGAAGGTCAGTTTATTTATGGGAGAATGACTCCAATTAGGAAAATTTCATTGGAGTGATGATTTGTTGTCAAATTTATGTTGATCTATATCAAATATTGATAAATTTGTTTTTATCATGAAATTTTCCTATTTAAGTGAGATTTGCATGCATATTCCGAAATTATAAGGATTCCAAATATTTGCTTCCGAACATAGTGGAATTTCTTTCTGTGAGGCTTAGATAAGGCCAACAGGTCACGAATACCAAATACTTGGGTCAGCCTATCTACGCCCTAATCCGAGCATGAAATATTCCCTAGCCGGGAGCTGGGAATCATTTCCAACTCTTTATAGAGGAAGAATGGTGGTGGTTAGTGCTCTTACTTCCTGAAGCATTTCAATAGCCCAGGAAATAGGGTTGGCCGGGCTTCAACTAGGGTCTATGGCTATATCAGGCTTAGTGTCATGATCCGTGACCGGAGCACATAATAACAATGTTGTTTAAAAATTTAACTTTGAAACAATAAGCTAATATTACATTATACACTCAAACCGGTTTTTTCATAAATGAGCATTGTCTTTACAATGAAACAAATGAGAAATGCATAAAGTGAGGAAGCAATTACAATTGAACTAAAAGAAGAACTAAACAAATGCGTGATTATTTTGCTTGATCCTTATCATCAGCTACAAAACATTTCTTGTTCGCTTAATTTTTCTTCGTTCTTATCTAGGAAATGAGAGTAAATGAGGTTGATCGAGTACATATAACAAATACATATGAAATTGGCACCCCAAATTTTGAAAAATCTCATCAACAGCAAAGCCCATAAGATGTGAAAACCCAAATTATGTGAGAGATCGTTTGCTGAGCATCTTTCGGATGCTTTCAAACAAAATATTCTCCAAGAGCTGCAATAAGCTCGTGTTCTAAGAATGTATACACCGAAGAATTATATCGAGTTTGGTATAGAACCAAGCGAAAAACGCTCGAAATAATCATTCGTTAAGAAACACTGATATATTTGTATATCATGTGTAACTGAATAACCAAAAGACTAGATTAGTTTTTGCATTTATTAGTTCAGTTATGATGAGAACTGAACTAACGTATGCTTCTAACTGGTTAAATCAGTTTGAAAACAATAGTTAAACAGTTAAATACACAAGATATGTTTATGGATGTTCGGAGACTTCAACTGCTCCTACGTCACCTCTTCTACCTCCTCGGGTAGGATACACTAGAAGAATTTGATTTATACAATTGTTTGTTTCAAACCCACTCAGCTAGGACTTGCACTACTGCCTAAACTGAACTCCTAGCTACGACTGAAGGCAGCACCTTCCAGCCAACATTTCTTTAACATCTGTGTCAAAGACTACATACACAAGTTTAACGTCTTTGTGCAAGACTGTATATGAGTGGTTGAGAGAATTTGTTTGTAAGAACTGAACAAGGATGTTCTCACACACTGAGGGAAAGTGGCTTCTAAACTAAGCAGATAACACTGTTAAAGTATCCCTCTGGGCTGAATGCTTCTGAAAGCATATGTGCAATGTGCGTGCCCTTTCTTTTCTCTCTTGAAGAAGCTTTGTGTTTTGTATCGCGTTCTTTTTCTTCATCTTATTCTTGTTGTCACCTTGAATCTTCACTGATCTTCTCTTTATATAGGTGGGAAAACTGAACGTATAGTGAGACTCATTTATTGTATCCCTTGCATCTTGAATTCATTTCTTGGACTTTGTGTCTCGAATTTTTGACTGTCCTTCTGAAATTCTTTGTCTTTAATGCTCTGATGCAACGTCCATTATTGTCCTTTGACTGGACAATTGCTTTTGTACCTTTGCGCACAGCTGGATTCCACTTAAATCAGCTTGTCTTGATGTACAACTGATTGCTCCTAACTGATGTTCTGAACTGGTCTTCAGTTGGTCTGGTGAAATCAGTTGAACTGATTTCACTCTTGTTCAGTTGAGTTGGTCAGCTAGGCTCTTTTTCAATTGAACACTCCTTCGGCTGGCTAGATTTCTGAGGTTCTCCCGCTGAACCACCTATCAACTGAACATTCATTTGAACTCATTTACGATACATCAGTTGAACTAGTTCAGTTTGGTTGATCAGTTGATGCTTTCAGTTGGCATCTTCGACAGATTCAGTTTCGGCTCGTAACTGATTATTTCAGTTTTTGCTATCTGTGCACTGAGGTAGATTATTAGAAACAAAATAAAAAGTTTTGTTAACATCAAAATCAAGCAAAGATTGTGAACATGAGATATTCCAATATTCTGTCAAAGTTCATTAGAGCTTTAGTTGGTTCGAGAAGGCCACATTCATGAATGACAAGTTGACTTACGATCTGTATCGATGATTGTGGAAGATGACCAAATCGCTTGGAATAATGGAACAAAAATGGACAAAAGTCATTATAAGACTCGACAAATTCATCAAAAAAAAAACATCAAAAAAAGCTTATGCAAATTTCATCAAATCTAGTTCATCTTAGTCCGTTTTTTCTAGTAATCATTACAATATTGTCATTTGTTTCATCTTATTCCTCAATCTTTTCAATTCATCTTATTCCTCCATCTTTTCAATTCTAATTGTGAAAATATTATTCTAGTTCATAATTTCATAATTTAATTAGTTGATATTCATAAATTTCTTCTATAATTTCTCCCAAATTCATCAACTAAATTATCAGCTTTGTGGTTTACCGATGAAATTAGAACTAACAATCGAATTGGGATCGGCGTCGCTTGATAATAGAAGTCAGATTATTAAATTTTTCACGATCTCATGCCTGAAATGCCTGTGCAATTTTCTAGTGCAAACAAATTTTGACACACCCAGTGGGACAAAGATGCCCCCAAATCATATTGAGAAAAATGAAAGAATTCTTCAACCACAATACCATCGTTTAGGGGGAGGGGGAAGAGACCGATGCCGTGAAAGATCAGTCGAACAACTTCTACACAAGTTAGAAGAAGAAGATGTGGAAGAGGGAGTTGCATTCTCTTTTTGTTAGGAGGTTCCAGTGAACATCATGATGTATGAGTTATGAGTTAACGAGCCGTGAAAAATATAAGTAATGAACTCGTCGAAATTACCAATGCCTTTATTACTACCATGATGAACTTTTATGGTAGAAATGAGAGAGTGGAGGATATCTCCGAAAGAGGTGAATAAATAATCAGTGGATGGAAAAGTCAAAGATATTGAAACTAAGCAGTTTGTGGATCAAGGGCAATGGTCGAGAAGTTCTAAAGCAGACGAAGCTTGCCGCTAGGAGGAATCACCTATTTTTGTGTCTACCGTGGAAGGCAAAAATAATCCTCTAGACAAGAGGGAGGATGAAATGCCAAATTCCAGTATCAATGCCCAAGGGGCAGGGTATCCTTCTCACATTAAAAGGCAAACTCCGGTCTTAGATTCTGAAACTATGCCTAATGTTTTTCGAAATTCTTAAAATTATGAAACATGCAATACTGCTGAAAAATACGTCTTTTAAAAATGATCATAATCAAATAACAAATAAAATACTACAGTTTAAAATTTGTCAAATCGGCCATCATAAAAGTACGTAGAAATAAATCAAGTAAAAATCATGATAACTAACACAATGTCAAAACCAAACGTAATAAAATGTTCATGCGAGGGCCCGTATTTTGTATTCATAATTTTTTTTTTTGGAATTATTAAAAATTTTCTCTTTAAATAAATAAACTTGCAACGTATAAAAACTTTCGTAAAATAACCCAACGGTTTAACATAAACATAGCAGCGGAAACTGAATAATGTTTTAAACAATGACTTAAAATATATAAAAGTTATAACAAGAGATTGAACATAAAACTGAATAATTAAACGTGAGGTCCTCGGGTTCGTACTACCGCTGATCCGAGCTAACTCACTGGTCCCCGCCCTCAGCCTCTGCATCGTCAGTACCTACATCAATCAAGTCTAGTGAGTCTAAAGACCCAGCATGCATATATCGTAAATAACAAGTAAATATATCATAAAATTTGGCGTAACAAAAAATGTCGTATCGTAAAGCGTAACATGAAAATCGTGCCATGAATAATTATAAATACGTGCATAACTGAAAAACGTACGTCAAATGTTTGCTCGATAGAGCCCTGTCGTAAAATAGCATATCATAATTTTCTGTTGAGATAATGTTCTACGCAAGTGGCCCATAACGTAACATAACATAACATGAATCGTCTGATCAGACTAAACCACAGTATACTGGGCGGTAGTGATCATCACAGCCCTTGGACTGGATATCCGTACCCATACATAATCGTAAACCGGTCGTAAGTCACCGGATGAAGCAATCCCATAAGCGTAAGGTGGCCACAAGACATATCGCATATATCTCAAAAATAAATTTTTTCTATTTTTTTATGCACGTAATATAATTAAATTCCTGTGTTATTTTACCAGTTGAGTTGGATCGTTCCCAGGCTCGCTGCGACCTAATTCTAACATGAGAAACCTGAAAATAATCTTAACTTGAACAACATGTCATAACCGAACCAAAAACGAGACAATTACGCCCAAAAAACTTAATATTTAACCATGACTCCGTAGCAACCCAAACCAACATCGAACCATCATTTAGTCATGATTAAAATACACCTAAAATACTGGAAAATAATTACCAATGGCTGTAATACACGAAAATTGTGCATGGAGGCCAAAATCATTAAACGCTCTTTCGAGAGTCACTTTGGCACATTGCACCGTAAATTTTCGTACGACCTCTAAGCTTGACCAAATCACAAACCGCCAAAAATATGACCTTTATAACTCAATGAGGTACTGTCCAGTCCAAGGCCATAGGCTAAAAGCCAACCAAGAACTCGTACATGACCTCTGAACCGCAGCAAAGCTGCTGTAAAATTCCAGCGGCAGCAGCTGTGCTTGCTTCGCTTTGATTACAAGGCTAATGGTCATTGGGGCTTGAACCACTGACCAAAACCTCTTACCAACATCCTAAGGCGTGGCTTGAACCATGGCTAAGGGCTAGAAGCCAACCAAGAACTCAAACAAGCCTCCTGAACCGAAGCTCAAGTTGCTGTCAAAAAAAATGTAGCAACAGCACTTGTGCTTGCATCGCTTCATTAACGAGGCTATCGGCCATTGGGGCTTGAACCACTGACCAGAGCCTCTTTGAAACATCCTAAGGAGTGGCTTGAACCGTGGCTATGGGCACTAGGCCAACCAAAATTCACCCAAACACCTAGGACAATACAAAGCTCAAACCGAGAACACATAGAAAAATTCTGTACCATGCGATTGTTTGGATCGCTTTGCTGTCATTTGTCGTTCCAGTGGTCATATGATCGACCATGGCTCGATCTAGACATGATGAAGTGGTGTATGAACCAAGGTTAAGGGCTAAAAGCCAACCAAGATCCATCCAAAACTTCAAGAGCCGAAACTCACTCATAAAAATCAGAAATAGAAACCGAGGGACACTTGTGTTGTTTTGCTTTAAAAACCGATGGGGCCATGAACCAAACCATGAAAGGTCATCTTGGTCATGTCCTAGACATGCTAAGGAAGGGTCATAACCGTGGTTACAGGCCCAAAAGCCAACCAAGATTCGAACCTCCTTGAACAACCAAAAACCAGAATTTCGAGACTCAACTTGCAACTATGGAGAAGTTGCTGTCAAATCTTAAATCCAGCGAGTTGGGGGCTTAAACTAATGGACCAACATGATCCTAACTCACCCTAGTACATGCCTAGATGCAGCCTTGGGTGCCTGGAATAAAACCAACCCCCTGAAATCACAAAACAATACCAAACATGAAGCATGAAGGTAGCCGAGAAAATCTGTGCAGAATTTTGTGAAATGTTGCTGTCATAATTTCGGTTTTTACCTTTAAATCATGTACATGTGATGTTTAAAAATCAGTATATGACTTGATTGAAGAGCAAAGAAACCATATATACATGCCTTGGATTTGTTTGAAACGAAAACAAATCGATTACGACGAACGCGGCGCGGCGGAGACGGAGTTATCTTTTCTTGCTTGTTTTCTCTCTTTTCTCTCTTGATGGCTCACGATTATTGGATGAGTTTTCTTCTGAATTTTCATGCTAGGGAGAGTGGAGAAGGTGGTGAAGGTTGGTGGTTAATAAGGTGGTGCATGGGTGAGTAAATGATGTCAAGTTGTGGGGGGACATGCATGTTGAATAGTTGTCATTTGTATTGTTGAAGGAGTTAAATGGTTTGGAATTGTGTGGAGTGGGAATGACCGAGAGTTGGCTTTCCAATTAGTGTAGGATTTTGTTTAAGTTTTGCTAAGTAGAATCCTATGTTAGATAAGCTTGATTAAAAGGTTAATTAAGCATAATCTTGATGAATTAAGAAGCCTACAATAAAATTGGTGATTAATTAATTAAATTAGACTTAATTCAACTTGATTTCATTAAATTAAATTATTTCTTAGCTCGGAATAAATTTAGGAATATTTTTGGATCATAAAATTCATCTCCGATTTCCTATCTCCGGTCCGGTCTCGCGTATATATCTAAAAAGCTAAAATTTGAAATACGCAATTTAAAATCCTTAAAAATAACATAACTGATTTAAATGCAGTTAAATCAACAAATTCTTAAAATAATAAACATTTAAAATTAAATAATAGAAATTATGCACATATCTACGCATATTGGTTTTTCGGGTACTACAACACTCCCCCCTTAAATAAAATTTCGTCCTCGAAATTAGAACTCACTGAATAAATCTGGAAAGCAACTCCGCATCTCTGACTCTGACTCCCAAGTAGCTTCCTCATCGGAAAGATTAAGCCACTTGACATTCACTGATTTGATCACTTTGTTTCGAAGCTTCTTCTCCTTACGGTCTAAGATCTGCACTGGTCTCTCTTCATAAGACAAGTTCGGAGAAAACTGCAACGGCTCAAAGTTCAACACATGAGAAGGGTTAGCTAAATACTTCCTCAACATCGAAACATGGAACACATTGTGTACTCCGGCCAGATTCGGCAGAAGAGCAACACGATATGCTAATGTCCCAACTCTGTTGAGTATCTCAAATGGTCCGATGAACCTCGGACTAAGCTTCCCCTTCTTTCCGAATTTCATGACACCCTTCATCGGTGCTATCTTCACAAAAACATGATCGCCAATGGCAAACTCTAGATCTCTCCTCCTCCGGTCGGCATAAATCTTCCGTCGACTCTGAGCAGTCCTCATCCTGTCACAGATTATGACTACTAGATCGGCAGTTTGCTGGACGATCTCTGGACCTAACTCTGATCTCTCGCCTACTTCATCCCAATGAATAGGCGATCTATACTTCCTTCCGTACAGTGCTTCATAGAGAGCCATACCTATAGACGACTGTAAGCTGTTGTTATAGGTAAACTCCACTAATGGCAACTTCGATTCCCAGCCGCCTGAGAAATCGATGACACAAGCACGGAGAATATCCTGCAAGATCTGAATAACTCTCTCTGATTGACCATCTGTCTGAGGGTGAAAGCTGTGCTAAACAACAACTTCGTACCCATCGCTGAATGCAGACTCTTCCAAAATGAGGAAGTGAATCTAGGATCTCGGTCAGACACGATAGAAACGGGGATACCATGAAGTCTGACTATCTCTCGGATATACAACTCGGCATACTGAATCATGATGAAAGTCATCTTAATAGGCAAGAAGTGCGCTGATTTGGTAAGACGATCAACAATCATCAAGATATCATTTGATCCTCTGACTGACTTCGGCAAACCTACCACGAAGTCCATGGTAATATTCTCCCACTTCCACTCGGGAATAGGACGAGGCTTGAGCAAACCTGCTGGTCTCTGATGCTCCGCTTTCACTAGCTGGCACATCAGACACTCGGATACAAAACGTCTGATATCCTTCTTCATTCCGGGCCACCAATACTGTAACGACCCATTACAGGCCCAGTGGACCGCCCATACAGCCCACTGCCCCGATCGACCCAAGTTTATCCCGATCTTGGGCTTAAGTCCCCTCACGGGCTTTCCACAGGCGTCGTACGGGTTATTCATAGGACTCTCCACACCAGGTTGGTGGAGTGTTACCTCCCCAAGTCTCGAACCCATGACCTCCTGACATAAGTACATAGTTCAAAGAGACTTGGTACCAATTGGGCTTGTAACACCTCTGACCGATTTTATTAAAATAACACAGCGGAATACTAAAAATTTACTTAGAGGGAAGAAGGATTTAAAATTCTCTTACCATAAAACATTTACAATCAAAAGCATATACATGATCAATCAAGTGTTTTATCAAAATACAAAATATTATCTTTGATCATGTCAAAATACTAGTAAAATAGCCTTCTTCCTTCCATCTCTATTCATATGACCTCGGCTCCAATCAACCTCCTGGCCCGTCCCTCTTATCTGCATCACATGAATAACTGAAATGAGTATAAAACTCAGCAAGTGGAACTCTTACATAACAATCTGTACATATCATACTCTGTAAAACATGGCTTTGAAAACATTAAATACCATCAACTCTGAAACATAAATATCATAGCATGAATAACAATAACGATGGTATTTCTCTTTTCTCTGGTGGATTGATATTTCAATAGTATCTCTATCTCTGTACCTATATCCCATCGATATAAATCGATTACTCTGTTGGGATATAAGCCTATGGTCGTTGATCAACTCATTGCATGCAATCTCTGACTATCTCTTTATCAATCCAATAAATCATTTGAACTCTCTCTTTGGCATTAAACCAAACACTTTGCATACTCTTTTCTTTCGTATTCCCGTTTACACAATTGAGACATATAAAGCCTCTCATATACAACATGGTATATCTGTACATAATATGAATCAAATGGAAGGGAATGACATGTTAAAACATTGGAACACAATACATATATTATCATGTGAGCACAAGGAAACGAATTCAACTTACAACCAATTGAAACCTTGATTCTAAACTCTTGGTTGAATCCTACAACAATAAGCCATAAAATGAACCATCAATATCTCAATAATCACAAACCCATACCAATAAATCCATAATCTCGCAACATCAAAATCCAAGAATAACCAAAGCCACAAGTTTATCTTAGCTTCTTGAACTCAAAATAACCTTGTTCTCTCTTCAATAATCCAACAATAAGCTTGAATCAAAGAAAGGAAAAAAAGAAAATAGAACCCTAGCTCCCTTGCTCTGAAGAAACCGAGAAGAATGGGTAGAAATGGGGAAAAAGTGAACCAACTCATGTCTTATATCACTTAAAACCGAAAACACTTTTTACTATTCACACACCGCGGGTGCGCTCCAAAATACACCGCGGGTGCGCTAGGCATTCTGCAACACTTCCTAAAATCCAAAGTTACGACCGCGGGTGCGCTGCATTATCGACCGCGGGTGTACTGAAGGTTCTGCCCTGACACCGCGGGTGCACTAACTTTTATACCACGGGTGCACTAGCCGACCGCGGGCTGCGGTGTCTTTTGCAGTGCGGGTGCACTGACCCTTCTGTCCAATCACCGCGGGTGCACTGAAAAATGGAGTGCGGGTGCACTCCCCTCTGTAGCTAACAATATACTCTTCGCAACAAAAATCGAATCGCAACGTCGCTTCTCCTCATAATTCGGCAACACTCTCAACATGAAAGTTGCAACTCTAAATCATATCTAACCATACCAATTGGCCTCATATCAATGGGCTCAACATACGAATTACCATGAATTAAATCGCAACAAGGCTACAATACAACTACACAACATCTAATAACCAACAATACTATGAATCATAAATCACAACTCTTAACATCTAAACTATACTAAAACTTGACCAAGTAGTCAATAAACGTATGAAATCTTAAACCGTACTGTTCACCAGGCTTGGATATTACAATCTCCCCACCTTAAAGAAATTTCGTCCTCGAAATTGACGTCACTGCATAAACAACTCAGGATACTTCTCTTTCATTTCATCCTCTGGTTCCCACGTGGCTTCTTCAATCAAATGATTCCTCCAAAGGACTTTAACAATGCCGATCTCTTTGTTTCTCAATACTTTAACTTTGCGATCCAGAATCTGGACCGGAATATCTTGGTACGTTAAATTCGGCGTCAAATCCAATGGCTCGTAACGAAGAACATGGAAAGAATTCGCTATATACTTCCTGAGCATGGAGACATGAAAAACATTATGAACTCTGTCAAGATCTGGCGGTAAGGCTAACCTGTAAGCTCGATCACCAACTCTGTCCAAAATCTCAAATGGGCCTATAAATCTCGGACTCAACTTTCCCTTCTTGCCAAACCGCATCACATCTTTAAGAGGATGCAATCTTCAAGAACACATGATCACCAACCTCAAACTGCAACGGCCTACGACGTACATCAGCATAACTCTTCTGTCTCGACTGTGCTGTCTTCATCCTTTCTTGGATAACAGCAACAACATCAGCTGTCTGTTGGACCAACTCTGGACCCAACATCTCCCTCTCACCAATCTCGTTCCAATATAAGGGAGATCTACACTTTCTGCCATAAAGTGCTTCATATGGTGCCATGCCAATCGTCGCTTGGTAACTGTTATTGTACGTGAACTCAACAAGAGGCAATTTGGAATCCCAGCTACCAGGATAGTCGATAGTACAAGCTCTGAGCATATCCTCTAAAATCTGAATAACTCTCTCTGATTGACCGTCACTCTGGGGGTGATATGCTGTACTGAATGCTAACCGTGAACCCATAGCTCTGTGCAAACTCTTCCAAAACTCTGAAGTAAATCTAGGGTCACGATCAGACACGATCGACACAGGAACACCATGAAGTCTAACAATCTCTGCTATGTACTCTTCGGCATACAGGTTCATGGAATACGTTGTCTTGACTGGGAGAAAATACGCTGACTTGTTCAATCGATCAAATATAACCCAAATAGAGTTATAGCCTTTTTGCGTTTTGGGAAGACCAGTCACGAAGTCCACTGTAATGTGCTCCCATTTCCATCGAGGAATCGGCAATGACTGCAATGTCCCAGCAGGTTTCTGATGTTGGATTTCCACCTGCTGACAAGTTAGGCACTGAGAAATAAACATTGCAATATCCTTCTTCATACCTGGCCACCAATAGAGTCTACGAAGATCCTGATACATCTTGGTGCTACCTGGATGTATCGAATATGGCGCGGTATGTGCCTCTATCAAGACGTCTCGCCGAATATCATCACCAGCAGGAATACATATACGTCCTCTGAGTGTCATCAAACCATCTTTATTCATCCCAAACTCTGAATTACCTCTCTCCTCTGCTCTGGCTCTCATCTCTGTCAACTGTACATCAATGGCCTGCTCTCTACGGATTCTGTCCGTCAATGTAAGCCGAATGATCAACGCTGAAAAGCGAACAATAGTTCCTGGTACTACTAAGCTATCTCTTCTCGTTGCAATTCTAACAACAACGGTCTCTGGATCATAGAACTCAAAGAATAACTCGACTTACGGCTCAATGCATCTGCTACAACATTCGCCTTCCCTGAGTGATAACTAATTGTCACATCATAATCTTTGACAAGCTCTGACCACCGTCTCTGTCGCATATTGAGTTCTTTCTGAGAAAACAAATACTTTAAACTCTTGTGGTCCGTGAAAATTTCACACTTTTCGCCATATAAATAATGTCTCCAAATTTTCAGGGCGAAAACCACAGTTGCCAGTTCCAAATCATGCGTAGGATAATTTTTCTCGCAGTCCTTCAGCTGACGAGAAGCATAGGCTATAACTTTTCCACATTGCATCAGCACTGCACCAAGACCCTTCTTCGACGCATCGGTATAAATAACAAAGTCCTCTGTACCACCGGGCAATGCAAGTACCGGAGCTGTCGTCAACCTATCTTTCAACTCTTGGAATCCACTTTGGCATTCATTGGACCACTCAAACTTCACAGTCTTCCGTGTCAGATTGGTTAACGGCAGGGCAATCTCGGAAAAATCTGAAATAAAACGACGATAATAACCCGCCAAACCAAGAAAACTGTGTACCTCTGATACAGTGGTAGGGATAGGCCACTTCTGTATCGCCTCTATTTTTACTGGATCAACAGCTAAACCATACTTCGAGACAACATGGCCTAAGAAATAAATCTGCTCCAACCAGAACTCACATTTCCTTCAACTTAGCATACCTCTTCTCTCTCAACAACTGAAGGACGACTCTGAGGTGCTCTGCATGAAGCTCTCTGGTCTTGGAATAAATCAATATATCATCGATGAAAAAAATGACAAAGCTATCCAAGTACGGCTTGAACACCCGGTTCATAAGATCCATGAAGACTGAAGGAGCATTAGTCAGACCGAACGACATTACGAGAAATTCGTAATGACCATACCTGGTCCGAAACGCCGTCTTAGGGATATCAGACTCCCTAACTTTCAACTGGTAATAGCCTGATCGCAGATCAATTTTCGAAAATACTGTAGCCCCTTGCAGCTGATCAAAAAGATCATCTATTCGCGGCAATGGATATTTATTCTTAATCGTCACTTTGTTGATTTCTCTGTAGTCAATGCAAAGCCGCAAAGACCCATCTTTCTTCTTGACGAAAAGAACCGGAGCTCCCCAAGGCGAAGAACTCGGCCGAATAAAACCTTTATCCAATAGATCCTCCAACTGCATCTTCAACTCTTTCATCTCTGTAGGGGCCATTCTATACAGAGCCTTAGAAATAGGAACCGTTCCCGGAACTAGATCAATCACAAACTCTACATCTCTGTCCGGTGGTAAACCCGGCACATCATCTTCAAATACATCAGGGAACTCTCTTACAACATTAATATCATCAATATTCAACTTCACCATTCTATCCATATCAACAATCGAAGCCAAAAACCCATCACAACCTCTAAACAACAACTTCTTAGCCTCAAGACACGAAATAAAAGGAAGGACCAGCGAAGTACCTGCACTGACGAGCATACCTTCCTTATTTTCATCATCTACAAATTTCACCTTCTTGGCAACGCAATCAATCACTGCACAGGTAAGTTGATAGCCAATCCATGCCAAGTATAATATCAAATTCAACCATCGGAATAACAATCAAATCGGCATAAACCACTCGTTCATCAATTTGAACAGAACACGCATACACAATAGACGTCGGGCACAACACATCCCCAGAAGGCGATACAACATTAAACTGGAGGGGAAGAATAGAAGAAACTAAACCCAAAGATCTCAAAAATAGTTCAGACATAAAAGAATGAGTAGCACCTGTATCAATCAATGTCGTAGCTACTCTGCCTGAAATTAAAATAGTGCTAGAGATCACAGAAGAATCATGGTTTATACCTTCCTTCGTCATGGTAAAGATGCGACCCTGCACCTTCTCTTTACTCGATCCTCTCGGACAGTACTTGGCGATATGGTCTGCAGTACCACATTGGTAGCATGTGTAAGTACCAAACCTGTATTCACCCCTATGAGGCCTACTGCACTTGGGACACAATGACTTCTCTGGGTCAAACGGGACTGTCGGTGCTTTAGAACTCAGCTCTATCTTGCCTTTCCCCTTGTGACTGCCTTGTCCTCTTTGGCTCGAACCTTGACCTCTTTGAGCAATAGCCTGGTGCCTCGCCTGTCTCTCTCTAGCAATATCCTTCTCATCTTGCTCGGCTAACAATGCCTTAGCCACAATCTCTTTAAATGTCACCGTCTTAGACATATTGATGTCCCTTCTGATCTCTGCTCGAAGTCCTCTAATGAAATGAGCACCCTTGTCTTTGTCATTTGAGGCAATGTATGGGACAAACAGACAGCCCTCCTCAAACTTCAGAATGTACTCGTCAACATTCATACCTCCTTGACGAAGCTCTAAAAATTCAGTCACCTTCCGAGCTCGAAGTGCATCCGGGAAATACTTGTCGTAGAAAAGATCAGTGAACTCTTGCCACTTCAATGCCGGAACATCAACACCTACCTTAGTGGCATTCCACCAAATACGTGCAGCTTTGACTAGCATGAAAACTGTACAACAAACTTTATCATTGTCTTCATACTTGAGATGATCAAATATCGCCTCAAGTGCTTTAATCCAATCTACAAGCCATTAATGGATCAGTGCTTCCTGCAAACTCAGGTGGCTCCATCCTCTTGAAAGCAATAAAGATCCCATCAGTCCCAACTGCTTGAACCACTTGGCCTCTCACTTGGCCTCTACCTTGTCTTGATCCTTCCATACGTAGCAACTGTTGAATCTGTTCACTTTGAACCTTGGCTTGCTCTTTCAGTAACTTGCCGAACTCGTCGATAACTCTCGATGAGGAGCTATCCTCACCCTCTGAAGCCTTTCTCTTAGGAGGCAGAACTCCTACAATGTGCTCACATAATACATATCAATCATAACAATAAATAGATGAAGAAGAAGACATACCCGGACTGTTGAAAGTAGACGAAGTCATATGCATTGGTCCGAAGAACGTTGCTCTGATACCACTAAATGTAACACCTCTGACCGATTTTATTAAAATAACACAGCGGAATACTAAAATTTTAATTAGAGGGAAGAAGGATTTAAAATTCTCTTACCATAAAACATTTACAATCAAAAGCATATACATGATCAATCAAGTGTTTTATAAAAATACAAAATATTATCTTTGATCATGTCAAAATACTAGTAAAATAGCCTTCTTCCTTCCATCTCTATTCATATGACCTCGGCTCCAATCAACCTCCTGGCCCGTCCCTCTTATCTGCATCACATGAATAACTGAAATGAGTATAAAACTCAGCAAGTGGAACTCTTACATAACAATCTGTACATATCATACTCTGTAAAACATGGCTTTGAAAACATTAAATACCATCAACTCTGAAACATAAATATCATAGCATGAATAACAATAACGATGGTATTTCTCTTTTCTCTGGTGGATTGATATTTCAATAGTATCTCTATCTCTGTACCTATATCCCATCGATATAAATCGATTACTCTGTTGGGATATAAGCCTATGGTCGTTGATCAACTCATTGCATGCAATCTCTGACTATCTCTTTATCAATCCAATAAATCATTTGAACTTTCTCTTTGGCATTAAACCAAACACTTTGCATACTCTTTTCTTTTGTATTCCCTTTTACACAATTGAGACAGATAAAGCCTCTCATATACAACATGGTATATCTATACATAATATGAATCAAATTAGAGGGAATAACAGGTTAAAACATTGGAACACAATACATATATTATCATGTGAGCACAAGGAAATGAATTTCACTTACAACCAATTGAAACCTTGATTCTAAACTCTTGGTAGAATCCTACAACAATAAAAAATAAGCCATAAAATGAACCATCAACATCTCAATAATCACAAACCCATACCAATAAATCATAAAATATCTGCTCGAATAGAACCGCTGCTAGAAACCCACATTCTGTCTCGATACCTCACAATACCGTCGCTAACTGTATACAAGATATTGCCCTTGGCCTCATCTCTCTGCTTCCACTTTGCCAACTTCTCATCTGCTGACTGACCACTGTGAATACAGTCTAGAAGGGAAGACTGAATCGTCAAAGTAGATAGATGGGGAACTCTACCTCGAGGATATGTCTCTAGATCAAACCTCTGCATCTCAGTCTGAAGAGGCCTCAAAATCGCTAGGTGAGCCATCACTGCGACTTTCCTGCTCAATGCATCCGCAACTACATTAACTTTGCCAGGGTGGTAGCTAATGTCACAGTCATAGTCCTTCACTAGCTCCAACCAACGCCTCTGATGCATATTCAGCTCATTCTGCGTAAAGAAGTACTTGAGGCTCTTATGGTCGGTAAAGATCTGGCACTTCTCTCCGTACAAATAATGCCTCCAATCTTCAAGGCAAATACTACGGCGGCCAATTCTAGATCGTGGGTAGGGTAATTCTTCTCATGTGTCTTCAACTGACGAGAAGCATATGCTATTACCTTCCCATGCTGCATCAATACTGCGCCCAAACCGAGCTTCGAAGCATCGGTATACAAAACAAAATCTCCGGGCCCTGACGGCATGGCCAATACCGGTGCTGAGATAAGGGCTTGCTTCAAAGTATCGAAGCTCTTCTAACACTCCTCGCTCCACACAAACTTAACATTCTTCTTTGTCAACGACATGAGTGGAACTGCGATAGAGGAGAAACCCTGAATAAACTTCCGATAGTATCCTGCTAGACCAAGGAAACTACGGATCTCTGATGCACTCTGCGGCACAACCCAATCTCTGACTGCCGCAACCTTCGCTGGGTCTACATCAATGCCACTGCTAGATATGATGTGGCCTAATAAATCAACTTTCTCCAACCAAAACTCGCACTTGCTGAACTTAGCGAACAACTTGTGCCTCTGCAACGTCTGCAATACTGCGGTCAGATGTCTGTTGTGATCCTCTTGACTCTTTGAGTAGACGAGAATGTCGTCTATGAATACAATCACAAACTGATCAAGATACGGCTGAAATACATGATTCTTGAGATCCATGAAGATCGATGGCGCATTCGTCAGACCGAACGGCATTACAAGGAACTCGAAGTGGCCATAACGAGTCCTAAAAGCAGTCTTGAGAACATCGGCGTCTTTCAACCTCAACTGGTGATAACCAGAACGCAGGTCGATCTTAGAGAATACTGAAACTCCCTGTAACTGATCAAATAAATCTTCAATCCTCGGGAGTGGGTATTTGTTCTTCACTGCAACCCTGTTCAATTCCCGGTAATCAATGTAGAGCCTCATCGAACCATCATTCTTCTTCACAAACAAGACTGGCGCGCCCCATGGTGAAAAACTCAGGCGAATGAACTCCTTGTCCAGAAGTTCCTGAATCTGCTTCTTAAGTTCTGTCATCTCTGTCGGTGCTAATCGGTACGGTGCTTTTGAGATTGGAGCCGTACCTAGCATAAGCTCAATAGAAAACTCCACCTCTCGCTCGGGTGGCATACCAGAGACGTCCTCAGGAAAAACGTCTAGAAAATCCCTAACAATTGGGACATCGGAGGCTGACTGACTGGGTGCCTCGGAAACGGATACAAAAATCTCTAAAAACGCCCGATACCCTCTATGCATGAGCTTCCTAGACTGGACACAAGGTATAATGCGCGGTAAAGGAAAATACATGTCTGGCTCGAATAAGAACTGCTCTCTCCCTGGTGGTCGGACTAGCATAGATCTCCGCTGAAAATCAATAAGTACTATGTTCTTGTGCAGCCAATCCATCCCAAGGATAATATCAAACTCTGGCATTGGCAGCACGATCAAATCCGCATAGACAAGATTTCCATGAAGCTCGAGGTCTATGTCTCGTACTACGCTAGTCGCTGCCATCTCCTCGCCAGATAGAATAACCACAGAATACGCCACATCAAATCCAATCGTCTTGACCTCGATGGAATTCGCAAAGGTCTCAGATATGATTGAATGAGTGGCTCCTGAATCAATCAAGGCGTTCGTATAAGCTCCGTCTATAAACATTCTTCCTGAAAGGTTAGAACATCTATCTAAACCCAATAATTTACCAGAATTAATCCTATAGACATGCAAAGGTCAAAGTTCTTCTAACTTAGATTCCCAAAACGACCCGAAAAGAACATGCAATCTTATCAAAATTTCTAAGTTCAAATCTTATAATCCAATAATTCAAAGCCATTAATCCCAAAACGCTGAATTAAATATGCTAAAATTTTCCAAATATAAACTTAAAGATTTAATATACCTGTCAAGAGCATAGTCCCTGGGTTCGCCTCCGCTGCATGGAGTGCAAACACTCTGCCCTGAGTAGGCAATGTCCCTTGAGGACAATCCTTCAGCAAATGGCCACTATCGCCACACTTGAAACACTTCCAGAGCCACACATGCAAACTCCGGTATGGCGGCGTGTGCACCTGGCACAGACCGGGTACTCTTGCCTCCTCGGGACCACACGTCCCTGCTGCTGCTGTTGCTGCTGCTGCTGCTCTCTGCTTCTCGATGGGCCATGGAAAGGCCTCTTATGCTACTGCTGCTGCTGAGGAAGGCGGTGGGGCACCTGAAATGGCCGCTTACCCTGGCGATCATTCTCGATATCTCTCTGATCCTGCTCTGCAGTAAGAGCTCTAGAGACAGCGACCTCATATGTCATAGGGCCAGCAACCCTAACATCACGGCGCTAGATCGACCGCAATCCATCCATGAAGTGCCTAAGTCTGGCACCCTCGTCGTTCGCGATCAGGGGTACAAAGTGACAACCCCTCTTGAACTTACGGATAAACTCCGTAACAGTCATGTCAACTTGTCTCAGGGTCATAAACTCCCTGGTCAATCTCGAACGCACGTCATCAGTAAAATACTTAGAGAAGAATACCTCTCTAAAGCGCGTCCAACTGAGAGTAGCTAGATCCAGAGCTATAGATGTGCCCTCCCACCACAGACGGGCGTCTATTCCAAAAAGATAGGTCGCACAGCGGACCCTGTCAACATCCTCCAGCTCCATAAATCTGAAAGTAACCTCTAGGGACTTAATCCATCCTTCAGCAACCATGGGATCAGACGTCCCAGTGAACTCCTTCGGGTTCATCCTCATGAACCGCTCACATATAGCCTCGGGTCTAGGCAGCCTAGCTACTGCTGTAGCATTGTTCCCCGCGAATTGTGCGAAGAACTGAGTCATACCCGCCATCATCTGGGTATGCATATTAGGTGGTAGAGGAGGTGGCGCTGGACCTCTATCCTCATAACGGTTCTGAGACTCATCAGCCTCGCTTTCAGCACCCCTCGGGCGGTCAATAGCTCGTCTAGGAGGCATACTGTACCATGTAAAGTTCTTACGTAACCAACATGCAATATTTCTACTATTTTTCTTGAAATTTAAACATAAAATTGCTAAAACATAATCTTAACATAAAATATTTTTCATGAGAACATGCTGATAAAATATTTCATGAGAACATGCTGGTAAACTATTTCATGCTCAAAAAATGTAATACGTGAAAGTAGGACTTAAAGACTGAAGACGTGACTTCGTGAGCTTCTCTAGATCAGTAGTAAGTACAACCCTTTACAAGAAACATCACTCTGATACCAACTGTAAGGGCCCGTATTTTGTATTCATAATTTTTTTTTTGGAATTATTAAAAATTTTCTCTTTAAATAAATAAACTTGCAACGTATAAAAACTTTCGTAAAATAACCCAACGGTTTAACATAAACATAGCAGCCGAAATTGTTAATGTTTTAAACAATAACTTAAAATATATAAAAGTTATAACAAGAGATTGAACATAAAACTGAATAATTAAACGTGAGGTCCTCGGGTTCGTACTACCGCTGATTCGAGCTAACTCACTGGTCCCCGCCCTCAGCCTCTGCATCGTTAGTACCTACATCAATCAAGTCTAGTGAGTCTAAAGACCCAGCATGCATATATCGTGAATAACAAGTAAATATATCATAAAATTTGGCGTAACGTAAAAATGTCGTATCGTAAAGCGTAACGTGAAAATCGTGCCATGAATAATTATAAATACGTGCATAACTGAAAATCTTACGTAAAATGTTTGCTCGATAGAGCCCTGTCGTAAAATAGCATATCATAATTTTCTGTTGAGATAATGTTCTACGCAAGTGGCCCATAACGTAACATAACATAACATGAATCGTCTGATCAGACTAAACCACAGTATACTGGGCGGTAGTGATCATCACAGCCCTTGGACTGGATATCCGTACCCATACATAATCGTAAACCGGTCGTAAGTCACCGGATGAAGCAATCCCATAAGCGTAAGGTGGCCACAAGACATATCGCATATATCTCAAAAATAATTTTTTTCTATTTTTTTATGCACGTAATATAATTAAATTCCTGTGTTATTTTACCAATTGAGTTGGATCGTTCCCAGGCTCGCTGCGACCTAATTCTAACATGAGAAACCTGAAAATAATCTTAACTTGAACAACATGTCATAACCGAACCAAAAACGAGACAATTACTCCCAAAAAACTTAATATTTAACCATGACTCCGTACCAACCCAAACCAACATCGAACCATCATTTAGTCATGATTAAAATACACCTAAAATACTGGAAAATAATTACCAAGGGCTGTAATACACGAAAATTGTGCATGGAGGCCAAAATCATTAAACGCTCTTTCGAGAGTCACTTTGGCACATTGCACCGTAAATTTTCGTACGACCTCTAAACTTGACCAAATCACAAACCGCCAAAAATATGACCTTCCTAACTCAATGAGGTACTGTCCAGTCCAAGGCCATAGGCTAAAAGCCAACCAAGAACTCGTACATGACCTCTGAAATGCAGCAAAGCTGCTGTAAAATTCCAGCGGCAGCAGCTGTGCTTGCTTCGCTTTGATTACAAGGCTAATGGTCATTGGGGCTTGAACCACTGACCAAAACCTCTTACCAACATCCTAAGGTGTGGCTTGAACCATGGCTAAGGGCTAGAAGCCAACCAAGAATTCAAACAAGCCTCCTGAACCGAAGCTCAAGTTGCTGTCAAAAAAAATGCAGCAACAGCACTTGTGCTTGCATCGCTTCATTAACGAGGCTATCGGCCATTGGGGCTTGAACCACTGACCAGAGCCTCTTAGCAACATCCTAAGGAGTGGCTTGAACCGTGGCTATGGGCACTAGGCCAACCAAAATCCACCCAAACACCTAGGACAATTCAAAGCTCAAACCGAGAACACATAGAAAAATTCTGTACCATGCGATTGTTTGGATCGCTTGCTGTCATTTGTCGTTCCAGTGGTCATATGATCGACCATGGCTCGATCTAGACATGATGAAGTGGTGTATGAACCAAGGTTAAGGGCTAAAAGCCAACCAAGATCCATCCAAAACTTCAAGAGCCGAAACTCACTCATAAAAATCAGAAATAGAAACCGAGGGACACTTGTGTTGTTTTGCTTTAAAAACCAATGGGGCCATGAACCAAACCATGAAAGGTCATCTTGGTCATGTCCTAGACATGCTAAGGAAGGGTCATAACCGTGGTTACAGGCCCAAAAGCCAACCAAGATTCGAACCTCCTTGAACAACCAAAAACCAGAATTTCGAGACTCAACTTGCAACTATGGAGAAGTTGCTGTCAAATCTTGAATCCAGCGAGTTGGGGGCTTAAACTAATGGACCAACATGATCCTAACTCACCCTAGTACATGCCTAGATGCAGCCTTGGGTGCCTGGAATAAAACCATCCCCCTGAAATCACAAAACAATACCAAACATGAAGCATGAAGGTAGCCGAGAAAATCTGTGCAGAATTTTGTGAAATGTTGCTGTCATAATTTCGGTTTTTACCTTTAAATCATGTACATGTGATGTTTAAAAATCAGTATATGACTTGATTGAAGAGCAAAGAAACCATATATACATGCCTTGGATTTGTTTGAAACGAAAACAAATCGATTACGACGAACGCGGCGCGGCGGAGACGGAGTTATCTTTTCTTGCTTGTTTTCTCTCTTTTCTCTCTTGATGGCTCACGATTATTGGATGAGTTTTCTTCTGAATTTTCATGCTAGGGAGAGTGGAGAAGGTGGTGAAGGTTGGTGGTTAATAAGGTGGTGCATGGGTGAGTAAATGATGTCAAGTTGTGGGGGGACATGCATGTTGAATAGTTGTCATTTGTATTGTTGAAGGAGTTAAATGGTTTGGAATTGTGTGGAGTGGGAATGACCGAGAGTTGGCTTTCCAATTAGTGTAGGATTTTGTTTAAGTTTTGCTAAGTAGAATCCTATGTTAGATAAGCTTGATTAAAAGGTTAATTAAGCATAATCTTGATGAATTAAGAAGCCTACAATAAAATTGGTGATTAATTAATTAAAGTAGACTTAGTTCCACTTGATTTCATTAAATTAAATTATTTCTTAGCTCGGAATAAATTTAGGAATATTTTTGGATCATAAAATTCATCTCCGATTTCCTATCTCCGGTCCGGTCTCGCGTATATATCTAAAAAGCTAAAATTTGAAATACGCGATTTAAAATCCTTAAAAATAACGTAAATGATTTAAATGCAATTAAATCAACAAATTCTTAAAATAATAATCATTTAAAATTAAATAATAGAAATTATGCACATATCTACGCATATTGGTTTTTCGGGTACTACAGTTCATGTCCATGCTAAACTCATAAAACGTGATGTGCGGAAAATATGGTCCTCGGGTCATGTGTGCATATCCAGCCTTGCCTACTCTGAATTCGGCACCTCCAGCCTCCTCATCAACATACTCACCTGTATCATTTACACCTAGTGAGTCTAAAGACTCAACACGCCTACACCGCTATAAAAAATACATATACATAACATGCAATAGTGAAAAATACTGAAATCAACATACATTTCATTAACTTAAAAGCATAGCATAAACATGTTATATATAATCATAACGTGTCAAAACATGTCTCATCATAATATCATATACGTATGCATTTTCTTTTAATTGAATTTAGTTCATTAATTGTGACTTTCATATCAGCTCTATTCGATGGACTATCTAATATAATTGCGGTACCCGACGACGGGGACATCAACGACAGCATTACCAGTTTACTGAGCCTTGGCCTCAGCTCATAATATCTCATATAATCGTATTAGTCACAACCAACTCTCATCCTTCAAAAACGTGTCATCATATTCATCACTTAAAAAAAACATGCATATACATACATTTTTCCTTACAAACAAGCATGCAACGTATTTTTCATAATTTCATAAAAATTAATATACGTGATACATAAAAATTTAAAAACATGCTAAATTTGTGATCAAGGCGCTGCCAAGACTAAAAACTCGACCCGTGTGAAATATGGAAACCCAAAATGACCATTTTACTTCTGGACCTCCAAATTTTGACCCGAAGCTTACCAAACTCCTTAAAACACCTCAAAACATATTTAAAAATATTTCTTAAACGTAAACTCGAGTCCGTTCAAAACTTAATCGATTCGTTTTAAAACTTGGACCGGGATCCCAATTTTAACCCGAATCAACCCAAAACTTAACCAAATTTTTCCCAACTCGAAGCATGACTTAAACTACAGGACCAGCCCCTAATACACTCGTTCCAGACCAGCTACGACCCATGAAAACAAGAACAAAGGCTGCTGGAATTTTTTGCTCAACTTGGTCATACCCTAGCCGCAACCTTAGACCCAAAAACGTGAACACAAGATGGATCGAATGATTTTCATGATATACATAAACTTCAGCATAATATTGGCGTGAATGAATAGATAAATAATATACTAGTGTGCCTTAATTATTGTATGCTCAAAAACTTGAATTCCCTTGCGAAGGACATGCACCTGAGAGGCGGGAGTGAATTTTCTTGAAGAACTTGAGAGGAATTCGAGAGGGGTCGTTGGAGTTTTCGAAAAAGGCTGCTGAATGAAGGGGAGGGGGCAGCCACAAGGTGTTAAGTAGGGTTAAGGTTTGCTAGGGTAGATTTTAAATTAATTAAACATGCATTAGTGGGCTTAAATTAAATTTTAAAAAGATTAAAATGGGTTTTGAGCTCATTAAGGATTAAAACAAACTCATCAAGCCCAATAACACCTCAAAAAATATTTCATTTAGGTACATTTATGAAAATATACCCGAGCCCTCGAAAAGACCATCGATTCGATAAATTTTGCGTACCGATTAAAAAATATGACCTGGCAAGTAAAAATACCCACCAAAACCCAATTTTTGAAATGTACACTTAAAAACACCTCATATTAAATAACTAAAATTAATTATTTAATAAAAATATTTTTCCTGATTATCCCCGGTCTCCAATACTCGTTCGAGCACGAAATGCAACTTAAAATCCTAATGCATGAAACTTTAACATAATCATGAAATAAACTCTAACTATACAATAATCATGCATTAAATTTATAAAAATCATTAAACACATATTTTAAATAAAATCATAGGTTGCATGCATTCAGGTCACGTAGTTCGAATTTGCTAAACCTTATCTTAATAATTTAGGTAATAAGATTTTTAAAATTTATTATTTATATTCATAAAATATAATTATCATATTTATACGATGTTTTGTTATTTTGTGTTTAAATTAAAATATTATAATTATATATTTTCAATGTTTATTTTTTATTCTGTTAAAATTAAAAGAATAATATTTCATAATAAAAAATATCGAGATGATCGAGTTAATCGGGTTTGTTCGAATTCTAGTTCATAATTTTCGGGTGGATTGGAGTTCAAACCGAGTTTGGATGAAGATTTTTTTTTTAATATCCTTATTTCAACCGTACCTGACTAACCGGAACCCACCTCAGTTCACACCCCTCACCATGCCAAAGGCCCAAACAACACAATAGGTTAAGTCCAATTTTTTATTCTGTCGAGCAAACAAGGAAGCGAAGTTCATCGCAGGATCTCGCAAAATTCTTCTCCGGAAGGTAGTGATCGCCGGCTGAGTAAGTTCTTATGCTGTCAGTTTTCATTTTTAGGTAAAACCTATTTATTCTCGGAGATCAACGTTATTCCGAGTTGCGGATTTTGATTTGAACAAAAATCGGAGGAAACGAAAAAAATTCTGTAAAAAAAACCCGTCATATTTATCACTTGCTATATTATCAAGAATGTGACTGTTATAGTAACTCCTTTGGTAGATAGGTTGATATGTCCACTTACTTATTACATAAACAGCCCTTAAGCTTGTTATGTTTCTGAGATTTTATTTCATTGATTGGAAGACTGAGCTTTGTTTGATGAAAATGTGTGTCAATGTTGGGGACTTGAGTATGTTTCCGGTTTCTCAGGAAATGGGAATATGGTTTCAGTATCTTGGTGTGCAGGGGCGTGTGATGTAATCACCTTGTGAAATAAATATTCTGAAATTAAGTGAGTCTTGAAACGATGTTTGGATTTGATCTATGACACGGAAGAGGGACATAACCTGCATTTTATTTGTTGCGGAAAATGATTTGGTAACAAGCTCATTATAGTGCTCAACTGATCTAAGGTTAAGATGTGTTACACAGTTTGATTATTATTATCTTTCAGTCGTGTAGGAGTGCCCATATCATAATGGTTCAAGCAATGTATGAAAACACTTTTGAATGTTAATGTTGCTAGATGGTGCAGAGACATGAATAGTTTCAGAATCAGCAGAGAATTACCGGTGAATGTGGAGAATACTAGGAAAAAATATTTCCATGGTTGAGGAAGTCCATTTCTTGTATATGTAGGCTTTATTTTATTTGGTGAATTAGTCAAGTGATTAAAAAAACTGTAGGCTATCTTGTTTCAAGTATGATTGTTTTAAAAAAATAGTGGAACATCACTTACTTAAATAGTTTGTAGAAGTGCAGTAAAGCTCCTGAATTAGATATTGATATCGATTTAGACACTTATGTATCATGATAAACCACGAAGGACACATCTCATCTAACAAAACACCCTTCTTATTTGGCCTGCCTGAGACTTGTACATTTAGGATTTAGGATAGACTTTGAAACTGGCAAACCTGTGTTGCCATATAATAACTACTGATTAAAGACTTTGATTGTTTAAAAGATTGGATGTTGATATGGAACTTTTGTGCCCGTGGACTCTAATGCATTACTGGGATAAGCTTTTGTGGTTCTTCAAATGAATGTTTTTAGAAATCAGGCAAGATGTAAAAAGTAAAAATGAATTTATATAGTGAAAAACATCTTAGTAAATGAGGTCTGACATATGGGTATTCTTGTAGCCTTCGTAACTAACTGTGTGTAATTTGTGGACGCACAAACTCTAGAAAATAGGGGACTAAAATAGAGAATTTTAGGAATTTTATCATGACATCCTTGTTGATTTTCAACAATTTAAATGCATAGTATTTTAATTACAGTCATTATTTCTACATGTGTAGGCAATGGAAATTGGTTGCTGCATTTTCTTGCAGCCATAGTGTAGTGTAATCATTTTGCCATGTTTGTTCTCTTCTTGCTCTTAAAGATTGTCTTTGCCTAATGTGAGTCTGATTACTGATCACGCCTCACGGCACCTTTTCTCTAGTGCATTTGATGATATTACACTAGTGACATTTGCTAACTTAGTGAGTCGGAGAATAGCCTTTGCTCTCTTTAGCTTTCCTTACGAGTGTTCGATATGGTTATGGCTTTTTCATTGGCACTAATCAGATGCATAATCAAAGAGTTTTCAGTTTGTAATTGGAAATTCCTCAGATGCATTTGAAGCACGTATACAGAAATTTGTTGAGTTCCTCTATGTGAACTCAATATTCAGATTACACTGTTAAGATTGAATTTATCAATATGTACTCAATATTGAACTTTGATAGTTAAGTCCAAGATAGAAGGTGTACACGAAATGCAGATACTGCCTCAACTATATGAAGAACAACTTTTTTCTCTTCTTACTTGTCAATCTGTTTGTATAAATACGATAGAGCTGATCTGGTACAAGATTATTACTAATATGAAATTACTAGTTGTGAGTTTTATCACTGTCAACATTTTAAATCTGGATAAAACTGTTTCGAGTCTATATTGCCTTTAATAGAAGAAATGACATAATTATTGTCCTGCATTTTATTCAGATCAATACATTAATGGATATTGGCTAATCATTTTTCCGAGTGCATGTGCTATTTTATGTAGAAAAGGTTAAATTGCTTGTGTTTTTGGGAGTTTTCCAGTCCCCGGACAATGGGTTGCTTCAGAATCTACATGAGTTTTCTGATTCCTTTTCTTTCTCTTCTGATTTATTTTGGAAAACCGAAAACTTGTATAGTTTTTCTCAATAATACTTCAATTTGTCCTGTATATGACTCTACTAATTATGAGACCCAACTCGTGGATACTGGACACACAGAACAAAAGGGAAAAGCATAGGAGTGGTTTTTCATGATAACACAATTTATAGAGAAGTACATAATGAACTGTAAAAATCTGTCTCGACTAATGAATGATTACTTGGAATCGAAAAAATAGTAGTATTCTTTCCAAAAAAAGTTGAAATATCCGAGGGATTGGTTGAGGGACAACCTGTAAAGGCCAAAAATATGTTGGTTGAGGTTTTTGGAGAGGCCAATATTTGTCAATTCCTAGTGAGACTATAAACTTGTGCTTGTGTTAATGAAAATTCAGAAATGATAACACCACTGTTCTAGTCTTGCTAAATTACGAATGAATAATTCAGCAAAAAAGTAATCAAATTAGCATTTTTGTCACGTTTCACACCCACGATGTAGAAAGATAGCAATGATGCAGAATGATGGAGAAATAATGGCATTGGACACCATGGACAATGCATTGAAGCAACGGAGTAATATACACACTGAGAGGGGGTGGTAGGTTATACGAAATAATGATGGCATCTGAGTTTCCGTTGTCACACATGTGAGAATATTCTCTTGTTTACATGAAAATATATTTTTTGTGATGGAGTTGGGATGGGCAATGTTTTCCATCCCTCGTAAGAATTTCTTTAGTACTTTTCTCCATGGGTGGTAGTTAAGTTTATTTAAACTGGTTGATGCTCATATTTCGATTATTTGGTCTGTTAAATTTGACTTTGATGAATACTTCCAGGTAAATTACCAGAACCTGCTTCGATTATGGGTGAATCATTTACAATTCAGCTAAGCAATAACTTAGTCAGAAACCTTCTCGATGATGGTCAGAAGGTAAAAAAGAAAACAAAGAAGTCAAAATCAAAGATTCCACGAGAAGCAAAAAATCCCCAACCGAAGCAGCTTTCTGATTCTGACGCTTCGGAGACGTATAAAAGTCTTCCCTCAGCGGCTGGATGGCCACTTCAGCCTCCTATGTACCTCCCTACTACACCTCCTAAATCTGAAAATGCGAAGTTAGATTCAATCAAGTCTCTCCTTGAGGACAGCCAGAATGTCATGGAAAGATTGCAGAAACTGGAGGGAAATGTGTTACAAGAGGTTACTCAAAGAGCTAAGGCTCTCCATGATGAGGAGTTCAAGCTTCCGAATCGCCAGCCAACACGCTGTTTGAATGAGATAGATGAATGTTTGAAGTGTTACAAGGAGCATGCCAAGGACCCTCTCAAATGCGCTAATCTGGTTACAGATTTCGCAGATTGTGCACGAAGAGTTGGGCAACAAGTCAATGCAGCAAAGAATTAGAGATCCTGTATACTTATTGGCTCATATTTCTTGGCCCAATTTCGTAGGTGGTGTAAAATTTACAATAAAGATTTTCTTGGAAGTATGTTGAGTTTCTTGATGTCGAAAACAGGCGATAAATCCCACACCTCTTTGCTCCATGGATGCATTATATTGGATGGAATCCTTGTTGGGGAAAATATCTTACTTTTTGTTTGGCATTCGAATTGAAGATGACTTTTGTGCCTCATTTTTTATGATGAGAGTAAACCGATTTCGGAGATAATAATACATGTATTCTTTATGATCATTTTCCGTCTATAAATTTTCGAGACGCAAGTGAATTTTGTGGGAAAGAAATTAGGTGGGAACTAACTATCATGCATCCAGATATTGGTATATGAACTATTTTTACCAGTTGCATCCATGTGAAGTTTATCGGAAATTGCTTTTGAATGAAAGATCGAATTAAAATATTTACAGTTTATGGTCAACATTCCTCAAGCAAGAACTAAATGGGGTGAGTTTTAATAATTTATAAATTGAACGACTGATTTGAATATATATATGTCCAACGGCGGCAGCCTTCTCGTATGGCACATTGAAAAAAAATTAGCCATGTTAGGTTGTTCAAAACATTAAAAAAAGAAGCCATTTCAGGTGTCAATCTGAGCTGGTCTAAAGTCTCCTCTATCAAGTACAGGTTCGGAAAATTGATGCTCAAAGCACAACAAATAAATATATGGAAAAATATATTTTTTGTTCCCTAAGTTTGATTTTTTTTTTTATTTTAGTCTTTTATAATATCAATTTCAGTTTTAGTAATGTATCGAACGGTTTTTTGACAATTTTAGTTCTTTTTCATCGAGAGTATTTATATAACACTTGTAACATCCAAAAGTCAACCCACGTAAATCACATTCATGCAAACGATTTAAATTGTTTACTTACTTTATTTAATTGATTTTAAATGCTTACATGATGCATACTATATGATTAAAGGTCTAATTGCATGATTTTATGAAAACTGTAGATTTTATCCGAATATTCGATAATATACTGGGGAAAGGTGATCGGGGATGATCAAGATAAAATAAATATTTTCAAAGCTTATTAATATGATTAAATATGATTAAATCTTTCTAAAAATGGTAGATTTATGAGACGAGCTTGATTTTATCCAGGAATCCGATTTTGGACAAACAATGGACTTTTAAAAGACCAAAATTATTAGTTTTGAAAACTAATTTTTATAAACTTTTATTTTTCAATTAAATAGGTGTTATTGGTAGGTATGTAAACGATCCAAACCAAACCAAACAGTATCAGGCTTGAGCTTGGCTCGTTTAAGATTGTTCGAGCTCGAGCTCGAGCTCGATTCGAGCTTTTATTATCAGGCTCGAGCTTGGTTTGTCTTGAAATTACCAAGCTCGAGCTCGGATCATTAAAAGCTCGTTTAGTATGTTAATCAAGCCAGGCTCGAGCTTGATTCATTAATAGCTCGCTTAGCATGTTTAACAAGCCTGGCTTGAGCTCAGCTCGTTTTCGAGGTCGTAAAGCATAGAATTGAGCTCGTGTTTGAGCTTGATTCGAGCTTGATAAAAATTAAATATATCTATAAACTAATTTTAAATCAGACATAAAAATGTAAATTCATTCATAAATAACTAAAACGACACAAATAAGAGCTAAAAAAACATAAATCAATATATTATTGAACATTCCAAAATAATACATCTAGAATATTCATCATACATTGATATCACAATATAAATAACAATGAAATAATTTCACTTATTTAATACTTCAACTAAGTCTGGTCAGAAAGTAGGGAGGACGTCAAAGAATCCATTAAAATCAAGAATTACAAAATCATCTCCAATGACAACTAGTCAAGTATCCTGCAAAATTCATAATAACATTAGTACTAATATTTTTATTTGTCTTGTTTTCAATTCCTTTCATTGACATTAGTACTGATATTTTTATTTGTCAACTCAACAAATGAGTCAAGCTCAAGCTTACGAGCCACCTAAACGAGCCGAGCTCGAGAGCCTATTATCAAACATGTTTGCGAGCTCACGAGCTGAATATCTTTAGGCTTGAGCTTGGTTTGATTAAATTTTCGAGCTCAAAATCGAGCTTGAGCTTGGCTTGATATGATTAACAAACGAACTCAAACGAGCTTTTTATCGAACAGAGTTTCGAATAGCTCGCAAACGGTTTGGTTCATTTATATCCCTAGTTATTGGACCTAAATTACCTAAGATTAGTAGGCTCAATTGCTCCTAAACTCAAAGGCCCAAAACCCAATTCCCTTAACATGCAAATTAAAATCTATAAAATAGCAACCCAGGGTCTTTTGTACACCATGGCAGCCGAAAATTCATACACACCACACATATTTTTGAAAATTTGAGGGCGAAGAAACAAGGAGTCTTCGTCGCCCGTTCGTCCTTCTTCGCGTCTCACACCAACTATCGTATATTCGAGCGTTCTAAAACACAAAGGCACGCTTCTAAACTCTTTTGATTCATCATTCAAATCATATTATGCATGTTTCATGTATTTTTACATGAAAAATATTTGAGTACAAATCGTTTTCGTTTGGATGATTATTTTCAAATTTTGATGATTTCACGATTCGTTTGTGAACGTTATGAATTCTAAGAGACATGCTGCCAGTATATGATGATTAAGCGATGGAAAAAGGGTTGCTTAAGGAAGAAACAAGGGCTGGACATGATCAAAAGGAGCTGTGCATGGTTGGTGGATATAAACTAGGGTTTTCCCATGGATTGTTGGATGTTGGGGATCAGCTGGGGGGATTCAAAGCTTAGGGCTTGGTTCAGGGTGGATGTCATTGGATGTTGGAAACTGGTTCACAATTTCCAATCGTTTTTAAATTGTCATTGGAAATTGTGAACCGTTTTTTGCACTTAACAGTGGTTCACATTTCCAACCATTTGAGAAGAATTTTCAACCGCCTCAAAAACGGCTGAAATCAAATTTTTAAAAGCAAAAATTTGAAAGAGTTCATTCACCCTCCTCTAAACTCTTTCCCGATCCCAACACTCGGGCTTACGTCTAAGAAAAATATTAGAGGACAAATTTAAGCTTATATGATGATTTGGAATAGGCTCGAGTAAATAAAAGTAACAAAAAGTCAAAATCGTGAATTTTGGAGTCCAGAGATAAAATGATCATTTTACGTCCCGCGTTGTACGAAACGTCTAGCAGTGTACCGAAGAATTATAATGCATGTTAAATGATATTTTAAAACGTTTATGATGAAAATATGAGATTTTATGATTTATGCTAAATTGTCGATTTTTCCTGTTAAAATGTCATTTTTTTAATATGGAAAAGACACGATATTTTATGATTAAAAATAAAAAAAAATATTTTGAAGGATGTGAATTGACTGTGACATAAATGATATGATAAATGATTTTTGGGAATATTATGAAATGGAAAAGACACGATATTTTATGATTAAAAAGAAAAAGAAAAATATTTTGAAGGATGTGAATTGACTGTGACATAAATGATATGATATATGATTTTTGAGAATATCATGACAGAGAAAGCCCAGAAGGAGCCCGTTTACGGGAGAAGGCCCAGAGGGAGCCCTAACGATCGTATTTCCATTTTACGTCGGTACCTAGTGCCCGTCCCCATGCGCAATGGTGAGCTAAGACTGATCAGTCGACCAGAGGATACAGCTAGTCACTTTCAAGGATCAAACTTCACCCAAAATGATAAATGATTGAAAACTTTACGATTTATGATTAAATTATGCTTGCAAATTTATGTTAGCTTATTTTGAATAAAAGTATGATTTTAATGCATGTGCAGTTGTATATGTATTATTTTTTACTCATGTTTAGAACGTGATGAGTCATTAGACTCACTAGGTTTGAATGTTGCAGGTGAGGATGAGGTTGAGGGAGGCGCTGACGCTTGAGTGGATCGGGGCCGGCAGTACACTCCCGAGGGACACTTATTTTCCGCATTAGCTTGATAATCGAAGTTTTGAAATAAAGATTTTGATAATGATTTATTAGAGATTTTTATATTGTATTTTGAAGTTAGTTATGATCGTGTTAAAATGTGAGTTGAATTTTTTGTTAATTGAAAATTTATGGATTTTATACATTTGAGAATTTAAATGTTAAATTAAGTTTGTGGTTATAAAAATGTTGAATTAATTTAAATGTGAAGTTCGAATTTTATGCTTCAACAAGAAAAAAAAATTAGGATTTTAAAGTTAAAAGGTAGTGGACGTTTCAACACTACACACGCCAATGCCACGTTGATGTATTATTAGCATCATGTCAAAAATTAATTAAAATTATCGAAACAATAATGAAAAAAACCTCAACCTGAAATTTGATAATATATATAATAAAATTACAAAGAATCAAATTTATTGGACAATGTAATAAAGACAATTTTTCCATAAGAAAAAATTATGTGAGCAAATTATGTAATCAGAGCTCTTTTATTTATATTTATAAAATATAAATACATATTAAAAGATGTTCCATATGTGAATAATCTTTATTTATCGAACAAAATAATTTGAACTCAAATTTCGCACTACTATTTTTAAATTAAAAGTAGTAATAAACGAGTATTCAACTTTGCTAACTCTAAATTATTTCAATTTATTTGCTGTCTATCTTTAAAAAAAAACATTTTAAGTCTTAAATTAAATGTATAGACCACAGATTCAGATATTATATTCAAATATTTTAAGGAAAACCACCGGGAATCCAACTTTTAAATATTCATTTTGAGAGACGGATGATCCGACTCGATTTATAAAAAAATTATTTTTTATATCTAAAATATTAATTTTTACTGTAAAAATATCAATTTTTATTATATCATGAAAAAATATTGTGTATATATCTTGATTTGAATTTAAAATATTTTTATTGCAAAAGCATCTTGAGTAATATATTTTAATTTGAGTTAAGGGTATTATATTTAATGTAAAAAATATTACTTTTTTACTATGGATATAGACCAAATCCACCATTGTCACGGATATAGAACCATGAGACTATTGTACAAAAGACATACTCCTAAGCCAATAATTTCACTAGAAATTTTAAATTTGTAACCTTTTGTCAATAATTTCACTAAAAATTCTAAATTTGCACCTTTTTTTCTCTAACATACCCTTAAATAAATTGATCATATACTAAATATCTTTATTTAATTGAAAAACAATTTCAGATAATTATTACAATACAAATATCTAGGACAAATTGTGATTATCAATTCTGTAGCATATCCAAAACCATAAAAAACCCCTAATCAAATTAAAGGTTTTGTTAAAATAATTTTACTACTCCAAGTTTTGGTATTGAAAAATAACAGCATCAAGCTGTTTCAGGATCCAACCGTTCTTTAATTGTAATTTCAGGTTTTCAGATCGCTAGATCATTTCAAGCCATTTAGACAAAACATAAAGAATTTTAAGCTGTTCACGCAATGAAGTTAGCCTGCAGTACGTCTGAACCCTAGTTGCATGAGTTCATCTGTCAATTCGGCAAAGTCCTATATGCATTACACGTGTTCAAACCATTTAACTTCAATCGTACTGCAATCGGTCAGACATGAGAAAATGATACTGCAAGTCAAGTCGTTCAACAACTTCCAGATATAGAATGATTACACAATAATCTATCAACTCCCGAATGACAAAAAAGTTCATGTTTCGTCAATGGCCTATCAGCTTTTTCAGAAGCTAGGAGCTTAAAGTCTTAAAAGCACAAGGAACATTTAAGTGAGCATTTAATGATTGGTACGGAGAATGAAAACAACGTGTTACATTATGTCAGGTAATAGTATAGATGATCCTTAGAAATGAAATCCGACCGTTAGAGCTTTTCAAATTAAATATGTAGAATCAGTATAAATTGAAATCATCTGAACTCTCGTGCATCTTTCAATCCGTATACATTCAAGATATTTGAGCACACTCGAAGCTTTCATATTTCAAGCTGCTCACATAGCACACACCTACAAGATTATATCAGCTTCAAGGATCAATCTGTTCTACACTACCAACTCAAGCCGTCAAGCTGACCATTGGGTTATTTTGTTTTGTTTTCTGGTGAACTGAGGGTTTTTAAACATCTAGATCTTGTAAAGTGATTACTAAGAATTTTAGCTTAGGTAAGATAAGTCCTAATTAAATTAAATTGTTACAAGACGTTGCAAAACCAAAGCCTTTTGGTAGAAAATTCCTAAGTAAAAGAAGGGGTGATGCAGTACTGTTATCTCTGAACATCCAAAAAATATTTGTCTCATTTTACATTCTTACATATGAGTTTCAAGTCGTTTCTTATTAACTTACAATTGTATTATATAGTTTATCGCTAGTTAGCCAAACTGTTTTTGTACTTATTCACTTTTCAGTGATCTAACAAAGCTAGCCGTTCAAGAATATTTATTAACAGCCTAAAAACTATTTATAACAACTCAAAGTTTAGAAATATTTAAAAGCATTTATTCACCTTTTCAAAACTCTAATCTGATTTCAACAAATGTTATCAGAGAGAGTTTTTTGAACTCTGAAAATTATATTTTTAATGACATCTTCTAACAAGATTACAATATTTTTAAAGAAGACTATGACGATTATAAAATATGCACGTATTCACATTTAGCGGCTCAAGATGATGATATGTGGTTTGTCATTACTGACGATCCAACAAAGATCTTGAAAGCCAATACAGTCGTAACAATATTTGATGGTTCTTCACATATGGTGGAAAAGAACCGGTCTCAACGACTGAAGATAAAAAGAAGTACAACCTCGACAATGTGGTCAAACTATACAAGAAACTCGACAAGAACATGTTCAGAAAAATCAAGACATGTTCTGACAGGATCGGTTAAAGGTTGAAGAGTGTTTAGAAGGGGAGGGGGGGGGGGTTGAATAAAAACTCATAATTTTCACAACATTTTCAAATTTATATAAGTTAGTTTAGTTATAAACTGATACTCGAGAATCTTGTAAGTCAATGTAAATCAGTTAACAAAAAATGTACGGAAATAACCTGACTGATAGATAGAATAGAAACTGAAATAAGAAGACACGATTTTATGGATGTTCGAAGATTTCAAACACTCCTACGTCACACCTTCTATCACAAGGATATGATATTACTAAAAGACTTTGATCGATACAAATAGTTGTACAGACCCACTTCAGTTTTGGACTTAACAATGTCAAACTGAAACTCTTAGTTACAAACTTGTTTACAGTACTCAGTAGAACTGAAATATTTTAGCACAACTGATTTCTTGCAAGATCAAGTATTACAATATGTGCTTGAAAGCTCGAAGTGTAACCTGAAAGCTATGAATGTATGCAATATTCTTGAGCTTTTATATTTGCAAGTATTTCAGCAGAGTATCAGAGTAGTAAATCGATCACTTGATTGTTTTATATTCCGAGAGAGTTGTTCCAAAAGTTGTTTCTCAGCTGCTCTTCTCTGCTATTTATAGACTTCCCTCCAACGTAATATTAAATATGATTTGAAACTTTCTATCTGTTGCTTGCCACGTCAACATTCTTCTGACAGTCGAACACTGCAGCTTTTCTGAAATGCGGCGATACCGCTGCTTGTTGCAATAAGCTTTTGTCGGTTGAATGCCTTTTTCCTTAACTGATTACGTGTACAGTTGGGGGATCAGTTAATCGAATGTAGTTGATAAGCTCACAGCTGTTTGTAGTAACTGATCAGTTGGTTTAATCTTTTAAACGCTTTAGTTTGTCAAACATCCGAAATTTAGTTTCCAACAATTTCCCCCTTTTTGGTGTTTGACAAAACTTAGAAACTATGAACTGAAATTGATCAACTGAAATATTTATTAATAAAATAACTCTTTCAATGTACAGATTCGTACAAAGAATAAAAGAATAAAGAATTTTCTAACTGATAAAATAATCTTCAAAAATCTGCCAAATAATCTTCTATTTCTTCTTGATCAACTTTGAAGATTTCTCCGGCTGATCTTGTCCTTCCTCTTCCCCCTTTTTGTCAAACCCATCAACCTTTTTAGAAAGCATACGCACTTCTGAGGAGAGGTTTGAAACTGCATTCAACAGGATTTCTTGCAGAAAGTCCATTCGTTTAGATACAGTATTTTCCAAAAAGTCAAGGCCTCTTGTAACCAAGGCCTGAGTTTGGAAGTGGGCTTCAGCTGACACTCTGTCTTTGCGAAGTTCTTCCATTTGGAAAAATAAAGAAGATACGTCCTTTTGAATTTGCTGAAGTCTTCCCATAGTATTTTCTTTTATAGAGTCGAATTTCATAATGTGCAGATACTGGGTTGATTTGATATCAGTAATGGAGGTCATGACACCAACAAGGTTGGTCTAAATAGCCTGAATTTCTTCAAACATAGATTCAATTTCTATTGATATACCAGGAGACATGGCCTCAGAAGCTTCTGGTTCCTGCTCCCGGTTTTCTTGATTGAAGATCACCAAAGCCTTGTCAGTGGTTCATTTTCAAGATTGACCATTTCTGAAGCATCCTCTGGTATAGCTTCATGTTGAAGCTGAGGAGAAGAAGAGAGAATCGGAACAACAATGGAGCTTGAAGGCTCTGTAGACGGTTGATCATCAGAAATAAGAATTGGTTCTTAAGTTGGTTGCTCAGCTGAATCAGAAATAAGTCCTTCAGTTGCTTGAACAACTGAAACTGTAGTTGGTTCTTCAGCTGGCACCTCTTTAGTTCCTGTAATAACTGCCTGTTCATTCGTGGCAGTCAACTGAACTGGCTCTTCAGTCGGTTGAAAAATAGTCTGTAAGGCTAGTTCTTTAGTTGTTGTTTGCTCTCCAACTGCTTCATTAGTGTAAAGTTGAAGTTCTGTAGTGGAGGATTGAGGAGCAGAAGTTGACAGTTGCGAATCCTTTGAAGAAGGAGCAGTTGCTTGCTCAGAAAAATCAGCAACTGATTCCTGGGATGGCTTTTGCGTTGGAACTGATTGTTCAGCTTCCTCTTATGATGAGAGATTTTTGGAATCAGCTGAAATTATCAGTTCTTATCCTGTTCCCAATGTTTGATCTCCATCTGTAGCGAGAGATAAGATCCGAGTCCAGCTGATCATGAACTGCTTTATCATTGAAGGCAGTTGGACTGGTAAGATCATTTTGGCGTAGCTGAACAACCATTTGTCTCAACTTCTTGGCTCGTACTTGATCGAAAAAGTACTTTTTCCTCTGCAAAGCTTGAACCACTGAAGCTGCTTTCACCATTTTTAGAACTATGGTTTCCAGGGCAACAAACTTCTTCAGAACTGATTTCTTTTGTAGTTGCCTGGAAAATACTTGAGTCTTAAATCTCACCCATTCATCATAAGTTTTAAGCTTAGTATCAGAAAATTCATTGACCTCTTTCCAGATGAGGTCAATATGGGTTTAGATGATGTTTGTGGGTCGGGGCTCTTCTGTCATTTTCTCTTTTCCCTTGGAGTCAGTCAGGACATGAGGAATGTTCAGTCTTGATCTAGTTGCATCGATCACTTCTCTAATCTCTATTCCTTTGGGTCTGGCAAAAGACAATGAAGTTGGGCCAGAGATAGTGATTAGTGGAGCTTTAACTCCAGCAGGCTTCTTTTTATCACCAGATTTGGTGATAGGCTCCTTGAGAGGAGGAGCAGGTTGAGGTAGCTGCTCTTCAGTTAAAGATTTAACTGATATTGCCCACAAAGGAGTAACCTTGATCGGCTGCTCAGCTCCTTATAGAATCAGTCTCTCAGTTGGATGGTGCCCACAACGACTGCTGGTTTGGTCTATAGAGTTCTAGGCTTCTTGGCAATCTTGGGAGAAGGAATCTTTTCTGAATCAGTTTCACTGACAATCAATTTGCATTTGATTGTCTTTTTCTGATCATTTTTCATGGATTTCTTTGCTGGTTTGGGAGCCTCCTGAGTTTCAATCTCGTTCTTTACCTTGACAAACTGCTCAAGAGAGATGTCCAGCTTGAGCTTTGGCAGCTGAACACTCTTTGCATTGAAGATTTTGAATTAGGATGACCTCTCAGAGGAGTCACCCACCAAGCCCTTGCTCTTCAGCAGATAGCTGAGCTGCACAACAAATCCTTTCGACTGCTTCAAAGACTGAAACATGTCCTTCAGAAGGTTGAAGATGATACCTTTCCAGTTCAGTCTTTTCCCAGTCATGATAGCAGTCATGACTTGAAATTTCTCCAAAGTAAGGGCAGCAAACGATCCTGCTTTGGCTAGAAGCCCTTTGGCCACAAAATCATCCAGTAACTGAATTTCTGTCTTGAGTTCCTTCTTGGGATCGGAAACCTTGATTTTCCAACCATCAGCGGATATGAGAGATTGCATCTCCTCAACATCAGAAGTTTTTACCTCAGAAACATTGGCCAGACCATCAGTTGAAAGCTAAAAGAGATTGCTGAAGGAGTCTTCGTCGATCATCAGCAACTGACTGTTGACGGTAGTAGTGATGTTGCCGTCAGCAGAGATAAAACCGTTGGTATAGAGATCCTGAATCTCTTTTGGATAGATTTCTTGGGAAGAAAGTCCAGAAATGTCTTCAGTCCAGCAGCTTCTAATTTGAGAAACACATTTTTGATAGCCTCATCCTGAACAGACAGGACTGAATCAAAGTCAACAGCCATAGCGTTCAACATATATGCTGGAACTTGGTTTGTCGTTTCTGAAGGATTGATTATCTGCGAGAAAGAAAGCTATGTGTTTTGGTTTGCTCTGTAAACTGAAATGTGCGTAAAGAAGAACTGAAATGAGGCGGGTTGATGTACTTATTTATGTGACTGTTCAAGTTTTTTGACACGTGTCAGTCTCGTAAAAAGATTGAGTAAAAACGTGTGTTCGTGTGATGATCGCGTGTGTAAGAGTTAAATGGACTACAAGGGACCACGTTTCAAATTACTATTCATTGACAGACATCAATTAAATACGTAATTATCAGTCACATTACTTAATTTAGAATATATATCGAATAATCAGTTAACTTATTGGATAAAATTAGTTTGATCAGTAGCTGAATGATCAGTTGAAAACTGAGACAGTTCAGACGAAGATCAACTGACTATTGTCTTATCAGTTAACCATTTAAATTCGTCATTCCCCTAAATAAATGCATATTTTAATCCAGAAAAATGACGGTTATAATAAAGATGCATAAACATAAAAGATATCTTATTCTCAGAAGATGAATCGTCTGGAATGATGATTGCGTCTCTTCAGATGCCTCACATCTCAGCTATAAATAAGAGTGAAAGAGTTAGACATCAAGCATCAGCAAGACAAGTGAATAGTAGTGGACAAAGTAGGGAGTTACACACAACCCGACCTCGCGGAAGAGTTTATGAAGTCTGTTGTTGATGCTAGGAATGCTGCGATGGAGAATAGTATCTTTAAAAAGATACTAACGCTCTGGATGAAAATCTAGGAGTTCCAAAACTCCTTTGAGGAGGGAGAGGTTGCTACCCGTAAAAGGGTGGCAACACTGAGGAATTATCGGCGGCTCCTTCGCGTCGCTGATAATGTGGACATCTTCATAGATGAAGGTGTCTACCTTCCGCTTCTCCTCAAGGAGCGGAGGACTCTGAGGAAGATCGCTTCCTCAGAGGACTTCCTAAGGACCTCTACTGGAGGATTAACCATGTGTGACATCCTGGAGGTCCGCAATTAAAAAAGAAATCATCCATGTACGCTCCTCCTATAATAAATAAAATGATTATAATTATATATTTTAAATGTTGTCTTACTCTTACTGCCTTTTTATTTTTTTCATATTAATTGGTGACAACTGAATAAACAACAATATAATATCATAAAGTGAATTATATTAAGACAAGTCGATTAAGCAAAGAATGTTGCGAAAGTGAGAAAACTTAGTCTTAGATAATGGCTTTGGGAAGATATCTGCTGCTTGTTGTTCAGTTGGTATGCATTCCAGTCTGATTGCTTTCTTCAAAACATGATATCTGATGAAGTGATGCCTGACATCGATATGCTTGGTCCTTGAGTGAAGAACTGGATTGTATGTTATTGCAATCGTGCTTGTATTATCACAAAAGATTGGTGATTCTTTTGTAATGACTCCATAGTCTTTCAATTGTTGCTGAATCCAGAGCAGTTGGGCACAGTAGCTTCCAGCATCAAAATATTCTGTAGAACCCAAAATCAGTACACGTAAAACCCATGCAATTATTTAAATGGTTAAATCATTTATTTTAATTTAAAATAAGTTTTAGCCATGCATGATTTATTTAAATGCATTATTTTAAATTAATTATGTTTATGTGATGCACGTTAAAATATTTTCTTGAGTTTCGTGTTTCAGGCGATTATTCGAGGCGGGATCAAGGAAAGGAGACCGGCGACGAGTTTGGCAATTTCAACACGGGGTATTCTATTTTTCAGTTGAGATTGGGGCATTTTAAATAATTTATTTAATTTAGCATTTTAAAGCTTAAATTCGTTAATTGAGTGATTTTAGAATTTTTAAAACTTTTAAAGTTAATCTCTTGTGTGCTTTATTATAAATCTGTTGATGCTAGTATTTTAGTGAGGTATTAGTATTTTAAGCAGTGGGTTTATTTGTTATTAGTATTTTTAATTAGCCAATTAACTCACTAGTTACCCCTCCTAATTATATTAAACACACTGCACTCACCCACTAAAACACACACTAGAAACCGTTTCACACACACACATATTTCCATTCAGATTTTTATTATTTTGAGAGCAAAACCTAAGGTCCCAAAGAAAGAGAGCAGCCGCCCCACTCTCTGAAAAATTTTCCTGCAAGTTTTTGTGAGTTTATTTCAAGGAGATCGCGCCATGTTCGTCCCGGATCAACCATCGCTTCTTTCCCCGCTTCAGTGTCGTCGTTCGGTAACGTTAAAGATTTAAAGACATGTATATTCTGTTTTTCCTGCATCGATCTAGTCATATTATGTGTTGCGATGTTTTTATGCGAGAAAATACATGTGTGATGTGGAGAAGCTTGAGCAATCATGTTTGGATCACTTTTGAAACCATTTTTGGGATCCCAAATCTCGTTTTTACTGATCTTTTAAATACTGCGATTTTTAGGTCGAGAATTTGGGAAAACTTTCAACAAAATAAACGTAGAACTTTTCAATACATTTGATTTGATATAAAATTCGAAATATGTGGATAAATATTGAGTGAGATATGATAACTTTCGTGGGACTGCTCAAACTGCGTTTTCTGAAAAATTATGTTATTGATGTGTTCTTGAAGTTTTATTGTTACAGGCTTCGTTGGGAATCAACAGGTGATCGTTGTTGCATTTAGGTATGTTTAGTATGATGTTGGGATAATATTTGGTATGCCGGTTAGTGTCGATAGGCACTCGAATTCATTAGAAGTCGTAGGAAACGATTTGGTTTCAACTTCCGTGTTTTTGAGTTGTAGTGTGTCGTAGGTTGGATTTCGTTGTTTGTACATGTTGTATCAAGGTAATAGCACCTTAGGAGGGGTCTCGAGGTATCGATTCTTAGTCCATTCAGTTGAGTTGGGAGAAATAAGCACAATATAAGAATTTCCGCATGTTGATTTTATCCGAGGCTACACGGACCCCTACACGAACCCTTACACGGGGTCCGTGCCTTTGTTTCCTTTGAAGTGTCAAATTTGCGAGCCTACACGGACCCCCACACGGACCCTAGCACGGGGTCCGTGCCCTTCATTCTTTTCGGTGTGTTTTTACAGTATCTACACGGACCCCTAAACAGACCTAGGCACGGGGTCGGTGCCTTTCCTTTTCTGTACGACACATTTTACGGTACCTACACAGACCCAGAGCCGGACCAGTATTTCATTTTTGGGAAAATTTACAGTACCTACACGGACCCAGAGCCGGACCTGGGCACGGGGTCTGTGTACTTCATTTTTGGGAAAATTTATGCTGAATGCTTTGAGGTTCGATATCTTAGTTTAGTGCTATGTTTAACAAGGTCGAGTCAAGGAAATCTTAGAACGTCCTAAGGAAATGAATGAACTTGTGCGTAAGCATGATTAGTACGTCTAAGTTACACCAGTTAAGTATGCGAATCCATGTTAGGTTGTGCAGCAGCGGTCCCCAAGCGAGATCTAACGAAGCCCTCAACGCCAAGTAAGTATGTTTGACGTGTAAAGAAAATACTTTTAAGTTTTTGAGGTATGCTAAATGTCATGTGACCAATTTATGAATGGGTTTGGAAGTCAATGAACGTGGCCGAAGACCTCTCCACCCCGTTAAAGCATGAACTGGTTTAGATCAGGATTGAAAAGCGGTAAAGAATGACCAGGGACCAATCCACGCGTTAAATTATGAACGGGGATCTCATGTATGTGGCATTGGATCTTCCCTGTCAGCCCAGTACTGTGGTTTAGTCTGATCAGGCATATTATGTATGGGTCACTTGCTTTGAAACATGCCTCTATGCAAAATGATAAAATTTAAGTATGTTCATGTATGTACAAGTATGCAAGCATGCTTAAGAAAAGTCTTATGATGATGGCACATCTGTGTTTATATATGTTTGTACAAGTTTCAAGTATGTTACACTCAAGCTTTTTTATCCATGTTCAAATTCAAGTATGTATGTTCTATTTTGAAGTTGCATGTGATTTTTATTATGTAGTACTAGTTACTCCCAGTTTATACATGTTGAGTCTTTAGACTCACTAGACTTGATCGATGCAGGTGAGGATGCATTTGAGGAGACGAGGGGTGAGGACCAGTGAGCTGGCTTGGACTGAGCGGGAGGCTAAACCCGAGGACCGCCATGTTTTAAGTTTTATGAATGTTCAAAAATACTCTGATTTATGTTACTGGTTATGAGATTTTAAACTAATACTTTTGACAAACTTTACTTTGAGATCTTTTGTGCAACTACTTTGGGATGGACAGTTTGTTTTATCGAATTTTGAAGGTTCACGATTCATTTGTGAAAATTTTTATTTTTCCGCAAATTTTAAGTAGTTTAAAAGCACGGTACGTTACAGTTGGAATCAGAGCGGTGTTCTTGTAAAGGGTTATGCCTAATTCCAGTTGCGAGAAGCTCACGAAGCCACAACTCAAGTCTGTAAGTTTTAAAGTTTTGAATTATGTTATGTATTAAGCATTAAGTCATGATTTCAGCATGTCCATGTTTTATGTTTGAATTACGTGCATCTTATACTATTGATATTATGTTCATGCATACATATTGGGTTTACGTGTTGGGTAAATTGCTGGAATAGTATGCCTCCTAGACGCATAATTAACCGGGAAGCAAGGGATGAGGATAGAGATGCTCGAGGGGAGGGGAGAGACACTCCTCCTCCTCCACCGCCAGATATGCAGGCACAGATGCTTGCAGGTATGACTCAGTTCTTCGCACAGTTTGCGGGGAACCAGGCTGCAGTAGACACAGGGGCGAGGCCCAGACCAGAGGCTATGTACGAAAGGTTTATGAGGATGAATCCTAAGGAGTTCTCGGGGACTACTGACCCGATGATAGCTGAAGGATGGATTAAGTCCATCGAGGTAATCTTCGAGTTCATGGAGCTGCAGGATGCAGACTGGGTTAGGTGCGCCACCTACTTGTTGACTGGAGACACCAGGCTAAGGTGAGAAAGTGCACTAGCGTTAGTTAACTTGCAAACACTGACAAAAATGGATTTAAGGAGATATTATACTCCAAGTACTTCACTGAAGAGGTACGATCGAGGCTGACCAGGGAGTTCATGACGTTGCGTCAAGGGGATAGCAGCGTAGCTGATTTCGTGAGAAAGTTTGAGAGGGGTTGTCATTTTGTACCCCTGATAGCTAATGATGCCCAGGGGAAGCTGAGGCATTTTATGGATGGGTTGCGGCCAATCTTGCGTCGCGATGTGAGGGTAGCTGGTCCTACTACCTATGCAATTGCCGTGTCTAGAGCTTTGGCGGCAGAACAGGATCAGCGAGATGTTGAGGTTGACATGCAGGGCAAGAGGCCCATCAGGCACCACAGCAGCAGCAACAACGACCTCAGTTCAAGAGGCCATTCCAGGGGCAGCCAGGGAAGAAACCATATCAAGGACCGCCGAAAGGCAAGGGTCCTGTTCCACGGCAGCAGGCATCTCAGAGGCCGGAGTACCCAGTGTGCCCGAAGTGCAACCGCCAGCACCCGGGACAGTGCTTATATGGATCAGGTAGTTGCTTTTAAATGTAGAGCTAGTGATCACATGTTAAAGGACTGCCCACAGTGTAGGCAGCCAACTCAGGGCATAGTGTTGCCATGCATGCATAAGAGGCGAACCTAGACACGACACTGTTGACGGGTAACTTATTCACTTCAGTACAGTATTAAATTTTTGCCTTGCATGTTTTGAATTGTATTTGGGATTTTAGTGTGTTAGTTAATATTTTGGCGACTTGGGATATAATTTCTTCTATGCTTGAGGTTGAGGGTAGAATTTGGTATTTAAGTCTGTGTGTGCTAACGTATCTCAGGAAATATATTCATAAAGAGACTAGCCACAAGGGCCCTGATAGACTCAGGAGCCACCCACTTCTTTATTTCGGAGACATTCGCTAATCACCTGGACGTCAAGTCTATTGGACTCGACGTGAGCTACTCAGTGACAGTCCCATCGGGGGAAGAATTGTCAGCTACTAGCGTGGTCAGAAACATCTATCTGGAACTGCAGGGCCACATAGTGTACGCCGATTTGATTGTGTTTCCGATGCCATAGTTTGACATCATTTTGGGAATGGATTGGCTGACCAAGAACAGAGTTCTTATCGACTTCCAGAAAAGGTCAGTGTTAGTAAGACCTTTGGGTATGGAGCAGTTTCTCTTTGAGCCAGCCAGATGGAGGAGTTTTCCTCGCATGATCTCTTGCATGCAGGCGCGGAGACTCATTCACAAAGGGTGTCAGGCTTTCTTGGCTAGTGTTGTTTCTGCACCTGACGTACCCACTCCGTCTATATCTGAAGTACCAGTAGTAAGAGATTTTCCGGATGACGTCACAGGCCTCCCACCGGAGAGAGAGGTGGAGTTCGCCATTGAGCTTGTGCCAGGAACCGTGCCAATCTCTAAGGCACCGTGCCATCTAGCTTCAGCTGAGATGTTAGAACTCAAGCAGCAGATTCAGGAGCTTCTAGACAAAGAATTCATCCGCCCTAGTTTCTCACCATGGGGCTCACCAGTACTCTTCGTAAAGAAGAAGGATGGGAGCATGAGGCTGTGTATCGATTACCGAGAACTGAACAAGGTAATGATCAAGAATAAATACCCACTTCCAAGGATCGAGGACTTGTTCGATCAGTTTCAGGGAGCTACAGTGTTCTCTAAGATAGATCTTCAATCGGGTTATCACTAGCTGAAGGTGAAAGATGCAGATGTTCATAAGACAGCCTTCAGAACCAGGTATGGGCATTACGAATTCTTAGTGATGCCATTCGGACTAACGAATGCTCCAGCAATTTTCATGGACCTCATGAACCGAGTATTTCTGCCCTACCTAGATTAGTTCGTCATAATATTCATTGACGACATTCTTATCTGCTCCAAGATCCCTCAGGAGCACAGTCAGCACTTGGGTACAGTTTTACAGGTTTTACAGAGTCGCAAGTTGTATGCGAAGTTCAGTAATGTGAATTTTGGTTGGAGAAGGTAGCATTTTTGGGTCATATAATATCTAGCAGTGGTATTGAGGTGGATCCAGCTAAGCTAGCAGCAGTTAAGGAATGGGTTGAGCCGAAGAATGCGTCTGAGATTCGCAGTTTCCTAGGCCTAGCAGGCTACTATAGGAAATTTATTCAGGGATTTTCGTCGATAGCAGTGCCACTCACCTCATTGACAAAGAGGAATGCTAAGTTCGTGTGGAGTGATGAATGTCAGAAGAGCTTTGATACTTTGAAGCAAGCTCTTATTTCAGCGCCAGTGTTAGCCATGCCATCGGGGCAAGGATATTTTGTGTTATACACCGATGCATCTAAGCTCGGGTTAGGCACAGTGTTGATGCAGCATGGTCGGGTGATAGCTTATGCTTCCAGGCAGTTGAAAGTGCATGAGAAGAACTGCCCGACTCACGATCTGGAATTAGCTGTTGTTGTCTTTGCATTGAAGATATGGAGACATTACTTGTACGGCGAAAAATACCAGATATTCACTGATCACAAAAGTCTCAAGTATTTCTTCACAAATAAAGAGTTGAATATGAGGCAGAGAAGGTGGTTGGAGCTGGTGAAAGACTACGATTGTGAAATTAGCTACCATCCAGGAAAAGCTAATGTTGTGGCAGATGCCTTGAGCCGTAAAGTTGCAGTAATAGCAAAATTGTCAGTGCATAGATCTCTCCAGTCAGAGATTCAGATATTCGGATTAGAGGTTTATCGTAAGGACAGGGCTCCTAAGCTGTCTAATATGACAGTTCGGTCTTCGTTGCTTGACCGAATCCGTGCAGGTCAGCCTTCAGATGAGCAGTTACAGAAATGGCGACTGAAGGATGAAGCCAAAGGCAGTGTACTCAACGCAGTGTCTGATGGTATTGTGAGGTATAGAGGAAGGATGTGGGTGCCCAGTGTTGATTCGATCAAAGAAGATATCTTGTCAGAGGCACATGCATCTCCGTACTCTATTCACCCAGGTGGTACCAAGATGTACAAGGATCTGCAGATTTTGTATTGGTGGCCAGGTATGAAGAGAGACATCCGTCGGTTTGTGTCTGAATGTCTCACTTGTCAGTAGGTGAAGGCAGAGCATCAGAGGCCAGCAGGGATGCTTAAGCCACTCCCTATCCCCAAGTGGAAATGGGAGAATATCACCATGGACTTCGTTGTTGGGTTGCCGAGGTCAGTCAGGGGATCCAATGCCATTTGGGTTATAGTGGATCGACTCACTAAGTCGGCACATTTCTTGCCAGTAAAGACGACTTTCTCCATGACGCAGTATGCGGAGCTTTATATCAGGGAGATAGTCCGATTGCACAAAATCCCAGTTTCTATTGTGTCCGACAGGGACCCGAGGCAGATATGAGAATCCACTACCCAGAGTTATTTGGTAAGATTTAATTTCGAGGACGAAATTTATATAAGTGGGGGAGGAACTGTAGAGCCCAAATCAGTACACGTAAAACCCATGCAATTATTTAAATGTTTAAATCATTTATTTTAATTTAAAATGAGTTTTAGCCATGCATGATTTATTTAAATGCATTATTTTAAATTAATTATGTTTATGTGATGCACGTTAAAATGTTTTATTGAGTTTCGTGTTTCAGGCGATTATTCGAGGCGAGATCGAGAAAAGGAGATCGACGACGAGTTTGGCAATTTTAACACGGGGTATTCTATTTTTAAGTTGAGATTGGGGCATTTTAAATAATTTATTTAGTTTAGCATTTTAAAGCTTAAATTCGTTAATTGAGTGATTTTAGAAATTTTAAAACTTTTAAAGTTAATCTCTTGTGTACTTTATTTTAAATCTATTGACGCTAATATTTTAGTGAGGTATTAGTATTTTATGTAGTGGGTTTATTTGTTATTAGTATTTTTAATTAGCCAATTAACTCACTAATTACCCCTCCTAATTATATTAAACACACGCACTCACCTACTAAAACACACACTAGAAACCGTTTCACACACACACATATTTCCATTCAGATTTTTATTATTTTGAGAGCAAAACCTAAGGTCCCAAAGAAAGAGAGCAGCCGCCCCACTCTCTGAAAAATTTTCCTGCAAGTTTTTGTGAGTTTATTTCAAGGAGATCACGCCATGTTCGTCCCGGATCAACCATCGCTTCTTTCCCCGCTTCGGTGTCGTCGTTCGGTAACGTTAAAGATTTAAATGCATGTATATTCTGTTTTTCCTGCGTCGATCTAGTCATATTATGTGTTGCGAATGTTTTTGTGCGAGAAAATACATGTGTGATGTGTAGAAGCTTGAGCAATCATGTTTGGATCACTTTTGAAACCATTTTTGGGATCCCAAATCTCAGTTTTTACTGATCTTTTAAATACTGCGATTTTTAGGTCGAGAATTTGGGAAAACTTTCAACGTAATAAACATAGAACTTTTCAATACCTTTGATTTGATATAAAATTCGAAATATGTGGATAAATATTGAGTGAGATATGATCATTTTCGTGGGACTGCTCAAACTGCGTTTTCTGAAAAATTATGTTATTGATGTGTTCTTGAAGTTTTATTGTTACAGGCTTCGTTCGGAATCAACAGGTGATCGTTGCTGCATTTAGGTATGTTTAGTATGATGTTGGGATAGTATTTGGTATGCCGGTTAGTGTCGATAGGCACTCGAATTCATTAGAAGTCGTAGGAAACGATTTGGTGTCAACTTCCGTGTTTTTGAGTTGTAGTGTGTCGTAGGTTGGATTTCGTTGTTTGTACAGGTTGTATCAAGGTAATAGCACCTTAGGAGGGGTCTCGAGGTATCGATTCTTAGTCCATTCAGTTGAGTTGGGAGAAATAAGCACAATATAAGAATTTCCGCAGGTTGATTTTATCCGAGGCAACACGGACCCTTACACGGGGTCCGTGCCTTCGTTTCCTTTGAAGTGTCAAATTTGCGAGTCTACACGGACCCCCACACGGACCCTAGCACGGGGTCCGTGCCCTTCATTCTTTTCGGTGTGTTTTTACAGTATCTACACGGACCCCTAAACGGACCTAGGCACGTGGTCGGTGCCTTTCCTTTTCTGCACGACACATTTTACGGTACCTACACGGACCCAGAGCCGGACCAATACTTCATTTTTGGGAAAATTTATGTTGAATGCTTTGAGGTTCGTTATCTTAGTTTATTGCTATGTTTAACAAGGTCGAGTCAAGAGAATCTTAGATCGTCCTAAGGAAATGAATGAACTTGTGCGTAAGCATGATTATTACGTCTAAGTTACACCAGTTAAATATGCGAATCCATGTTAGGTTGTGCAGCAGCGGCCCCAAGCGAGATCCAACGAATCTCTCAACACCAAGTAAGTATGTTTGACGTGCAAAGAAAATATTTTTATGTTTTTGAGGTATGCTAAATGTCATGTGACCAATTTATGAATGGGTTTGGAAGTCGGTGAACGTGGTCGAGGACCTTTCCACCCCGTTAAAGCATGAACGGGTTTAGATCAGGATTGGAAAGCGGTAAAGTATGACCAGGGACAAATCCACCCATTAAATTATGAACGGGGATCTCATGTATGTGGCAGTTGATCTTCCCTGTCAGCTCAGTACTATGGTTTAGTCTGATCAGGCGTATTATTTATGGGTTACTTGCTTTGAAACATGCCGCTACGCAAAATGATGAAGTTTATGTATGTTCATGTATGTACAAGTATGCAAGCATGTTTAAGAAAAGTATTATTATAATGACCCAAAAATTCATGTTTGAAAATTTGCGAAAAAATTAAAATTTTCTTTTTAAAATAATCAAAATTGCCTCATTCACAAAATCAACTGATAAATCAAGTTTAAATGTTCAAAATAGCAGCGGAAGAAATTATTAATCGCCAAAATAACAAGCTAAAGTATCCAACAACTGATAAAATGTTTGAGCATAAAAAAATGGCAAGTGCTGTAAATGAGGTCCTCGGGTTCCACTACTGCCGACCCAAGCTAGCTCACTGGTCCCCGCCCTCGGCCCCGACATCATCAGTACCTACAACAATCAAGTCTAGTGTGCTTAAAGACTCAGCATGCATATATCGTAAATAACGAGTAAATAATATAGTAAAATTGCATGCAAGTGAAAATATCATGGCATGAGGCATAATGTGAAAATAACTTGTCATGAGCAATTATAATACGTGCATAACTGAACTGAAAATCACAGTGAAAATGTTTGCTCCTTGGAGCCCTGAATAAAATAGCATGTCATAAATTTTCTGTTGAGATTATGATTTACGCAAGTGGCCCCTGCACTGAACTGAACTGAACTGACCAGTAACTGGCGACCGGATCGGTAACTGGCGACCGGGTGAAGTAATGAACGTCTGATCAGACTAATGCCACAGTATACTGGGTGGTAAATAACTGAACTGACCGATAACTGACGACCGGGTGAAATAATGCTCCCATGATAGTGAAATGGCCACAAGCAATATCGCATAAATCTCAAAAATGAATATTTTCTATTTTTATGCGCGTAATATAATTAAATGGCATAATGTAATATCCTGAATTATTTTACCACATGGATTGGATCGTTCCCAGGCTCGCTGCTGACCTAAATTTAACATGAAAAATATGCAAATGATTTTCTTGACCAAACTTAGTAATTGAATCTAAAAACGAGACAATTACGCCCAACGACTTCGTATTTAATCATGACTCCGACTCAATCCCGAACCAATACCGAACCATCATTTAGTCATGATTAAAATACACTTAAAATGATGAAATAATGCTCCTAAAATGACAAGGGCCGAAATTTTGGTGAATGGAGGCCAAAACATGAAACGCTCTTTCGAGAGTCAATTTGGCACATCGCACCGTAATTTCTCGTACGACCTCAAAAATGATCCGAATCACAAACGGCCAAAACCATGACCTTCCTAACTTGATGAGGAACTGTCCAGTCCAATGTCCATAGGCTAAAATCCAACCAAGAACTCGAACGAGCCACTTAACCGAAGCAGCAAGTTGCTGTCCACAAAATACAACAGCTGTGCTTTGGTTTCCTTGCGTCGTTTGCGAGGCTAATGGCCATTGGGGCTTGAACCACCAACCAGGACCTCTTACCAACATCCTGAGAAATGATTTGAACCATGGTTAAGGGCCATAGGCCAGCCACAATTCGCATCACACAAGAAACCAACCGAAAGTCCCACCCGAGAGCACCCTTGCATGCGCGTGGTGTTTTGCTTCGTTTGCTGTCTCGTGTCGTTCCAATGGCCATTTGATTGACCATGGCACAATCTAGACATCCAGAGGTATGGTGTGAACCGTGGCTAAGGGCCGTAGGCCAACCAAGATCCACACCATTCCTCAAAACCGAAAGTTACACTTGCTGTAAAATGAGAAGGCCGAAGGGGGAAGGGGCTGTTCTTGTATTTTGATTTAAAAACCGATGCAACCATGGACCAATCCTCAAAAGGGAGACTTGGTCACGTCTTAGACATGCTAGGGAGGTGTTCAAACCAGGGTTATAGGCCCAAGAGCCAACCAAGGTTCGATCCATCCATAGACAAGCAAAACAAAATTTTCGAAACCCAATTCTGCACTTATGGGGAGGTTGCTGTCATTTCGATTTCCAGCAAGCATAGGGGCTGAACTAATGGACCAAAATGGTCCTAAACCATTCTAGTACATGTCTAGGAGCCGCCTTGGGAGCCTAGGGTCGAACCAATACCTGAAACCATAAAAAACGTGCAAACCGTGAAGCATGAAATGGAATGAAACCGTGCAGAATTTTGTTTACCAACAAGCTGCTGTCATATTTCGGTTTTGATTAAAAGATCATGATCATGTAGTGCTTAAAATTCATAATACAACTTGATTGAAGAGCAAAGAAGAACATATGCATGCCTGGTTTCGTTTTGAAAAGAAAACGAACGAAACGCAACGACGCGGCGCGGAGGAGACGGAGCGTTTTTCTTGATCTTCCTTCTACTCAATTATTTCTTGCTATTATTCTCTCGGTTTCCTCTACTGAATGGCTACTGATTTTCGAGATTAGGGAGAGGGGAAATGGTTAGGAGAGTGAGGGAGATCCAATAATAAAGGGATTCAAATGGTATGACCAAGTCTCCTCTCTTTCGAAATTTGAATTTGCTTGATATCAAATATTGTTGGAGGGATATAGGATGAGGTGTGGCCGATTCCTACATGCTAAACAAGGCTAGGATCTTGATCTAATATTAATTAATTAAGGTTGATTAATAATGAAAAGATTATCATGCTAAGGGATGACAAGGAAAGGGTCAAAGGTGAGTTGGCAAGGAATTGATTAATCATCTAAGGGTGGCCGAAAATTTAACAATTAAATGGAGGGGAAATATTGTTTAGTTAGTAAATTTTTAAACCTTAAGAGCCTTACCTATCCTTTAAATAATTTAGTGAATTAACACCTTAATTAAGGAACCTAAATGAACTTATTTCCTACTCACCTCAAGTTGCTTAAATAATTCATTAAACCTCCTTTTAACTTAAATTAACTTACTAGCTAGCTAAAATAAACTCTGGGAATGATTTATTAATCTTAAATTCTATCTCAAAACTCCAACTCCAGTCCGCCCTTACTGAATTAACTGAAAAGATAAAAATTTAAATGCAAAAAATAATTAACTTTAAGGAAAAGCATTTAAATACTCATGCAATAAAATCATTTTAATTTAAAATACTAGAATTATGCATGGCTTATACGTAGTCTAATTTACGGGTTCTACAATTATGATGATGGCACGTCTATGTTTATATATGTATGTACAAGTTTCAAGTATGTTACGCTCAAGCTTTTTTATGCACGTTCAAATTCAAGTATGTATGTTCTATTTTGAAGTTGCATGTGATTTTTATTACGTAGTACTCGTTACTCCCAGTTTATACATGTTGAGTCTTTAGACTCACTAGACTTGATCGATGCAGGTGAGGTTGCATTTGAGGAGAGACGAGGGGTGAGGACCAGTGAGATGGCTTGGACTGAGCGGGAGGCTAAACCCGAGGACCGCCATGTTTTAAGTTTTTATGAATGTTCAAAAATAATCTGATTTATGTTACTGGTTATGAGATTTTAAACGAATATTTTTGGCAAACTTTACTTTGAGATCTTTTGTGCAACTACTTTGGGATGGACAGTTTGTTTTATCGAATTTTGAAGGTTCACGATTCATTTTTGAAAATTTTTATTTTTCCGCAAATTTTAAGTAGTTTAAAAGTACGGTACGTTACATATTCTGCTTCAGTTGTGGAAGTGGCTATGGATGTTTGCTTCTTGTTGAACCATGAAATCAGTCTGTCTCCTAGAAACTGACATGATCCACTAGTGCTTTTACGATCTAGCTTATATCCTGCATAATCTGCATCTGAATATCCAACTAAATTTAAAGAAGAGTCTTTAGCATACCATAAGCCCACATTTGTGTGCCTTTGAGATATTTTAAAATGTGTTTGGCAGCTGAAAAATACGATTGCTTAGGATCTGTCTGAAATCTAGCACACATGCAAACAGCAAATACAATATAAGGATGACTAGCAGTTAGGTATAATAATGAACCTATTAAACCTCTGTAAAGTGTCGTCTCAACTGATATTCTCCCTTGACCATTGTCTAGTTTGATTGATGAACTCATGAGAGTATTTGCAGCTGAACATGTTTACATGCCAAATTTCTTAAGCAATTTCTTCGTATATTTGATCTAACTGATAAAGGTACCAACCTCCAGTTGCTTCACTTGCAGACTGAGAAAAAATGTCAGTTCACCCATCATACTCATCTCGAATTTTTTATGCATTAACTTGACAAATTTCTCACATAATTTGGGGTTAGTTGACCCAAAAACAATATCATCAACATATATTTGCACAAGTAAAATGTGATCATTCTTTGAAAATTTGAACAGAGTCTTATCAACTGATCCAACGGTAAAATTATGATCAGTTAGAAATTTTGAAAGAGTTTCATACCAAGCTCTTGGAGCTTGTTTAAGACCATATAAGGCTTTGTTCAAATGATAAACATGATCAAGAAGAGAGTGATTGATAAAACCTTGTGGTTTTTCAACATATACTTCTTCCTGCAACTGACCATTCAGAAACGCACTCTTCACGTCCATTTGGTAAAATTTAAAATTCTTGAATAAGGCATAAGCAAAGAACATTCTGATTGCTTTCAGTCTTGCAACTGGTGCATAAGTTTCATCGTAATCTATTCCTTCTTCTTGCCTATATCCTATAAGCCTTGCTTTGTTGCGCACAACTGAACCATCTTCATTCAATTTGTTTCTATATACCCACTTTGTACCTATAATAGTTTTAGAAACTGGTCTTCGAACTAAGTTCTAGACATTGTTATGGGTAAACTGATTTAGTTCTTCTTACATTGCATTTATCCAGTTAGGATCAGCAAGAGTTTCATCAGTTTTCTTAGGTTCCAGTTGGGAAACAAAAGCAGAATGAATTAATAAGTTAAACGTTTGATTTCGAGTTCTTAACCGGATCACATGGATTACCTATTAACAAATCTGGTGGATGTGATTTCTTCCATCTATATTCAGTATTTGTTGCAACCATCTCAGCAACTACTTCGGTTTGTAACTGAATATTCACTTCAGTTTCAGTTGCTGTTGTATCAGTTGGTAACTGATTATTGTCATTTTGCTCCTCCAACTGATTAACAATTTCTTGTTCAACTGATTGATCCAGCATTTCTGGTTCTGGTGTTTGAAGAATATTTCTATTAACGTGATTCTCTTCTTCATTATCATCCTCCAAACTGATATGTGTAAAGCGATCAACTAGCTCAACTGGATCGGTTGGCTTATTTGTTAGCACAGATTCATCAAATACAACATGAATAGATTCTTATACATTTAAAGTGCATTTGTTAAAAACTCTGTAGGCCTTGCTAACTGATGAATATCCAAGAAATATTCTCTCTGCAGATTTAGCATCAAAAGCTTTTAAAAAGATTTTTTCCATTATCAAGAATAAAGCATCTACAATCGAATATTTTGAAATAAGATACCACACTTTTGCGTCCATGCCAGATCTCATATGGTGTTTTCAAATGATTCTTATTAATCATTGATCTGTTCTGAGTGTAACATGCAGTGTTTACTGCTTCTGCCCAAAACCTTTGAGAAATACCGGAATCAGCAAGCATTGTTCTAGCAGCTTCTTTAAGGGTCCGATTTCTTCTCTCAGCTACACCATTTTGCTGAGGAGTCTTGCTGTTGAGAGCTCATGATTGATCACAGTATTTTCTAAAAATTGTGAAATATTTTGATTGATTAAATTACGTCCCTCGATCAGACTTTATTCAATTAATCCAAATGATTTTTCATTTAAAAGTCTTTTGAAAAGTTTAATCAGTTGTGCACAGTTTGGTCTTTGGATTTAAGAAATATAACTCAAGTAAATCTTTAAAAATCATCCACGACTACTAAGGTGTAATTCATTCCACCTAAACTCATGACTGGTATAGGACCAAAAAGATCCATATGTAGTAGTTCTAAGCATCGGGAAGATAAGTTACAACCCTTGTTTTTAAATGAAGATCTTACTTGCTTACCAAAATGACATGCTGAACAAATTTTATCTTTTGAAAAATATATTTTGGGCAAACCAGTTACAAGATCATGGTTACTCAGATAGACAATAGATTTAAAGCTTAGGTGGTTCAACCTCTTATGCCACAACCAATTTTTAGAAGATTTGGAAGCTATAAAACAAACTGGTGCATAAGAATGATCAGTCCAACTGACTTTATAGGTATTTCCACAACGATTGCCAGTTAAGATGACCTCATCAGTTGAGTCTCTAACTGAACAAGTGTGTCTGTCGAACTGAACTGAGAATTTATTGTCGCATAACTGACTGATGCTAATCAAGTTATACTTCAAATTCTCAACTAGTAATATATCATTGATTGTAAAGTTACCATATATAAGCTTACCATTACCCGCAGTATTACCTTTGGATTTGTTTCCAAAACTGATGTTTGGACCAGTGTATTTGATCATTTGGGATTGCAAACTTGCATCCCCTGTCATATGACGCGAGCATCCACTGTCCAAATACCAAGTTGATTCTTTGTTTGTACATGTCACCTGCAATCACACACAATATATAATCTTGGTACCCACATCTATTTGGGTCCTAAATTGTTTAGTCCTTTAGGAACCCAGAATTGGACCAGTCTAACTGAATTTCCAGTTGTTGTGTTCCAGATAGTATTTCTTGGCTTGTGTGTGCTTGATGTATAGTGGGCAGATGAAGTAATATGAGTTTTAGTCTTTTTCAGCTGGTTGTTCAGTCGATAACTTTTCTGAACTGGCTTGCTGTTATAGTAATTGGAGTAGCCATTAGAATAGTTCAGGTATTTATTGTTGAAAATTTTTGGTGACTGACTTTGTGGGTCAGTTGCAATTTTTGGGCTATAACTAATACCATACCTCCTAGCCTTGTTCTTATTTTCAATAGGACGTACAATTGGTTTACTTGGCTCAGATTGTTCTTGTATCATGAATGATTTTACAAAGTGAATATATTTCCTTTTTCTATATTAAGTTTTGGCTGAGTATCACTGGTGAAAATTTCATCTTGGTTGCCGAACCCTAAACCATTTTTATCAGTAACTGATTTTTGTTTATCTTATATTTCAGCTAGTGCAACAGATGATTTATTCAATGCATTAATAAGCTCAGTTTGCTTTGAATTCTCAAGCATTAACTGATGAATCATAGATTGATTCTTGCTTTTTTCAACATTTAGTTCAGCAATCTCCTGTTTAAGACTCAACAGATCAACTGATTTATCAGTTTCAGTTTAATCGTCTTTGGGACCAGTTTGCTTTGCTCTGGCCTTCTCAAAAGATAAGGCAAGCTTGTGATACTCATTAACCATGTCATGAAGTGTAGGAAATAAGTTCATCTCGTATGAATTCAGTTGAACTAAAGTCGAATACCTGTTGACTTGTTGACTCCAATTCTGTGTCATCAGCCATCAGACACTTGACCTCTTCAACATCATCACTGCAGCAGCTCAAGCTCTCAGATTCTGAATCATCACTGTCAGATTCTGCCCATTTGGACTTGCTTTCCTCAGCTAGAAGCACCTCATGCTTCTTCATGTAAGATCTTTTGTCATCCTTAGATCTTCTCTTGTGCTCATAAGGTATCTTTCTCTTCTTAGTTGAGCCTCGACTGTCCTTATTTGGCTTGGGACAGTCAGTAATGAAAAGACCAGTTTTTTCACAGTTGTAGCAAGCATTAAGTTCCTCTTTGGAGTGATTTTTCTGATATTGTCTTTGAAGGTTTCCTTGATTTTTTCTCATAAATCTTCCAAATTTTTTGACAAACAATGACTTTGCGTCATTGCTTAACTGATCAGCAGATTTGTCAACTGAACCAGTTGGTTCCAATTTGACAGCAGTTAGGGCAGTTGTAGCAGCAAGTGTAGAAGGTTCCCCTTCTCTGGTTTGCAACTCAAACTCGTAGGCTTTTAGATCAGCAAATAAATCATGAAGTTCGACCTTGTTCAGGTCCTTTGATTCTTTCATTGCAATGGTCTTAACATCCCACTTCTTGGGAAGAGCTCTGACTACTTTCAGTGCTATCTCTTTATTTGGATACACATTTCCAAGTACATTGTTGACTATGCCACTTATTCTTTCATTGTATTCGTGCATGGATTCTCCAATCTTTATCTTGATATTATCAAACTTTTGAACAACAACAGATAGCTTATTCTCTTTTGTTTGCTCATTGCCTTTGCAGAGCTGAATCAGTTTCTCTCAGATTTTCTTAGCAGTTCTGTAAATCTTTATCTTGCTGAAAGTGACTTTATCTAGCGTTTTATACAGAATATCTTTAGCCACGTTGTCCAAGTTGGTTTTTCTCTTGTCTTCAGCTGTTCATTCATCTCGTGGTTTTTCAATGTGGTGCAGTGCCCCATCAGTTATGGCAACAGCAGTGTTTGCCTTCAATATTGTAATAACATACCACATGTCATCGTCTTGTGCAGCTAGATGAGCCTGCATTCTGATTTTTCAATCATCAAAATCTTCTCTGGAGAACATTGGAATTTTGTTGAATGAAGATATGGTGATTAGTTTGTATATAGAAATATTTAGAAAAAAAGATTCAACCTTGCTCTGATACCACTTGATAGGATCGGTTAAAGGTGGAAGAATGTTTAAAAGGGGGGGTTGAATAAACACTCACAATTTTCACAACTTTTCGAATTTAGATGAGTTAGTTTAGTGATAAACTGATACTCGGGAATCTTGTAAGTCAATATCAATCAGTTAACAAAAAATATGCGGAAAATAAACTGACTGATAGATAGAATAGAAACTGAAAATAAGAAGGCACAAGATTTTATGGATGTTCGGAGATTTCAAACACTCCTACCTCACACCTTCTATCAAAAGGATAGGATATTCACTAAAAGACTTTGATCGATACAAACAAGTTGTACAGACCCACTTCAGTTTTGGAATTAACAATGCCAAACTGAAACTCTTAGTTACAAACTTGTTTACAGTACTCACTAGAACTGAAATATTTTAGCACAACTGATCTCTTGCAAGATCAAGTATTACAGTATGTGCTTGAAAGCTCGAAGTATAGTCTGAAAGCTATGAATGTATGCAATATTCTTGAGCTTTTATGTTTGCAAGGATTTCAGCAGAGTAACAGAGTAGTAAATCAATCAGTTGATTGTTTTATATTCCGAGAGAGTTGTTCCAAAAGTTGTTTCTCAGCTGCTCTTCTCTGCTATTTATAGGCTTCCCTCCAACGGTAATATTAAATATGATTTGAAACTTTCTATCTGTTGCTTGCCACTATCAACATTCTTCTGACAGTCGTACACTGTAGCTTTTCTGAAATGCGGCGATACCGCTACTTGTTGCAGTCAGCTTTTGTCAGTTGAATGTCTTTTTCCTTAACTGATGACGTGTATAGTTGAGGGATCAATTGATAGAATGTAGTTGATAAGCTCACAGTTATTTGTAGTAACTGATCAGTTGGTTTAATCTTTTAAACGCTTCAGTTTGTCAAACATCCGAAATTTAGTTTCCAGCATGTTCAATAGCCAAAGATATCTGGGAGAAACTGGCCCAACTCTGCGAGGGAAACTATATAAAAAAAGAGAACGAAATAACTATTCTAATACGGAAATATTTTAATTCCAAAATGAAGTCTAAGAGACTTTTAATGAGTTTGATGAACGATTTAGCAATAAGTTTTTATTGAACTAACATCTCTTGGTAAAGAATATTCTAATCGCAAAATTTCTTTGAAGGTTATGAGAGCATTTCCTAGAGAATGAGATGTAAAGACGGTGGCTATGGAGTCCAAGAATCTGAACAAACTTAGGCTGCACGACTTTTTTGCTGATATTAAAGCCTATGAGTTTGAGCTGAGAATCCAAGCAGAAGAAGAGTCATCCACTTCACAACAAACTAAAGCTCTTGCTGCCACAACTCCAATTCCAACTGCCAACGAAGAAGCTTCCAGCAGAAAATCCATTGACCATGTAAGCAACGTGACTGTGTCTTGTTAAAAAGTTTGGCAAATTTATGAAGAAAGATATGTTTAAATTCAATTGTTATCGTAAAAACAACTAAGCTGATGTTAATCAGGCTTGTTTTAACTATGTAAAGCAAGGAAATTTTATTGCGAAGAAAGATGATAAGAAGCCAGATGACCCCAAAGATGAGAAAATATTTTTCAAGTAAAAAAGAGATCAAAGAGTATTCGTCACTGAGGAAACAAAGAACAAATTGACCGAATTTGAGTCAGATCAATCTGTTAAACATCTCTTCAAGTGAAAGTGATGATGAGAAGGTACAATGTCTCATGACAGATGTTGAGTCGGAGACATCAAATATTGAGCTTGGAACTATCGATGACGTTGTATTTAATTTTGAATTAAATGAATCCATACGAGAGGATCTTGTCACAACACTACGTGATATGGTGGACGAGAAAAGATTTTTTAAGAAAAATAGAGATCAAAGGGTACTTGTAGCTGAGGAAACAAAGAACAAAAGGGCCCACTCTGAGTCAGATCAATCTAGTTCAAATATCTTCTCAAGTTCAAAGACGGCCCAAAGATGAGAAAAGAACTATCAAGAAAAGAATAGATCAAAGAGTACTTGTTGCTGAGGAAACAAAGAGCAAATGGGCCGACTCTGAGTCAAATCAATCTAGTTCAAAGATCTCCTCAATTGAAAGTGATGATGAAAATGTCATGTGTCTCGTGGAAGATGTTGAGCCAGAGACATCAAATATTATACTGGAAACTGTCAATGACATGATATTTATTATTGACTCAAATGAATTCACACAAGAGGATTTTGTCATGAAACTGCGTGATATGGTGAATGAGTTTAAAAGACTCTTGCAATTGTTTGATGAAGAGAAAAACAGAAAAAATCGAACACACAAGTCAAACAACTCTAGATGTTCACAGTAAAAGGAAGTAGATGGTTTGGAAGTAAAATCAATATGCTAGCAGCTTAAAATGATAACATACAAAGAGTGTTCCAAACAACTATTGATGAATTTAAGTGGGGTGTATTCAATTCAGAGTTTTGATGACTTTTAATGACTTTTTTAAATGATAGACTTTTATGGATTTGATAGATTTTTATTGACTTTTATGGATTTGATAGATTTTTATTGACTTTTACAGAATCTCACAGATTTATAAACAGATTCATGTGGATTTATGTAGACTTTTTTGCAAGATTTTTATAGACTTTTGTGTCCTTTTTTTTATAGAATTTTATAAATTTTGTACTTAATTATAACATATTATTTTTTTATTAATTTCTTTGAATTAATAATTAATTGACATATATAACATATTCAGTTTGAAATTATTTTTAATATTTATATAAATAAATAAATTTACTTATTTAAAAATTAAATCATTTAATCCTTACATGTGTATATATGTGGGTTTGTATGCATATTTGTAAATTTTTTAAAATATATCAATTGATTAACATGTAACCTTGTTTTTAAATTGATAATATACATGTGAAAATAATATTATTTAGTATTGTCTGAATATAGTTTTGTATAAAAATATCATAGCTTACATATTAATTGAAAATACTAAAATGAATTTAAAAAATCATGGTTGTTACGAGACTATTCAATTATTAAGAATTAAGCAACATTTTTTTGGATCATCTTTTATTATTATTGAATATTACATTCATTTGTATAAATCATAATTTAAAAATCATAAAATCAATTCTAGAATTCAAAATTTCCTGTGATATTAAAATTAAAAATTATTAAATGAACAATCAGCCAAAAAATGAAAAATTTGAAAAGGAAAGATGAAAATATATATAGAGATGTACTTCGAAAATTTGAGAGAGTGATAAAAATAGATGAAAAGAGAGAAGATAGGAAGAGAAGTGATGTGAAGCGACAGAGAAAAAAATAAATAGCTTGTGTATGAGTTAGAAGTTTTAAAAATCCATCCAAATCTTTGGGTTGAACCAAATACAATTTTTTACAATTTATAGTTGTACCTTAGGCTTTAATGTTTGTATGTTAATGAATTTCATTGAGTTATTAAAAGTCCATGAAAAATTTGAATACCTATAGACTTTTATAGAGTTTTTAAAAGTCAATGTTGAATACCACTACACTTTTTAAAACTATGTGAAAGTCTATTTTGAATACCATTAGACATCTATAAAGTATGTAAAAGTCTTAATTGAATACATCTAGACTTTTAAAATCTACAAAACTAATTAAAAGTCAATAAATCTCCAATATTGAATACACCCCTAAATTATTGACATTTCTAGTCAGTTATTGGAACAATTCTTCTGCCTCTATTGAGAAGATGCACTAGTTGAAAAAACTAGCCGACGATTGAACTATTATAGGGTTTGGCAACAATGAATGTAACTCTTCTAAGGTAAGTAATTAACTGTGCCTAGACAAAGGCAAGTCTACGATGATAAACTTTTTTCGGTCTAGTACGGTATATGAATATGATCAACTCAAATTTCAAGCTAGCCAGAATGTAAATCTTGAGAGCAGGGGCAAGCACTGTGATTTAGATTATGTTAAAGCAGAGAGTTCTAAGTCCAACCGGACATGGTTAAAAAGAAAAAAAAAGTCAAGACGGATACAATATCTTAATATGGTCTCGCAAAATTTAAGTCTAACTGGACATTACTCTGTGAAGGGAAAGTCTAACCGTTACCACATGTCACCTCAAAAGAAATACAGACTAAATGAAAATAATGAATCATTATCTGAGAGAGAACAAAACACAACTGGTTTTGCACATAATCACACTCATTTGGATAAACACACTCTTAAGATTGTTAGGCTAATTCAAGTGTGGATCATGAAACGGATCCATTCAGGACCCAACTAGAATTGGGTACCAAATTCTTATTTAAATGATTCCATGTACTAAAGAAGAATATTCTTAAAGAATTTTTTTGTCTTCTAGACAGTGGATACTCCAGACATATGGGCGGTGATATCAAGCTATTATATGAAGTAATCATTCATAAAGGACCAAGAATCACTTTCAGTGAGAATTACGAGAGTAAGGCTGTGAGTAGAGTAAGAGTATTCATGTAAAGATAATCACTTTGATTAGTATCATTCAACTATGTGACAATGATTATTCTGTTGAATTTCACAAACACACTTGCACTGTAAAATCTGAAAATTGTAAAGTATTATGTATAACAGGAACTAGTTCAACCGCTTGATTTCCAACAGCTTCAAGAATTCAGACCGCATATTAGTTCAACCGTTTAAAGAAGAAGAAGTTCAAACCGGCTGTCCGAAGAACATTATGTCGAAGTCATTAAAGAGCCTTTTATTGCTCATTTAATGAAAGACATTCTCAGAACGGTTCAGAACATTCAAATCGGTATGCATCGCCACAAGTCAACCATGTTATGCACAAATCCCTATATCGATCTGCATTTAAATCACTATCGCAGAAGAGAAAGATTACTTATATTCTACAAGTTCTGATTGTAAAAACAATTGCCATATAATGATACTCAGAAGTAACTCTTCAAGGAACGAGATTCAAAGTTGTGCTAGCAAAGAGAATATTAAATGCTCTGCTAAAGAGCATTTAATGTATTTACAGCTGATAGTGACACTTCATTCCAAGGTTACAGGTTAACGTTGCTCAGTCTCTTTCCGACTGTTGCAATGACAGCTTATATAAGCAGAGCTGGAAGTATGCAACAGCGAGACGCAAGAAAACGAGATACACAACCATCAAGCTTCCAACATCGAATTCCAAGCATGTATACTTCAAGAATCTAAGCACAATCAAAGATTACTATACCTCAATCGCTAATTCAATCACGTACATCATTAACATTTTGGTTATTCGATTAATAGTTGTGTCTGGTGAACCGAGGGTTCTTAAAATCCAAAAGTGTAAAGTGATCACTAAGAATTCCAAAACAGACACGTGTGATAAGTCCTGATTGGAGTGGGCTGTTGCAAAGAGTTTTGTAAAGCCAAAGTCTTTTAGTGGATCCTTCCTAAAGAGGAAGAGGGAGTGACGTAGGAGTTTTATCTCCGAACATCCATAAAAATCTCGTGTCTTTACTTTCCGCAAGTTCTTACAGTTTAAACTGTATCTTGTTGATTATATTGATTACCGCTGAAATCATTATTAGAAATATTGAACCGGTTTCCGCACTTGTCAAGTGATTCATATTTCTAACCATTTGAGAAAAACTTTCTACCGTCCAAAAACGGTTGAAAATTTTTTTTTAAAAGCAAATATTTTTAAAGAGTTTATTCATCTCCCTCTAAACTCTTTCTCGATTCTAACAAGTGGTATCAGAGCGGGGTCTTCTCAAACATTGATATCTAAAATTTACGCATGACATCTTTCAAAAAAATTCTTATATTTTCTAAAGAAGATTATGATGATTGGAAGATTCGTATGCAGGAACATCTAGCAGCCCAGGATAACGATATGTAGTATGTCATCACTGACGGGCCTATGAAGATCTTGAAAGTAAATACAGATGTGATTACAATTGAAGGTGCTCCTCAAACGGTGGAAAAGCACCGATCTGAATGGACAGCTGAAGATAAGAAGAAAGCAAATCTTGACAACGTCGCAAAAGACATTCTCTATAAAACTCTGCATAAGAACATGTATTGCCAAGATCAAGACCTGCTCCACGGCAAAGGCGATATGGTAAAACTCACATAACTGTATGAAGGTAATGACCAGACCAAAAAAAACAAACTGACAATTGCTATCCAAAAATTTAATAATGCAAAGATGAAGCCAGGAGAAACTCTCACTGAATTTGATGAACGGTTTAGTGCTATTATTATTGAATTGACTTCACTAAGAAAATATTACTCTAAACGAGAAATTGCTTTAAAGATAATGGGAGCTCTTCCCAGAGAATGGGATGTGAAGATAATAGCGATGCGAGAATCCAAAGATTTGAACAAGCTGGAGCTCCACGATCTATTTGCCGATCTTAAAGCATACGGGTTCGAGCTTGGCATATGAACTGAAGAAGAACAATCCACCTCTCAAACAAAGGCTCTGGCAGCTACCACAGTGACTCTTCCGGTCGAAGAGTCCACAAGTAAGAAATCGGCTGAGCAACTGAGCAATAAAGCCATGTACCTATTTGTAAGGAAATTTAGTAAATTTATGCGTAAAAATAAATCCTAGATAACTAAACCTTATTTTAAAAAGGACCATACAGATGATGATTAAAAAAAATTTAACTGTGGAAAAAGAGACATTTTATTTCAGAAGGAAATCGATTGAAGAAAGATGAAAAAAAACCAGTTGATAGGAGACGATCCCAAGATGATAAGAAGTTTAAAAAATTAAAAATAAAAACCAACAAGTTTTGATTGCAGAAGAAGATAAAGGCAAATGGGCCAATTCAGATTCAGAAGGGTCCATTTCCGAGGCATCTTCTAGTGAAAGCGATGATGAGACAGTAAAATATCTCATGGCTAATGAAGATTCAGAATCCACGGATGAAATGGTATTTTACTTTGACTCTGTTTAATTTACACGAGAAGACCTTGTCACCACACTACACGACATGGTAAATGAGTTTAAGGATCTATCGCAGCAATTCGATGAGGCTAAAGCAGAAAAGCAAGACTTACAAAACAAGTTAACTCTCTCAAGCTGTTCGCAACAAAAAGAGGTTGATAGTTTGAAAGTGAAGTTGAGTCTGTTAGCTGCTGAGAATGATAACTTGATTAGATTGTTCCATGCCACGTTAAAAAAAAAAATAAACGGTTGATGAACACAATCAACACATGGAACAAGTCTTCTGTTTCTCTTGAAAGGATGCATAAGATGCAAAAACCGGCTGGAGACAAAATCGGGCTAGGTTACAGCATCAATGAGTGCAGCACCTCTGAAACAAAAACTCAACCGCTGCTAGAAAAAGATAGTTTGAGATCAATTAAATTTGTCAGATCTAGTACGGTACATGAACATAAAGAGCCCGAAGTCCAAAGCAATCAGGACATAGGACTTAAGAACAATGGAAGGCAACATGGTATAGGTTATGTCAAAATTGAGAATGCTAACTCCAACCGATCGTGGCTTAGACACAGAGCAAACTCAACCGCTCATAACAGTTCAAACTGGTTCTGATTCAAAAATGAGATCTAACCAGTACCACAACAGCCAAACGGTTCAAAAGAGGTATAGATTGATTGACGTTGACAGACGGTCAAGAAAATTGCACACACCACCAGGTTAGGCCCCGAACCGAATCCTTTTTGGGACACACCAAGGAAAATCCCTCATGGTAATTCAAGTGTGGTTCCCTAAAAGGAAGAAAATGGAAGAATTCATCTGGTTTCTGGACAGAGGTTGCTCCAGACATATGACATGAAACAAAAATCTACTATCAGAAGTTGTTAGCTATAAAGTACCAAATATCACCTTTGGTGATAACTCTAAAGGTAAAACCGTGGGTAAAAGTAAGATTATTCATAGTAAGATTATTATTAAAGATGTGATGTTAGTTGTAAATTTGTGTTATAATCTGATCAGCATAAGCTAATTATGTAACAATGGTTATACCGTTTAGTTTCACTGTGGGGCCCTTAACTCCTAATCATTATTACAATGCAATTTGATTAGAGTTAATTAATTACAGCGGAAAACGGATAAAAATTTTCATTACAATGAGCCCAAAACTGTGTCAACTGTAATTATAATACTGAAAATAGTATATAATATAATCTCTTCTAAACACGCCACAATATAAAATAAGCCACAATAATCCAAATTAACTACATACAGACAAACTCATATCCTCGAGACATGCCCCGATATATAGATACATATATACACCGGGATAGACCAATCAACCTCAACTCAGATATGAATCCCTCCCGAAGTACCCTATCCGGTATCCTGATAATCTGGAGTATCTTTCATTGTCCACACACAAAGACAACAACAGCCCCCCTCAGGGTGAGCAAAGATCCGTATGGAACAACCATAATATATACCACATATATCTAAACAATGATATATAACATTCAATGCATGTATGTCGTGGAGATATCAGGTAAAATGCCCATCCACTGAGCATGTTTGGAACCAATCGAATCACAATCAAATCAATGGTCAAGCTGACACATTGGCCTCAATCAAGTATAAGGGATGATCATATGATAGCATCGGCAAAGCGCCATCAAATCCCAAATCTCAATCAATCAATCATCGGCGCCACGAATGACTCTGTTTTAAGGGGTGCGTAATGCCAAACATGGCAGTGTGTTCACAAACCCTAGAATCAAATCTAATCATATCAAGGTATCCAAGGATCATAGCTCAATGTGCATGTTATGTATCGATGTATGAATAAAATGATGTGTCTTAACAAAATATGTACTTTATACATCGATATCTAATCATGAATGTCATGTATGCCACATCGACTAAACAAGTAAGGCATATAGACACATATTCTCAATCAAATCAATCAAACATATATCATATGACACAGATACCTATCGTATGTTACTCGATCGCAATATACCTCAATTCTTCGTTCTCAGTTCACTGTAGCTTGAAGATTCCAATATAGAAAATCTATCTACATAATCAACATATTTATTTCAATCAGTAAATTCATCTAAAATCAACATTTCAAGTCTCAATTATCTTTTACAACTTTAAAAGTTCATATCAAATTGAAATCATAACATAATTCAATTCTGACTTTGAACATGATTTTTTGTCGATTATTCTATCGCATATATTGAATTCAACTTCAAATACATGTTGTTCAAACAGTTCAAGAAATAAAGGTTGTTGAAACCAAATGAAACTTACCTATAAAGAACGCTCTCAACGTGAGGATTCCGAAGATATAATTTGTTCCAAGTTCTGATAGCGTTTTGAGGTAAATTCAGACGATAGAAATCGATTTCTTCGCTTTTCTTTCGAAATTCAGAGGAAATGAAGAAAACTTATCGCTGAATTCGTTCTTATCAACATTATATATTTGTGTGCACGTTGGGGCGGTCAAGTATTTGCGCCCTAGCGCACCGAGCTCTGCTCGGAGCGATTTCTATCCTGTCGCGCTGGGGCGGTCAAGCATTGGCGCCCTAGCGCACAATGTTCTGTCCAAAGAAACCCTATTATGCCGCGAGGGGGCTGTCAAATAGTGGCGCCCTATTGCGCCATGTTCTGTCCGGAACACTAGGTTCCGAATTAGCAAAAGTGGTCAACATGAAAGTTGTAGTACTATGTATTAGCTTTTCAGTGAAATTACTTTCATTCATTTGAACTAATACTCATATACTTATGCTAAAAACCGTAACATGTGTCACTTTTCCATTGCGGTTCAGCATACTTTTCAACACAAATCAATTTCTAATACAATCTTTCATTATCACACATGTTTTCTCAATTTCATAGTCAATTATATACTTCATACGCTTAATAACATAACAATTTCATGAATTATCGATAATCAACATATGATTTACGATAATACGATACGAGGTCCTTACTCCCTCACTTAAAAGATTTCGTCCTTGAAAGCTTAAGTATTCTTATATATATAACCTCAGTAAACATACACCATGTCACCAGTTATAATACATATCAAAACTAAAATCAGAAAAATGATCATTATACATTGAATACAATGGAACAGATGAAATATAATCAAATAAGTGCGAATATGATTCTCGCATCTTGCTTTCCAATTCCCACATGGATTCTTCAACACCATGTCATGTCCACTGTACTCGGACTAATGGAATCGATTTATTACATAATATCTTCTCCTTTCGATCGATAATGCAAACAGGTTGTTCAACATAGGAAAGAGAAGGATCAAGTTCAACCTTATCAGGTTGAAGCACATGTGATGGATCTGGTTCATACTTCCTCAATATATAAACATGAAACACATCGTGAATTGCAGATAAAGCTGGTGGCAATGCCAACAGATAAGCAAGATCTCCACTTGATCAAGGATCTCGTATGGACCAACATATCGAGGAGATAATTTCCCTCTCATTCCAAATCGAACGGTGCCTCTAAAGGGAGATATTTTCAATAACATGTTATAACATTTATGGAATTCTAAGAGTCGTCTTCGTTTGTTAGCATAACTTGTTTGACGATCCTGATCAGATTTCATTCGTTGTCGAATCAACTGAACCTTATCATTCATTTTCTGTATCATTTCAGGTCCAGTCAATTGTCTCTCACCAATTTCATCCCAGAATAACGGTGTTCTACATCGTCTCCCATATAAAGCTTCAAACGGTGCCATAACAATATTCGTTTGGAAGCTATTATTATAAGAAAATTCCACCCAAGGTAAGGCATCTTGCCATCCTATTCTGAAGTCCATCACAACAGCACGTAAAGTATCTTCCAACGTTTGAATCGTACGCTCAGTCTGGCCATCAGTGTGAGGATGATAAGTAGTACTCATAGCCAAACACGTACTCATGATTTCTTGGAAACTACCCCAGAATTTAGAAGCAAATCAGGGATCACGATCAGACACAATCGAGACTGACACACCGTGCAGTCTCACAATATTCTCAATGTATAAACGGGTCATTCTCTTATAAGGATAAGTCCGCTCATACAGAATGAAATGTGCAGATTTTGAAAGCCAGTCAATAATAACCCAAATAGTATCACAGCCCTTGGGCGAACGAGGCAAATGAGTCACAAAGTCCATAGCAATGTGTTCTCAATTCCATTTTGGGATTTCAAGACTATGGAGTTGTAATGCCCGAGAATTTTGTTATTTTAATCTGAAATGATTTGTTGATAATTGAAGTGATTATAGACAAAATGTATCGGACCGGAAAAGCCGGAAGGAAGATTGGAATTATGTGCAAGGATGAGCCCTCGCGCATATGCGCGACCCAGCCGGGTGCATATGCGCGAGGTAGGCAGAGAACCTCGCGCATATGCGCGACCAGGACCCGCGCATATGCGCAAGTATGGCAGAGAACCTCGTGCATATGCGCCGGGTGAGGGCGCGCATATGTGCGAGCTGCCGTGAGGTTACGCGCCGAGACAGAATGTCTCGCGCATATGCGCCGATGAGGGTCGCGCATATGCGCGAGACGTGCTGCACATAGGAAGAGCCACCCGTACTTTGGCATGCAGATTTAATATACAACTTTGTCATTTTTTTCAACCTTCAAAACAGAAAAGGAACGAGAAGCTCTGGAGGAAATTGCTTCATATAAGAGGAATTGAATTTATTGCAAGACCCGCCCGTCAGAATCTCGATCTGAATATATTCCAATGATCCTTGTGTTAGCGGCTTTGCACGGACGTAAGTTTTATTGATTTCTGTTATGATTCAAAATATGATATTGAAGGAATCAGATATGATTCATATATGGTGTTATTGATATATTAGACATCGTATAATCGAAATCGGATTGAAGAACGGATACCGTATTAAATTGTTATGATTTTCAGAATGGATTTGATTGAGATTTGATATCAGATTTGTATTGTTATTGGTTATGAGTTGTGGGAATTGATATCTGTTGATTTGTATTGCTGGGTATATTGAGATTGTGAAGTTATGCCGTTGAAACAGAATTAGATTGATTTCTGATTATATCCAGTATTTATTTGAGTGGTGTATTGATATTGTACTCCTCGATATTGTCATTGCCAGATTGAGTATTGACAGGCTTCGAATTCAAGACTTTGACTTCGTCAGATTGACAGGAAGAAATGTATAAATCAATGTTAACCGGGAGATCGACTCGAGTCAGATTGGACTTGAGTTTCCCAAAAACCACATACTTTATTTATTGCATTGATATTTGCAATTTATGAGATTAATATGCTTAGTCTATTGAGTTATAGCAAAGCGGGTATTGAGTCATGGACGGAGATGCCTAATTATTGGCGAATATGCCAAGTCTTTGGCGGATATGCCAAGACACTGGATGTTTGATTTATATCGATGTTGCGTAGGAGCGGATTGGCTTCTATTGCAGAGATTCGGTATATGGTAATATCCAGGAACCGGGATCCCTAGAATAGAGATGAGTCGAGTCTGAGATGACGAGTCCAGAGTTTATTTACATCTTTATATCGATTCATGTTTTTCAGATTTGATACATGCTATTGATATCTTTTTCATGCTTTTATATTGTTATATGATTGCATGTATACATTATTTATATTGGGATTATATTCTCACCGGAGTTATCCGGCTGTTGTTGTGTTTGTATGTGTGCATGACAACAGGTGGGACATGATCAGGGTCACGAAGAGGATGAGAGATTCAAGATTAGCATGGAGATCCGGACTTAGAGTAGATTGATTTTTAGTACTTGATGTAGTGGCTGAACTTTAGTTTGAGATAAACCTATGTTGTACATGACTTATACTTTATTGTCGATATGTATATCAGATGGATTACATTATGTTCCGCACTTATGTATTTTAAAAAAAAATTAGACCCAGATTAATTAACTGATCCTAATAATGATTAAGAAGATGAATTAGGTTTGGGTCCCCACAGCTGGTGGTATGAGAGCAGTAGGTTACCTTAGACTGAGATAGAAGATAGTGAGCGGGGTAGAATGAGTTTTCTTCCTTGCTTTTGATTGCTATCATGTTTTACTGCTTTGAAATGCATGTTTACCTGAATATCTGATTTGATTGGAAACATGTGTTTTTGAGAATGAATCTGAACCGATTCTTGATCAGAAGAGGACTGAAACAGGTTTGTTGTACTTGGTTGCTAACCCTTTTGATAATCAGATATGCCTCCTCGAAGAGTACCAGAACAGGGTAGCACTTCAGCTAATCCGATGGATGTCATAGCAACACCGATGGAAACATTACTGAAGAGGTTTCAGTCGTTTAAACCGCCAACCCTGAAAGGAACAGAGACTTCTGTTGACTGTGAGTGTTGGTTAGATTATATTGAGATGTTGTTTGATTCCTTGGATTACACAGATGAGCGCCGAGTCCGATTGATTGGGCACCAGTTGCATGAATTTGCAAAGAACTGGTGGATCACGACCAAGAAAGCATTGGAGCATCGAGGTACGACTATTACTTGGAATATCTTTAAGACTGAATTTTATCAATGATTTTTCCCAGTGTCGTACAAAAAAGACAAGGGTGCAGAGTTTTCAAATTTGAGTCAGGGTCAGTTGAATATAGAAGAATATGTGGCCAAGTTCTCTACCTTGTTGCAATTTGCTCCACACGTTGCCGAGAATGACGAAGCTGTTGCTAATCAGTTCATCAACTGGGTTGAATCCTGAGATCTTTACATTGGTGAACACCGGGCGATCGAATAACTTTGCTGATGCCCTGAATAGATGCAAAGGAGCTGAAGCTGGTCTGATGAGACAGAAAAGAGCTTCGTATATTCCTCTAGTACCGAGACCCCAGCAGCCCCCTCCCAGATTTGAGAGTGGCAGCAGCAGCGGGAAGAAAGATTATCTGAAAGCCAGAGGAAGACAGTTTAAGAAGTCTGGCAGTAGTTCTTCTAGCTCCAGTGGTTCCCGACAGAGCCAGAGTTATAACGGGGCTTATTGCAGAACTTGCGGAGGGAGACATCCGACCGAGCAATGCCAGGGAGTGATTGGTAGTTGTCGTATCTGCAGACAGTAGGGACACTTTGCCAGAGTATGTCCACGGAAAGGTTTCCAGGGATCCCAGGAAGAAGAATCAGCTGGATCATTGGCTCAGACTGATAGACGATCATCAGCTGTTCATTCTTTCCAGCCACCACCGATTACTACTCCGTCACAGCAGAGGCCAGGAGGAAGCCAGACAGTTAGCCAGCCTCCTAGACAGCAGGCCAGAGTATTTGCTTTGACAGAGGAACAGGCCCAGGAAGCACCAGATAATGTTGTTGCAGGTAATTGTTCTTTATGTGGTTACCCGTCTTGTGTATTGATAGATATGGGTGCTTCTCATACATTTATATCTGAACAATTTGCATTGAGTCATGCATTGCCTGTTGAGTCTTTATCTACTGTAGTATCTGTCTCTTCTCCTTTGAGAACAGGTTTGATATCAGTGAATTCTGTGAAATATTGTGTACTACAGTATGACAGTCATGAGATTGAGTTAGACTGCATTGTACTTGGATTGTCTGATTTTGACTGTATTATCGGTATTGATATGCTGACCAAGTACAGAGATACCGTTGATTGTTTCCATAAGATTGTGAGATTCAGACCTGAGATGGGTGACGAATGGAAATTTTACGGCAAGGGTTCTAGATCGAGAATTCCTTTGATATCTGCGTTATCTATGATTCGATTATTACAGAAAAGAGCAGAGGGATTCCTTGTGTATTCAGTTGACTTACTGAAATCGAGCCCATCATTGGCTGATTTGCCAGTGGTCTGTGAGTTTACTGATGCCTTCCCAGATGAGATTCTGGGTTTGCCTCCAGTCAGAGAGATAGACTTCAGCATTGAATTGGTACCAGGTACAGTTCGGATTTCTAGAGCTCCATATAGAATGGCAGCGATTGAATTGAAAGAGTTGAAAGAGCAGTTAGAGGATTTACTGGCCAAGGGTTACATCAGACCGAGTGTTTCTCCTTGGGGTGCTCCAGTGTTGTTTGTGAGAAATAAGGACGGTTCAATGAGACTCTGCACTGACTACCGACAATTGAACAAGGCTACGGTAAAGAACAAATACCCTTTGCCTCGTATTGATTATTTATTTGATCAGTTGCAGGGCTCTTCTGTATATTCCAAGATCGATCTGAGATCTGGATATCATCAGCTGAGAGTTAGAGATTTTGTTATTTCGAAGACAGCTTTCAGAACAAGGTATGGCCATTATGAGTTTATTGTCATGCCATTTGGTTTAACAAATGCTCCAGCTGTGTTTATAAGTCTGATGAACCGTGTATTTCAGAGATATCTTGATGATTTCGTGATTATATTTATTGATGATATTCTGATATACTCCAAGAATATGATTGATCATGCTGAGCATTTGAGAACTGTGTTGAGAATTCTGAGGGCTGAGAAATTGTATGCTAAACTGTCGAAATGTGAGTTTTGGCTGAGACAGGTGGTATTTCTGGGTCACATTATATCTGGAGATGGGATTTTTGTTGATCCTAGCAAGGTTGAGGCTGTGATTAGTTGGCCTAGACTGACATCTGTGTCAGAGATACGCAGTTTTATGGGTTTAGCAGGCTATTACAGTCGATTTATAAAAGATTTCTCCAGTATTGCTAAACATATTACTCAGTTGACTCAGAAGAACGCACCATTTGTTTGGTCAGAAGACTGTGAGTCCAGTTTTCTTGAGTTGAAGAAGAGATTAACCAGTGCTCCGATCTTGACTATTCCATCAGGTACCGGTGACTTTGTTGTATATTGTGATGCTTCTCACAGAGGATTGGGTTGTGTTTTGATGCAGCGAGGACATGTCATTGCTTATGTCTCAAGACAGTTGAAGTCACATGAGACTCGCTACCCAATTCATGATTTTGAATTGGCGGCCATTGTTTTTGCACTGAAGATATGGCGACATTACCTATACGATGAGAAATTTGAGATTTATTCTGATCATAAAAGTCTGAAATATCTGTTTTTTCTGTCAGAGCTGAATATGAGGTAGCGAAGATGGCTTGATTTGCTTAAAGACTTTGATTGTGAAATCAAGTACTATCCAGGAAAATCCAATGCAACAGCAGATGCACTGAGTCGAAAGGTATGTTCTTTATCCTTATCGACGATTGGTGTTTCAAATTTGATTGAAGATTGCTGTCTGTCTGGATTGGTATTTGAGACAGATTGTAAACCATTGAGATTATATGCTATTCAAGTTGAACCAGAGCTGATTTTGAGAATTAAAGCAGCTCAGAAAGTTGATCAGGATGTGCAGAATTTGATAACGATGGTCAAAGCATGGCATCGATCAGAGTATCAGTTACGTGATCAGGTACTGTACGTGAAAAATCGTCTTGTTGTGCCAGATGTTTCAGAGTTGAAACGACAGATATTGTCAGAAGCGCATAGCAGTCGATTCAGTATTCATCCTAGTGGCAGAAAGATGTACAATGATTTAAAAAGACAGTTTTGGTGGAAACAGATGAAAGCTGATATTGCTGAATTTGTATCCAAATGTCTGAATTACCAACAGGTGAAAGCCGAAAGAAAGAAACCAGGAGGACTGTTACACAGCTTATCTATTCCTGAACGGAAATGGGATCGCATTTCCATGGATTTTGTAACGAAGCTACCGAGATCCTCCCGAGGTTGTGATGCGATTTGGATCATGATTGATAGATTGACCAAATTCGCATGTTTTATTTCGTACAAGATGACGTACAGATATGACCAGATGGCAGAGATTTATGTCAGAGAGGTGGTCAGATTGCACGGAGTGCCGAAGTCGATTATATCAGACCGTAATCCTCGGTTTACTTCGCACTTTTGGCAGAGTTTACAGTAGGCTCTAGGTACGAAGTTACATCTGAGTACCGCATATCATCCTCAGACCGACGGACAGTCAGAGCGGACTATACAGACACTGGAGGATATGCTTAGAGCTGTAGTGCTAGGTTTTGGCACTAGTTGGCAAGATTCTTTGCCACTTTATGAGTTTTCGTACAACAACAGCTATAAGACGAGTATAGAGATGGCACCGTTTGAAGCGTTGTACGGCAAGAAGTGCAGATCCCCTTTGTATTGGGATGATATATCTAAGGTACCTGAGATTGGGCCTGATATGATCCGAGAGATGATGGAGAAAGTGAAGCTGATTCAGAAGAGAATGAAGATAGCTAAAGATAGACAGGCCAAATATGCCAATGTTCGACGTATACCGTTGATATTTGAGGCAGGATACAGAGTATTTCTGAAGATTTCTCCTTTCAGAGACGGCTGTCAGATTTGGCAAGAAATGGAAATTGTCTCCACGATATATTGGGCCGTACGAGATTCTCGAGAAGATAGGAGATCGTGCCTATCGACTCGCATTACCGCCTTCTTTATCTGGAATACATGATGTTTTTCATGTATCTTTATTGCGAAAGTATATTCTTGATGCATCTCATATTATTCAGCCAGACGATGCCGAACTTGACGAGACACTAAGCTACTTCGAGAAGCCGATCCAGATTCTTGATCGTAAAGAAAAGCAACTCAGAACGAAGACTATTTCGCTTGTCAAAGTTCAGTGGAGTCGTCATCGCATTGAAGAAGCTACCTGGGAGACTGAATCAGATATGAGACAGAAATTCCAGAGTTATTTCACTGATGTGAGTTTATTATTTAGCTTCTATTCTCCATTATTTATTGTATCTGATTTGATTGCCTGTGATTTCGGGGATGAAATCGGATCTTAGTGGGGAGAAATGTAATGTCCGAGAATTTTGTTATTGTAATCTGAAATGATTTGTTGATAATTGAAGTGATTATAGACGAAATGGATCAGACCGGAAAGCCGGAAAGAAGATTGGAATTATGTGCGAGGATGAGCCATCGCGCATATGCGCGACCCAGCCGGGCGCATATGCGCGAGGTAGGCAGAGAACCTCGCGCATATGCGCGACCAGGACCCGTGCATATGCGCGAGGTAGGCAGAGAACCTCGCGCATATGCGCGACCAGGACCCGCGCATATGCGCGAGTATGGAAGAGAACCTCGCGCATATGCGCCGGGTGAGGGCGCGCATATGCGCGAGCTGCCGTGAGGTTACGCGCCGAGACAGAATGTCTCGCGCATATGCGCCTATGAGGGTCGCGCATATGCGCGAGACGTGCTGCACATAGGAAGAGCCACCCGTAATTTGCATCCAAATTTAATATACAACTTTGTCATTTCTTTCAAACTTCAAAACAGAAAAGGAACGAGAAGCTTTGGAGGAAATTTCTTCCTATAAGAGGAATTGAATTTTATTGCAAGATCCGCCCGTCACAATCTCGATTTGAATATATTCCTATGATCCTTGAGTTAGCGGCTTCACGCGGACTTGAGTTTTATTGATTTCTGTTATGATTCGAAAATATGATATTGAAGGAATCAGATATGATTCATATATGGTGTTATTGATATATTAGACATCGTATAATCGAAACCGGATTGAAGAACGGATACCGTATGAAATTGTTATGATTTTCAGAATGGATTTGATTGAGATTTGATATCAGATTTGTATTGTTATTGGTTATGAGTTGTGGGAATTGATATCTGTTGATTTGTATTGCTGGGTATATTGAGATTGTACAGTTATGCCGTTGAAACAGAATTAGATTGAGTTCTGATTGTATCCAGTATTGATTTGAGTGGTGTATTGATATTGTACTCCTCGATATTGTCATTGCCAGATTGAGTATTGACAGGCTTCGAATTCAAGACTTTGACTTCGTCAGATTGACAGGAAGAAATGTATAAATCAATGTTAACCGGGAGATCGACTCGAGTCAGATTAGATTTGAGTTTCCCAAAAACCACATACTTTATTTATTGCATTGATATTTGCAATTTATGAGATTGATATGCTTAGTCTAAGCAAAGCGGGTATTGAGTCATGGGCGGAGATGCCTAGTTATTGGCGGATATGCCAAGTCTTTGGTAGATATGCCAAGACACTGGATGTTTGATTTATATCGATGTTGCGTAGGAGCGAATCGGCTTCTATTGTGGAGATTCGGTATATGGTAATATCCAGGAACTGGGATCCCTAGATTAGAGATGAGTCGAGTCTGAGATGACGAGTCTAGAGTTTATTTACATCTTCATATCGATTCATGTTTTTCAGATTTGATACATGCTATTGATATCTGTTTCATGCTTTTATATTGTTATATGATTGCATGTATACATTATTTATATTGGGATTATATTCTCACCGGACTTATCCAGCTGTTGTTGTGTTTGTATGTGTGCATGACAACAGGTGGGACAGGATCAGGGTCACGAAGAGGATGAGAGATTCAAGATTAGCGTGGAGATCCGGACTTAGAGTAGATTGATTTTCAGTACTTGATGTAGTGGCTGAACTTTAGTTTGAGATAAACCTATTTTGTACATGACTTGTACTTTATTGTCGATATGTATATCAGATCGATTTCATTATGTTCCGCACTTATGTATTTAAAAAAAAAAAAATTAGACCCAGATTAATTAACCTATCCTAATAATGATTAAGAAGATGAATTAGGTTCGGGTCCCCACAGCAGGAATCCTTCAGGTTTTATTCTCTCGGCTTTCACTTGCTGGCATACAAGGAATTTCGAAATAAATTCAGCAATGTCCTTCTTCATACGTCTCCACTAGAATTGAGGTCTCAATGTCAAATACATTTTTCGGCCTCCAGGGTGAATGCTGTATTTGCTACAATGTGCTTCGTGAAGAAGGGCAGATTTCAAATCAGAATTATCAGGAACTACCAGCCGACGATTAAGTCGTAAAGAACCATCAGAAGAAATATGAAATCCAGAAGGATGTCCTGCAGATACAAGTTCTTTAGACTTTTGAATCTGAGCATCACTTCGTTGGGTCTTTCATATTTTAGCTATAAAATTAGTCTCAATTTACAATGCTGAAACAGTGACAGAATTCCAATTCGAGTGAAAAGTCCAACCAGAAGTACATATATCCTCGTGTACTTTGGAGACATTAACGAAAGCTAAAACAGAATCATGAACTTTCCGACTAAGGGCATCCACAGTAACATTCACCAATCTAGGGTGATACTGAATCTCACAATCAAAATCTTTCAGGAGATCCATCAACCTGCGTTGCATCATATTCAAATCAGATTTAGAAAAGAGATATTTCAGACTCTTATGTTCCGAATATATAACAAACTTTTCTCCGTACAAATAATGGCGCAAAATCTTCAGAGTAAACACAATGGCGGCCAATTCCAGATCATGAACAGGATAACGAGTTTCATGAGATTTTAATTGATGAGATGCATAAGCAACCACCTTGCCATGTTTCATTAGAACACAGCCCAAACCTTTACCAGATGCATCTGTACACACTACAAATCCTCTGGTACCTGAGGGAATAGTAAGCACAGGTGCTGTGGTCAATCTCGTCTTAAATTCAAGAAAACTAGCTTCACATTCATCTGACCAAATGAATCTCTGATTCTTCTGTGTCAGTTGAGTAATAGGTTTATCTATTTTCGAAAATCCTTCAATAAAACAACGATAATAACCAGCTAAACCATGAAGCTACGGATCTCAGGAACATTCCTAGGTCTCGACCAATTCAATACAGCTTCAACCTTAGCAGGATCAACAGATATGCCATGTCTCGAAGTGACGTGGCCCAAAAATAACACTTTGTCCATCCAGAATTCACATTTGGACAATTTAGCATATAAATTCCCATTACGAAGAGTTTGAATTACTGGTCTCAAATGTTCAGCATGCTCTTTTTTCGAATTCGGATATACAAGAATATCATAAATAAATACTATAATGAATCGGTCAAAAAAATCTCGAAAGACGCAATTCATTAGATCCATAAAGACAGCAGGAGCATTAGTGAGACCAAAAGGCATAACCAAGAACTCATAGTGGCCATACCAGGTACAAAAAGCAGTTTTAGCAACATCCTCTTCTCGAACTCGTACTTGATGATAACCAGAACGAAGATCAATCTTAGAGTATACAGAAATACCCTGAAGATGATCAAATAAGTCATCAATACGAGGAAGTGGATACTTATTTTTCACAGTAGCCCGATTCAGTTGCCTATAATCGATACAAATTCGCATAGTATCATATTTCTTTTAAATAAATAAAACTGGAGCTCCTCAAGGTGATACATTCGGTTTAATATATCCCTTATCGAGAAGATCTTGCAATTGTTCTTTCAATTCTTTCAATTCAAGATGTGTCATGCGATAAGGAGCTTTTGAAATAGGCGCAATCCCTGGCATAAGATCAACACTAAATTCAACTTCTCGATGAGGCGAAAAATCGGGAATCTCATCGGGAAATACATCGGGAATTCTTTCGCAACAGGAATATCAGATAAAGAGGGCTCCTTTTTAGATACATCAACAACATAGACAAGATAACCCTCATCCCTGCTAAAAAAAAAGCCGGGACATTTCCAAAGAAGATAACAATGGAATTTTAGCTTGGGAACCCTTGCCATAAAAATTCCACTTGGGTCCATCAGGAGGTCGAAATCGAACCACTCCATGAAAACAGTCGACGGTAGCTCAATTGGTTGTCAAGATATCCATGCCAACAATATAATCAAAGTCGTGCATTGGAAGGACAATCAGATTCAAAAATATCACATTATCATCATATATCAATACACAATTATACACAACTTGTTCAGACAGAATGATATTTCCTGCTGGCGTGGCTATCGACAAAGTGTCATAAAATGGAGTACACATAATATCATGAGATGCAACAAATGCATGAGATATGAATGAGTGGGATGCTCCTTATCAAATAAAACACGTGTAGGATAATCGTGAAGCATGCAGATACCTACAATCACACCACCAGGAGCTTCCTTTGCAGGATCCTCGGTCATGGCATATACTCTAACTTGAGTAGGGCCTTGGGCACTCTGACTAACGGTTCCTCGATATTGTGGAACATTCGACTGCTGAAAAGAGGAAATAGGAATAGCAGGTCTCATCATACTAGGGCCACCACTAAATCCTGGCTGGGGTTGCGATGAAGACATACCGCTATTCGGACATACATGGGAGAAATGGCCTTCAGGTTCACACTGATAACAAGTACCAAACATACCTCGACACTACCCGATAGCATGTTTGCCTCCACAATGGCTACAATACGGAGCAATAACGGGACTCCCTCTCTGGGATCCACTAGAACTGGAAGAATATGAGCAAACAGTAGAACCAGTCCTCTTAAACTTCTTGTCTTTTGGGCGCAAGGTAGGCTGCTGAGCTGACACTTGAGGTGGAGGAACATACTGAGGACCTCCTTGCCTTAATCCAGCTTCGGCAGCCTTGGCTCGTTCAAATGCCTCTGCGTAACCAGTAGACAAACCAAAAATGACAAAAGTATATATAGCAGGATGTAAACCTTTAACAAAACTGTTATATTTCGCTTTTGCATTTGCAGCTACATGAGACGCATACTTCATTTAAGTAGAAAATTTTGAAGCATATTCTGCAACAATCATCGTTCCATGCTGCATATTATTGAATTCATTCTCCTGAGCAGTATAATAAGAAGGAGGAGAGTAGTGCTCAAGAAATTGGGCCTTGAAGACATCCCATGTGACTTCAATATCGACCTCTTTTAGTCCAATCTCAGTGGCTTCCCACCAAGATTTTGCTCGATCGTTCAATTGATACAAAGCAAGCTTCATTCTCCGAGGCTTGAAATATTCAACAATATTAAACAAGTGCTCGATATCCTTTAACCAGGCTTGTCCTCTTTCTGCACTCTCGGTGCCAAAGAACCTTGGTGGTTTCAGATCCTGGAATCGAGCTATCACCAAATCCATGGACATTCATTCGAATTGTCCAACCATCCTCTTATTACTACTACTCGCAGTTTCATTTGTGGGATCCATTTAAAAAATATACCATGAATATCACAAATAAATATCAATTACACATCATCATCTCAGATCATTAATCTCATCAACAACTTACTCAACCTATTTCAAGTAGGAGCAAGTAATACAAATAGATCAACACTAACACAATTCATTTGTATTTATTCAAGTCAAGTGTACACAAGACTCAATTGAGCATTCCCAGCTATGCTCTGATACAATACATTGTGGGGCTCTTAACTCCTAATCGTTATTACAATGCAATTTGATTAGAGTTAATTAATTACAGTAGGAAAATGAATAAAAAATTTCTATACAATGAGCCCAAAACATGTAAACTGTAATTATAATACTGAAAATAGTATATAATATAGTCTCGTCTAAACACGTCACAATATAAAATAAGCTCACACATAATCCAAATAAACTACATACAAACAAACTCATATCCTCGAGACATGTCTCGGTATATAGATATATATATACACTGGGATAGATCAATCAACCTCAACTCAGATATGACTCCCTCCAAAAGTACCCTTTCAGGTCTCCTGATAACCTGGAGGACCTGTCATTGTCCACACACAAATAGAAAAACAGCCTCCTTGGGTGTGAGAAAAGCTCCGTATGGAACAACCATAATATATACCACATGTATCTAAACAATGATATATGATATGCAATGCATGTATGTCGTGGAGATATCAGGTAAAATGCCCATCCACTGAGCATGTATAGGAAACAATCGAATCGCTATCAAATGAATGCTCGAGCTGGAACACTGGCCTCAATCAAGTATAAGGGATGATCGTATGATAGCGTCGGCAAAGCGCCATCAAATACCAAATCTCAATCAATCAATCATCGGCGCTACGAAAGACTCTGTTTTAAGGGGCGCGTAATGCCAAACATAGCAGTGTGTTCACAAACCCTAGAATCAAATCCAATCATATCAAGGTATCCAGGGATCATAGCTCAATGTGCATGTTATGTATCAATGTATGAATTAAATGATGTGTATTAACAAAATATGTATTTTATACATAGATATCTAATCATGAATGTCATGTATGCCACATCGACTAAACAAGTAAGACATATAGACACATATTCTCAATCAAATCAATCAAACATATATCATATGAAACAGATACCTGTTGTATGTTACTCGGTCGCAACATACATCAATTCTTCGTTCCCAGTTCACTGTAGCTTGAAGATTTCAATATAGAAAATCTATCTACATAATCAACATAATTATTTCAATCAATAAATTCATCTAAAATCAACATTTAAAGTTTCAATTATCTTTTACAACTTTAAACATTCATATCAAATTGAAATCATAACATAATTCAATTCCGACTTTGAACATGAGTTTCTTGTCGGTTATTCTATCGCATATATTGAATTCAACTTCAAATACATGCTATTCCAGCAGTTCAAGAAATAAAGTTTGTTCAAACCAAATGACACTTACCTCAAAAGAACGCTCTTGACGCGAGGATTCCGAATATATAATTTTTTCCAAGTTCTGATAGTGTTTCGAGGTAAATTTGGACGATAGAAATTGATTTCTTTGCTTTTCTTTCGAAATTTAGAGGAAATGAATAAAACTTATCGTTGAATTCATTCTTATCAACATTATATATTTGTATGCACGATGGGGGGGTCAAGTATTTGCGCCCTAGCACGTCGAGCTCTGCTCGGAGCGATTTTTATCCTGCTGCGCTGGGGCGGTCAAGCATTTGCACCCTAGCGCGCAGTGTTCTGTCCCAAAGAAAGCCTGTCATGCCGCGCTGGGGCTGTCAAATAGTGGCGCCCTAGCGCACCATGTTCTTTCCAGAACGCTACTTTCGAATAGCAAAAGTTGTCAACATGAAAGTTGTAGTACTATGTATTAGCTTTTCAATGAAATTGGTTTCATTTCATTTGAACTAATACTCATATACATAAGCTAAAAACCGCAACATGTGTCACTTTTTCATTGCGGTTCAGCATACTTTTCAACACAAATTAATTTCTAATACAATCACCACCTATTTTCTCATTTTCATAGTCAATTATATACTTCATGCACTTAATAGCATAACCATTTCATGAATTATCAATAATCAACATATGATTTACTATAATACGATACAAGGTCCTTACTACATTCACAAACACACATGCACTATTAAATCTGCTAAAGGCATTATTGTATTGATTGGGACTAGAGAGCAGAATACATACAAGGTCAAATGGAACGATGACGGTTTGAATGCACCTACTTGTTTCATTGCATTACATGGTAATAAGAATTGGCTTTGGCACAAACGACTTAATCATCTTAATTTCAAATCCATTGCCACTCTTAGCAAGCTTAAATTGGTATTTGGTTTACCTAACATTGATTTTGCAAAAGATAGAATCTGCAATGCCTGTCAGCTAGGTAAACAAGTTGGCTCAAGATTCAAAAATAAAGGAAGAAACTCATCAGCTAGATGCCTGGAACTACTTCACATGGATTTGTTTGGACCCATTACGATAATGAGCTTAGGGGAAAAGAAATACACCCTAGTGGTAATTTATGACTTCTCCCGGTTCACATGGGTAATATTCCTTAGTTCCAAAGATCAAACCACTGCTCAGCTCATCAAATTTCTTAAGAGACTCCAAAATGAGAAATCTATAGCAGTAGACATGATCAGGAGTGATAGAAGAACCGAATTTGTAAACCAATTCATGTCATCCTATCTTTAAGATCACGGCATAAAACATGAACTCTCAGGTGTCAGATCACCTCAACATAATAGAGTTGCAGAAAAAAGAAACCGCACTCTTAAGGAAGCAACTAGAACCATGCTAGCAGAATTCAGAATTTCTCAGAAATTTTGGGTAGAGGTAGTTAACACTGCTTTTCATACTCAGAACCGGTCCATGATCAACAAGAATCATGAAAAACTCCATATGAGATCTGGACCAACAACAAGCCCAAAATTGGATACTTCTGTATATTCAACCGTAAGTGTTTTATATATAACAATGGCAAGACACATTTAACTACCTTTGATGTTAAATCTGATGGTGTCTTCTTGGGATATTCAGCAGTGAGCAAAGCATACATAGTATATAATCAAAGAACCCTCACTGTTGAAGAATCCATACATATTGTATTTGATGAATCATCCATATGTCACGACAATAATTGCAACATCATTCATGATTTAATTAATAAATTATATGCTACTAACCTTGAATCTAACAGTGATGTTGAGATAGATTTAAGAAAAATGGTTGAGAACATCTCTGAACAAAGTCCAACCGTCCAAGAATTACTTCATCAGGCAGTTGAACCGGTGAACAATCACCCGCAAAAAAATGATCAGTTAGAAGAGGAAATGGTGGAACAAGAAGATGTAACGGCTCAACCAACCGAGCCCAATCTATGTGGACCATGTCTCCGGTGGAAAAAGGAACATCCACTCGAGCTGGTCATTGGTAACCCAGCTGCTCCCCTTAGAACCAGAAAACAAATGATTGATGAATTTATGCATGTTGCTTTCATTTCTCAATTAGAACATAAGAAAATCAATGATCCGTTGAATGATACCAACTGGATAGAAGCTATGCAGAAGGAACTTAATCAATTCGAAAGAAGAAAAGTTTGGCACCTAATTCCTCGACCTACTAATCTGCATGTAATTGGCACTAAGTGGGTATTTAGAAACAAAATAGATTGAAAACGATTCAATTATTAGAAATAAAGCCAGATTAGTGGCACAAGGTTATAGACAGGAAGAAGGCACTGACTTTGATGAATCATTTGCTTCTGTTGCTAAACTAGAAGCATCTAGAATATTTCTTGCATTTGCAGCATTTAAAGATTTTAAGGTATATCAAATGAATGTCAAGTCGGCATTCTTAAATGGTCTGCTCAATGAGAAAGCATACGTAGAACAACAACCTGGTTTTGTCAATCATATTCATCCTGATCATGTTTAAAAATTAGATAAATCATTATATGGACTTAAACAAGCACAAAGAGCATGGTATGATACTTTAACTAAATTCTTGCTTAATCGTGATTTCTTGATTGGAACGGTTGACAAAACACTGTTTAAATTTTCAAAAGATGATCATTCATTATTTGTGCAAATTTATGTTGATGATATCATATTAGGATCAACTGCTCCTAAATTGTGTGAGAGATTCTCTAAGCTTACGCAGGAAAAGTTTGAAATGAGCATGATGGGTTAATTAAATTGCTTTTTAGGACTGCAAGTCAAGCAGTCAGAAAATGGTATCTTTATTAATCAAGCTAAATATATACGAGACATGCTAAAGAAATTTGGCATGGAAAATTGCTCGACTGCTGCTACCCCAATGAGTTCATCTATTAAATTGGAAAAAGATGAAGGGAGAATCTCAGTAGACACAAAAATGTACAGATGACTGATTGGTTCACTACTGATTGTTAGCCGGCCATACATCATGTTTGTGGTTTGTCTATGTGTACGATTTCAAGCTAATCCTATGCAATCTCATTTTCCTGCATCAAAACGTATTCTTAAATATCTTTAAGGTACTACTGATGTGGTTATCTTTGGTATCCCAAAGATTCAAGTTTTAATCTTATAGGTTATTCAGACGCAGATTACGCTGGTTGCAAAATTGATCGGAAAAGCACAAGCGGCTCATGTCAGTTCTTGGGCGATAGATTAATATCTTGGTTTAGTAAGAAACAAACATCTATTGGCACATCAACCGCTGAAGCAGAGTACCTTGCAACTGGAAGTTGTTGTGCTCAAATGCTATGGATGCAACAGTAGTCAAAGACTATGGAATTCAAACCGCTGAATCTCTCATCTTCTGTGACAATACTAACGCAATAGCCATTACATACAACCCTTTATTGTACTCTCAGACAAAGCATATCGACATTAGACATCATTTTATCCTAGAACATGTCATGAAGAAAGAAATCCGTCTTGAATATATCTCAACAGATCAACAGACAGCAGATATATTCACCAAACCGCTCTCAGAGGCTAAGTTTTCTTATTTTCATAATTTTCTTAGTTTAATTGATTTATTTTAGTCATTTCAATATGTTTATGTGTTTATGAGTAAATAAAATGCAGAATATAATAAAGCAGTTGAAGGGACAATAATAAACATAATAAAAATTTTATTTATTAAGGCGAGTCCTTACAATGGATATTTCTTTTTTTACTGCCAACCTCCAGAAGGCCAACCAAGTGGTTAACCCTCCGATGGAGGTTCGCATAAAGTCCTCTGAGAAGACAATCCTTCTCAGAGCCTTCCGCCCATTTAGGAGCATCAGGTGATAGACACCTTCATCGGTGAAGATGTATGCGGTATCACCAACGCGGAGATGCCGCTGATACTTATTCAGTGTAGCCACTCATTTGGGAGTGGCAACAAGTCCTCCCTCAAGGGAGGAACTGGAGTTCCTGGATTTTCATCCAGGTTGATAGCGTCTTCTCAAAGACGATGTCCTATATAGCAGTCTTCTTGGCAGTCACTATGGACTGCATAAAGTCTTCCGCCAAGTCTGGCTGCTGAGAACTGCTCCCGTTATCCATTTTCTTCTACTTTGATTTTCAAATGGGTTCGTGACTAACTAGTTTGCTCGTATTTATAGATACAAACCATACGAAGAATCACATTCATAATTACTGACAGAAAGATATGAAGAGATTTATGCACAGTAGTCATGGTTCATCTTCCGAGGATAAGCTTATTTAATTCATATATTTAGGAAGAAATATCGGTTTAGTCAATAAATTAATGGGCTAAAGAAAAACATGTTTTCAACCGCTGCGGTTGAAAAATGAAAAGCTCATATTTATTAAGTAACTAAAACCGCTTACCTTTTATTCACATTAAAGCAACTTGTTCGATTTTCTTATCGTGTGGCACGCTTCTCCAGGTCATTTCGTAAAAATTACTCAAACTCTGTAACTGCCCCATAAGACGTGACAGTTATCTTCTTAAAACTTGAATCAAATCATTATACCGTCATCTAAAAGTTTTCAAATTTTAAAATCCCGCCACTTACAGTCCTCCACGTGGACTGATCGGTGACTCTCCGAACCAAAAATACATACATTTTGAGATATTTTGTATTACCACTCTTATTCTATCACTGAAACTACTATTTTTATACTTCGAGATACTTTGATCGTAAAAAATCTTCTTGCAGAATCCATTATCTTCTTCACCAACACAGAAATGGCCGCATCCATTGCTCACAACACCATCGCCATCAACTTCGCATCTGTGTTAGCCATGACCAACAAGCCAATGCAAGCCATGTTCAGAAAGCTCGAATCCTCTGGCCTTCGTTCCTTTTTGGGATGCTTTGAGAAGTACTCCGACGTCCTATTGAAGGAATTTTTCGACACTGCTTATATGAAAAACGGAGAAATAATCTATTTCATTCAGGGAAAAAATCTTCATAGCACCCAGAAGATGTTAGCTGAATTGTTCAAACTACCAGTTGCTGGAATCACGAACTTTTCCACTCTCCCAGAGGGAAAAATTGATGAATCCCCGATCTCCCCAAAAACGAGATCTAAAAATTGAATTCATACTATTGGTTGATATAGTCGCAAAGGGGGTTCTCGCCAAGGCCGGTGCATACGACAAGATAACTTTTGAAATTTTTTTTTTCATGGCCACCATTGCATCAAATTTGAAGGTCAACTGGTCCGATGTCTTGTTCAAGACACTAATTGCGATGACCAAGAAATCCAACCAGTCTCAGGGCTTCGCGGTTCAAATTTGTCATCTGCTAACTAATGAAAGAGTTTGACCGGTAGGTATGGCTGAAGTTGGAAAGACCAAGCTGTTCAACTGGCCAACAGTTGAAAAATTTATAAAGAAGAATCAACCAATCGACAAGGAGATTATATCTCTCAAAACAGAGACTGGGTTGAATTTGTGAAGCAAAAGAAGACTGATAAAACTCCAAAAGGCACTAAGCTAAAGCTGGTCCTGAAATCCAGCTCTGATGAAGAATCCAAGGATGATATACCGGTTTCTCAAGTATTTAAGAAAAAACTGTCAGAAAAACCCAAAGCTGCAAAAATCAAGATGATCAAGCATCTGTCTGGAGCGTTGGTTCCTCCCCCCATCCCTGTAATCGCAACAACAAAACTCAAAGGGATTCATATTGCTGAACCGGAAATTACATCTTCATTCTCAGGTATTTCCCTCCTCCATCTCACAGACAAGGGGAAGGAAATTCTTATCGATAAGCCACCAACGACCAACTCCGTTCATACTGCCATTGTTCTAACAAGAGAACGGGTCAATGAGATCGTTCAAAAGACAATGGAAACGTTTGATCAATGGGTTCAATTTCGAATGGTCACAACTTTCGACTCATTAATTCAAACCGACAAATCAAAGCAGCTGCCAAACTTGAACGATCCATATTGGCATGGACAGAAGAATCTGATATTCAAACCGCTCTGTAGATTTCTTGGAAATTCAGATGAAAGAAAGTGCTCTCAGAGCACTGATTCAATTAAGACGCAACAATTTTGAACCTACTTGTCCAACCGCCAAAGATGACTCGAAAGTCATCTATCAACTTGAAATGGACGCTCTCTCACTTTCCATGATTGTAGCTAAGAAACGCCAGGAACTGTAATTACTTGCGGTTGAAGGCAAAGGAAAACTCGATTTAGAACTGATTTTTTTGAAGAGATGGGTTCTAAGACCTTCAAAGTTCAACCCACAAGTCAGAATCAACCATCTTCATCATCTGTTGTGCTCACTAATTCTCCACTGTCAGAGATCCCGATTGAAACCACTCTGATTAGTATTGTGGTCAACATCCTACCACCGGATGAAACACTTATGCCAAATGATGTTTCCATGACTGAGAAACTCTGTCACCAAAATGAACCGGACCTCATGCCAACCTCTCACACGAATCTTGAGGAAGATGCATTGTTCAAACGGACTCCATTGAGCTTCCTCAAGTCCAACCTATTCCTATCAAAGAAGTTGTGCCACTTATGTTTGACTTTGATCAGATCACAGCTCACAAAGAAAAATCTTCCTCCCCAAAGTCTACTTTTACTGATGATCCCACTCAAGGCTCTCTTCAGGCAGAGATGGTGTCATCACCCAAAGACGAGGTAACTATCTCGTCTCTGCCTCCAGTCTCTCCTGCATCTAAAGATCCATCCAACACTCTGGGAGCGCAGGAAGCCACAGACAAAGTACTTCATGCCTCAACTGAAGAAATTGACAGAGTGATTGAAAGTATAGCCGCTGAATTCGATGACCCTCAGCCCTCAAAGTCACCTGGAAAAGCTTCATCTTCTCAACTGGTCTCATTCAAGGCCAGATTAATTTCTTCATCTGATCAGATTGAAGTGGAAGAAGAAGAATTAATGGAGGATAATGGCCAAAGGGAGATTTTAGACATACTCACAACTATGGTTCAATCGATTCTTGCTCTTAACTGCAAGCATTTTGATCTCAAAGAAACATTTCAATCAATGAAGTCTGATGTCTCCAAGGAATTCTCTGCTATGCATACAAGTGTTACACTCTGGCAAGATATGCATAACTCTTCACATCTCAACATGTGCACTGAGCTTTCAGGACAAATATCTCGTCTAAAAGCACATGTTGATCAACACATGGATGCCCAAGGAGCTCAACTCACTGAGATCATATAATTCCTTCTCCATGGTGATGTCAAAAAAGGGGAAAAAAGAGCGGCAAAAGGAAACCTATGAGAGCAGAAGAATCAGTTAAGAAAATGGTTGCAGAGCGTGCTAAAGCAAAACAAGCTAAACACATCCAAGGACTAAAGAAAGGTTAATATATTGTATTTGTTTAGATGTTTTTGCGTTCTGATTATTTTCTATTAACTATAGCTTGTAATTTCATTAACTCTATGAAATACAAATTTTTATTCAGCTGGTGCAATTATTTGTAAACTATTGTATAGTTCTGAAGCTGGGTTTTGTCATTAGTAAAAAAGGGGAAATTGTTAAGAAATTATTATTACCCAAAGAGTTTTTGTGATGGAAAAAATCAAAACAAGCACTTGACTGTTCAGGAAACAGCTGTAAAGTCTTATGTATAACATATACCAGTTCAACTGCTTGATTTCCAACAGCTTCAAGAATTCAAACCGCATATCAGTTCAACAGTTTAAAGAAGAAGAAGTTCGAACCGGCTGCTCGAAGAATATTATGTCGAAGTCATTAACGAGCCATTTATTGCTTACTTAATGAAAGACATTCTCTGAACGATTCAGAACATTCAAATGGGTATGCATCACCACAAGTCAAACATGTTATGCACAAATCCCTATATCGATCTGCATTTAAGTCACTATTCCAGAAGAGAAAGATTACTTATGTCCTACAAGTTCTGATGGTAAAAACAGTTGCCATAAAAGGATACTCAGAAGTAACTCTTCAAGGAATGGGATTCAAAGTTGTGTTAGCAAAGAGAACATTAAATACTCTGCTGAAGAACATTTAATGTATTTACAGCTGATAGTGACGCTTCATTCCAAGGTTACATGTTAACATTGATCATCTCTTTCCGACCATTGGAATGACAGCTTATATAGCAGAGCTGGAAGTATGCAACAGCGAGATGCAAGAAAACGAGATACACAACCATCAAGCTTTCAACAACGAAATTATTCCAAGCCTGCATACTTCAAGAATCTAAGCGTAATCAAAGATTACATACCTCAATCGCTCATTCAAGCACGCACTCAACAGAAATATATCTGATCTTTCAAGGATCATATTCGTGCTACCAAAACAAGATTTTTTATTTACATCAATAATCTTTTGGTTATTCGATTAATAGTTGTGTCTGGTGAACCGCGGGTTCTTAAAATCCAGAAGTATAAAGTGATCACTAAGAGTTCCAAAACAGGCAGTGTGATAAGTCCTGATTGGAGTGGGTTGTTGCAAAGATTTTTGTAAAGCCAAAGTCTTTTAGTGGAATCCTTCCAAAAGAGGAAAAAGAGATAACGTAGGAGTTTTATCTCCGAACATCCATAAAAGTCTCGTGTCTTTACTTTCCGCAAGTTCTTACAGTTTAAACCGTATCTTGTTGATTAGATTTCCAATCGCTAAAATCATCATTAGAAATATTGAACCGGTTTTTGCACTTGTCAAGTGGTTCATATTTCTAACCGTTTGAGAAAAACTTTCAACCGTCAAAAAACTGTTGAAAACAAATGTTAAAAGCAAATATTTTTAAAGAGTTTATTCACCCCCTTATAATATCTTTCTCGATCTTAACAAACTGTTTGTCGGCGTATTATGAAAAATTAATCAAGATAGAAAAAAATAAATTTGCCTATATTAGTTTGAGTATGTCTCATATGAGACGGTCTCAAAGATTTATATTCATGTGACGAGTCGGCTCGATCATATCTTGAGTGAAAAATAATAATTTTGATATAAAAAATAGTTTTCATGAGTCGAATCAGATAGAAAATCCGTCTCACAAATTGATTTATGGGACGTTTTCATAAAAGTTTTTGTGAACTAGTTTTAATGTTTTATTATATTTAATAAAATAAAAATTATAAAATACATTGCATCTTTATAACAATATTTTAAAAAATCATTCGAAGATATATTAGGTATTTTAGAGTAAAAAAAAATATGAAGTGTATTTATAAAAAATGTTGTATAATAACAATCTCTTAAGTGGTTGTGACAGGATCGATTAGGGGGATCATCGTTGAGCTACAATAGCTTGGTTCTTGAAATATTGAACATTGATGAATTAAATCGATTTTGATTTTCAAACCAAGCGGAAGACACTCGAAATAATCCTTCATAGAAACCGATTAAAAATTTTGTAAGGCATTAAAAATATTTGCAAGTTGAATGAGTAAAAAAATAGACACGGATTTGTTTATGGATGTTCGGAGACTTCAAATGCTCATACGTCACCCCTTCTTCCCCTTGGGAAGGATTCACTAAAAGACTTTGGTTTATACAACTCTTTGTACAAACCCACTCCGCAAGGGCAGCAACCAAATAGAACTCCTAACACTCAAGATTGCAGACAGTACCTCACAATCAGTATATTGTTTAATGTCTCATATGCAGAGACTACAAATACATTGTTTTACGTTTTTGTGTGAAGACTCACTCAACTAATATTTGAATTTCAACTCTCTTGTATATATGTGAGTGATTGTGTGTGTGGAATTTATCAATTACAGTGTACATCTCAAATGTATACTCACACAAGAGCTTGTGCTCTCAACTAGCTGATTTCTTCATGCTAACTGCCTATGCTTTGAATCATCTTCAAAAGCTCTTATTTGATCTTCTAGATGTTGTATTTATAGGCCCCAACAATGATATATACGTTAGACACAAGAATATGACCGTTTGAAAAGTTTCTGTACTGTCTGATATTGCAACGGTCAAATTCGCATTGCTGGACATTTTCCCGAGTGGTCAACTATGGTCAACTGGTTCGGTTCAACTGGTATTCAGTTGGTCTGGTTCAGTTTCAATTGGTTCAGCTCAACTGGACTTCAGCTGGTCTTGTTCAGTTCAACTGGTTCAGTTCAACTGGTCTTCAGCTGATCTGGTTCAATTTCAGTTGGTCAGCTGCTGGTTCAATTCAGTTGGTCAGCTGCTGGTTCTGTTCAGTTCAATTGGTCAACAACAGCTGGTTCAGTTCAGTTAAGTTGGTCAGCTGAAATTTGTCTAGCTGATTTCAGTTTGTGCAAAACTAGTAGTTTTATTGTCATTTATCAGCATGTTAAGCTTCGATTTAGACTTTGAATTCTGAATATGATTTGTAGATCATCGTATTATCTTTCCAACACGTATTGAATCGCTTCATTCTAATTAACGATCTGAGAGATATGACCAAAATACCACAACTGCTCATATCCAACTGATTGTTGTTTTTCGTACAATCAGTTCGGTAATTCAGCGATCAGTTAGACCTTGATAGCATCCGAATTTTCCCAACTGACATGCAATATGACTTGTTTGAAATTGAGTTTTATGATCGGTCAAGTTGGCGGATTGTCATTTGAATCATCTAGTTGAGAAATATCATCAAAACACTGAAGCTTGCCAGAAATTCAGTTTGTGCATAATTCAATTTCAGTTTGCTTCTTGTTTTAATAACTTCACACTTGAGTAAATATGCTAGAAACATAATAACAAGTTTTGTTAACATCAAAATCAAGATTATGAACATTAATATTCCAACAGTTTGCATTATTCATATCATTTCATTTAATTTTTGTTACGATTTTGAGTTTTGTGTTACTTTTATATATTTAGTTCTCTACTCTCTAAAATACTAAATAAACTATAAATTTTTTATAAAGTATTACGTTTTCAACTTTTTAGTGAATGTAATTATGAATTTTTGGTATATTAATTGTTCATGCATCGATATTATTATTCTTATTATTTAATTAAAACTTTAATATAAATATTTTTAAAAATGTTCAAAAAATAATCAAAATTTTCATCTAATAAATGATATTTTTATTTTTTGAAAAATATTTATTTATTCTTTAAAATTTTGATAAAAATAATATATAATTTTTTAATATAATTTTCTTTTTTTTTATTGGTAACAATTTCATTTATTCAATATATCGAATGTCATGATAAATAATTTAATTTGATGACATGATTTTTTTTAATATGATCTCTAATGATATAAAAAATTATTTAATAATTAAATATATTCATGATATCAATAATTTTAAATAATTATTTAAACGGTCATACTTACTAATTTTAATACTCCGAACATAGTAAGGATGAGATATTAATACACATAAAAATGACACTGTAGGCTACTTTGTAAAGGGGTTTTACTTTTACATATATAATATAATTTGCTTATTTTTTTAAAATTTTAAGTAATGATAAAATATATTAATCTTTTCGTTTAAAGATTTGATATTAGATATTTGAAAGATAAAAAAAATACTAATATATTCACATATATGGTGAATAATAGAGAAAATAATTTTTATTGTCCATTACCTTATTTGATTTTGAGTTTACTAAATTTTCAAATTTTGGTTTTAGTATATTTATTTTATATTTCGACTATTTTGGTCTAATTGATGATGTGACAGCAGAAATGCTGAAGTGACATCCGAAAATTTCTGGCGTGCCAGATGTCACTAAGCAATTAGACCAAAATAGTCGAAAATAAAAAGTTAGCGTTTCAAAATAAAACTTTAAAAATTTAATTAAAAACTCAAAATTGAACAAATTAACAAACCAAAAATATCATGTTTCCTGTAGATTATACAAATATATCAATATGATTATATTTTACTTTAATTATAATCAAAAATTATATTTAAAAATCCTTATAAACTCTATTATTTACCATGTATAATATACATACATTTAGTAATCTTTCTAATTTATATATATATTTACTAATCATTTTTTAAAAAAACAATGATCCGTAGGCTGGCCCAATATGAGTCTCAGCTCATACCCATGCATCACTACTGGTCATGAGCCGTAGGTTGGTTCAACATGAGCCGTAGCCCATGACCATGTACCGTCATTCATAGAATATCTCCCCCCTATAAAGTGGCTTCTTTCGTCTCCCACAACATTTGAACCCAGGACCTCCAGGTTCAAGTACCTAGATTTTTAAAGAAACCACTTTTCAGAGGCGTGATATTCTATGAATGACGGGCTCATGCTGGACCAACCTACGGTCCATGACTAGTAGTAGTGCATGTGTATGGGTTGAGGTTCATGTTATGCCAGTGTATGGCCCATGGTCGTTACAAAATCATGGAGAGATCATAAGAAACAAACCCATGTTGGTAATTAATTATCAAAAAATTAATAAAATCTTGGAGTTTGATGGATTTTTCATACCAAACAGAGAACATTTGATTAGTTGTATACGCAACACTAAAATATTCTCTAAATTCTACTGTAAATCCGGATTCGATCAAATTTGGATGCAGAAAGAAAGCAAGAAATATACGGCTTTCTACACACCATAAGACACTATATTTGGAAAGTCTTATAAATGAGATTGACTAATTCACCACATATATTTCGAAAAACGATGGATAATCTATTCAAATATTATTTCAAGTTCATGTTTGTCTATACTGGTGGTGTTTTAATAATATACAAGAATATGGAAGAACATATCAAATACTAAGAGATTTTCTTTAAATTTTGTAAGAAAGAAGGACTGATCTTAATTGAAAAGAAATTCGTCATTGCTAAAAGAAAGATTGAATTTCTCATAATAAAAATCGATAAGTCCAGAATAATTCTGCAATAATACACATTGGAAAAAGTACATGATTTTTCGGATAAACTAAAAGAAAAGAAATAATTACAAAGTTTTTTTGGAGTTGTTAATTTTGTTAGAATGTTTATTAAGAACCTAGCAAAATACAGAAATTATTTAGTTTATTATTGAAAAAATATACAAAATTTATATAGAAAGAAGAACACGAAAAAAAGCTCAGTCAACTAAAGGAAATTTTTAAAAATCTTCCAAAAATTACTATTTCTCGAGATGAAGATATCTGATATTATACACAAATGTTAGTAATAATTGGTGGACAGTGTTTTTAACAAAGCTTACAATAAAAAGAGAACAACCATGCAGGTATTGTAGTGTCATATTATCAGAAGCAAAAGTCATACGATGACATATTGACGAAAAAGAATTTTATGCAGTAAAAATGACTTTTGAAAATGAGCATAATTTTTACAGGCAAATAAATTTACTTTAAATGTTGATAACACATACTTGAAAAATAAAGTAGAATATAAACCAGAGAAGGCTAGATTATAAATGTGAAAATTTTATGTCAAAATTATATTTTCGATATTATGATTATTAAATCTTATGAAATATTCATGCAGATTTCTTAGCAAAAGATAGAAAATGGTGATATCAATGTCATCATAAAAATGTAGATGAATTTGAGGGAACATCTTGAAATGCTTTAAAATGAGTTTAACAAACTTAATCTAAGTGCAGAAGTTGCGGGTAGCCTACAACAAGCCGATAAGATAATTGTTTCTGATTGAATGACATGTTTTATATAGACTTATACTCAGATATGATCTGTAATACAAAGATCTATCCTCCAAGGCATTGAGAAGCCACTTGTAAAGTTTTCTAGTACAATACTCTATATATGTAGCAAGGGATTCAAGTACTACAAGCATAAGTATTAAGTTGGGATCATCTCCAGATGAGTCGGCCAAAGCAAAAATTAAAACTCTAGATCTTTATCTCAAGTCTTCAAGTCAACCTTTCACCTCAGGGATTGAAGATGGAGAGATCAATCTTATACCTAGTAGAGACAAGGGTAAGTCTAAAGTTGGTACTAATGAATCTACAGTTTCTTTATTACAGGCATATCAACAGAACTGAGAGAAATTGAAAGTAAGAATATGCATTAACCCAGCCACAATCGAGGTTGATGTAACATGAAAATATATCAAGGTATGGATGAAACCAAATTCATATTCTAAGGAAGTAAAGACATGGTATGAATTTGAGGGTCTTCGCCTCGGTTTATATTACATCACCCAAATTCCCAGAAATCTCAGGATTACTAAAATGGATACAGGAAGCAGTGCACGAGACATGGACAAACGATGATTATTTGTGCAAAGAAGATATTTTAGAACTATATTTTTTCAGTACAACACCAGAACTAATAGGGAAAGGCTCACACGAAGTCTTTCATTTCATCAAGCTTAGAAGAGCAATTATGAACATCCAGAAATTCATAAACAATCCACCAAAGAATGAAGCACACATTGTCTCTCCATTTACTGAAGACGACATTTCCACCAGAAGAGCATGATGGTTATGGATATGTCTAACCGAGATAGACAAAATCATATTTTCATTAAAGTTTTATCATAATTCTGTAAATGAATCTTTTCCGTTAAACACTATGACAAGAAAAACAACAAGTTTTGCAGAAGACCTATTTGAAAAGAAAAGAAAAGAAATATTTTATGGAATAGCAAGCTGTCGGGAGTAAAGAAACTTGCAAGAAATTCTGTAACATGGCTAGTGTGGGAAGATGGTCAGAAATCATTTGCCTAGAATGCCCGAACCAAAAGGAGTTAGAATTCGCTAAAGGCTTTAGACGTAGAACAGATCAAAAGCATATTGCAGAGATATGAACAAGTGGTGAGGGATCACACCAAATACAATTTCCTCGAGAACCATACAAAAGCAAAAAATTTCCCGAAAAAGATAATGCATGCATGTGATCCAACCACTCAATTTAGTGTATGATGGACCACCACTAAAAGACCTTTCCACTAACTAGTGGAAGAACTACTTAACCATCCATAAAAACAAGCCACTAATTAGTGGTTGAAAAGACCACCACTCACAAGATGTTTTCGGCCACAACTGGCAGAAAAATTCAAAAGATTTGAAATCAGGATTCAAATCCACCAAGGTTTCTATAAATACCAAGAGGGAAAGAAAATGAAGATATCATTCAACTTTTTCATTTTTATCTCAAAATAAACTTGTACTAGTTTTCTTTATTATATGTGTGTGGTAATTCCGACTATTATAGGTAGCTAAGCAAATTCCTCCTCCTCTATAGGTTTAAATAAAAAGGTCAAGCTTTACTGTCTTTTTATATATTATTTTCAAATTAAACTACTTTACTATATACTCTGAGATAAGAAACGAAACAGATTTGTGCTATGTGTTGTTGAAGGCATATACGACAGGAACTATATGTTACGATTGCGTGGTTAGACTGTGACTAACAGTCTGTAAAACCCGATAGATAACGCCCAATGGTACTCCGGTCAAAAAGATAAATTGTTCAATTTATTTTACAGAAAGATGACGGGTCATTAAAATAAAAATAAGAAAGTAATCAAAGTATATGAGCTGGAAATCTTGTAGCTGTATATCTTTATATTATATGTCTTTAAGAAATGATTCGATGGGTTTAATAAAATCACACATTATTAAAAAACTCAACATTTTAAGTAAAGTAGAAAATTTAAAATAATTTTTATAGAATACGATCGTGAAAGCTAAATGAAACTAAGATTTAGATATTTATTTACAATTTACCTTTTTCATATCATATCGCGTTCTAATATCACACATTATTAAAAAGCTCAACATTTTAAATAAAGTATAAAACTTAAAATAATTTTTATAGAATACGATCGTAAAATCTAAATGAAACTAAGATTCTAATATCACACATTATTAAAAAGCTCAACATTTTAAGTAAAGTAGAAAACTTAAAATAATTTTTATAGAATATGATCGTAAAATCTAAATGAAACTAAGATTTAGATATTTATTTACGATTTATATTTTTCATATCATATCGCGTTCTAATATCAGACATTATTAAAAAGCTCAACATTTTAAGTAAAGTAGAAAACTTAAAATAACTTTTATAGAATACAATCGTAAAATCTAAATGAAACTAAGATTTAGATATTTATTTACGATTTATCTTTTTCATATCATATCGGTTCTAATATCAGACATTATTAAAAGCTCAACATTTTAAGTAGAAAACTTAAAATAACTTTTATAGAATACGATCTAAAATCTAAATGAAACTAAAATTTAGATATTTATTTACGATTTACCTTTTCCATATCATATCGCGTTCTAATATCATACACTATTAAAAATCTCAATATTTTAAGTAAAATAAAAAACTTAAAATAATTTTTATAGAATACGATAAAATCTAAATAAAACTAAGATTTACATATTTATTTACGATTTTCATTTTCCATATGATATCGCTTTTCTTTCGGTGAAATGCAGCCTGAAATCATTACCTTGTATTCCCATTTGCTGATTGATGTCCGAACCAGTGAACCGCCTTTAGCCCACTCTTCCCTTTTTCGCTTATTTATCACACGCGCACCAGCGTATAGATACACCGAACCAGAATATAACAATTCATGTTTATCAATCTGAAATCCAAGGAAAAAAATAGAAAATAGTAAGGGAGAAAATCAGAGTCATGTCTTCCCCTAGCAAACGCAGGGAAATGGATTTGATGAAACTGTAATTAATATTTTTGGGACTTCTCATTTTATTTTATTTTTTGGAAAAGTATCTGATTTCTTTTGGTGACCGTGTGTGTGTGTGCGCGTTTTTTTAAAATTGTGATTTTTGGGTTTTTATCGTTTTTGGCTAGGATGATGACTGATTATAAGGTGGAGATGATCAATGATGGCATGCAGGAGTTCAATGTCGAATTCCATGGACCCAAAGACTGTAAAAATTTCTAGAAAAATCCAGTCTTTCTTTCTGTGTTTGACCTCGTTTCATGTTCGATTAGTTTATGTTTGAGCTGGGTCTGGTTTAAATTTTTTCTGTGGTTTCTTATTTGCGAGTAATGATTTTTTTTATTTAAAAATAGTTTTTCTGCTGTGTTTGACTATGATTCAGCTGAAATAATTGATAGGAAAGCAGTTTATACAAAATGAAGATTGGATTGGGGTTGTATTTCTTAGTAAATTCCTGATATTTTGGAGCGTGGACTGGGTTGTATCATTTTCTTTTGAGTGCTGAATTGAAGGGCTTGGTTTCCTTGGAATTAGGATGAGTTGGTTTGAGCTATTTGCTGAATTTACAAGATTTTAAGTATTCTTATTGTGCTATTTATCCTGTGAAGTTTAACTAATCAGATGGCAGACATTTGTAGCTGGGTTATTTCAGTCCATTGGTTTTTTATGAATATGCAGTATAGTTCTGACTAATCAATCTGTTTGAGAACTTGTTTAACTGTGCAGTTTCATCTAAATGGAAGTTTTCGTATGACAGGTCCTTATCAAGGAGGTGTTTGGAGGATAAGAGTGGAGCTTCCGGATGCTTATCCGTATAAATCTCCTTCCATTGGTTTTGTGAACAAGATTTACCATCCAAATGTTGATGAAATGTGAGTTCAATGGTTGTATAATAGTTAACTTTCTATACTAATGCTGGTTGCTCATGAATTATCTTAGAACTTGTTAGAAATATTCTACTGATTACTTAAAGTGTTCTGAAGTTTTATGTTCTTTGTTTTCCAGGTCAGGGTCTGTGTGTTTAGATGTTATCAATCAGACATGGAGTCCCATGTTTGGTAAATAGATAGTTTTTCCTTTTTGGTGGACAAGATGAATGCTTTACTTCGGATTTTTCCCCAAATGAGTGGTGATGATGGTTTCATTTTCTTCTTTTCAGACCTAGTGAACGTGTTTGAAGTGTTTCTTCCACAACTTCTTTTGTATCCAAATCCATCAGATCCTCTGAATGGAGAGGCGGCAGCTCTGATGATGCGTGACCGCAATGCATATGAACAAAGAGTTAAAGGTGGAAATTTCTTTAGAACATATTTATTCATATTGAGCAAAATAGGTATGTCTTCCTAATGAGACTCCTCACAGAAATATATCTATCTCTACCATAACTACAATTGGGGCAAATAGCACTTCGTTTTTCGAATGATTGATTCTGCTTGACTGATGTCATTTGAATGTTTTGGCGAGGTTCAATGTTCCTCTTGAATGAGAATCCCTCATGATTTGGTACATTGTACTTGGATTGCTTAAGCATTTTAAGTCAGTTCAATCTATGAATGTTGTTTTGTATAAAGATGAGCTACAGAAGCTCATAAAGCTATTCTTGAAGATGATAGAAGCCAGTGGAGTTCAATGTCTTAGTGAATGTGTATGTTGTACTTGCACTTGAATGAAAATTTTGCCGAATATTTGCTTAGATTCTAAGCAACATCACATGTTTTGTCTGTTAAGTAGCTTCATCTTGTTGGGATGTGTTGGAATTAGATGGCTGATGGTTGTTGGTCCTTGGCCTTGATGTCAAAATTTCTCGTGCCACACAGAACTTGTTAATATTTAGTTAACAAATGCTGAAAATTTATTAGCGCTGGTACTTTATTTGAAGGATTAGTTTTAGACATTTTATTCTTATTTGTTTTAAGATTGAATTTTATCTATGAAAATTAAGGTCGTTGTGATCGAATATTGTCATTTGTCAGGTTTCACCAAATATTAGTTCCTCATAAAATTTTGAGTCCAAGCTTCTATCACGTTATGCTTCAAGACAGCATGCTTTTATATTGAATCATTGAACACATTGTTCGAGAGTTACTATTTTATTGTTTATTTATTGATTCCAATCCATCACAAATTTAGATGATGCTATTGTGATATTTCATTAGTTAAGAACTCTGTCGAGTGGTGACATTGGGAGTGGTATTGTTTAGCCTTGGTCCGATATATGAATTAGCCATGAACTCATTGATTTGCCTTTCATCATTTTTAGCTAGTTTTCATGTAAGTATTATCTGAAAAAGTAATGCAGGTATTGTGATTCCTCTTAGGAATAAAGCTTCACATGAGTGAAAGAGATAAATCAGATTTGGTCTCATCCTGTGAACCTTTTAATAAACTCAAAGATCAGTGATGCGCGTCCATGTGCGGGTTGAGATCTATATTTTAGGTGATTCAGTTTGAAAATATTGGGAACAGGGTGATGTTTTTTGTTGGCATGCCTGGTTTAGAATTAATATGTGAGGATAAATCATGGCGCTAGAGATTAATCTTGTCCAAGATTCAGGAATAAATTATTTCTACACATATGTTTATGCCATTGTCGGTTTAATTTGTTCTGCTGAAGGTGTTAAGGCTTGCTGCAAATTGTCCATTATTCCTTAAATTATTTCTACTCGTGTAATGGATATGTTTTGAATAGGTGATTTGAAATATATAATAATATATATAGTTGCATTTTCTTCTTCTTATTTTTTTTAAAATAGCAAAGATTGGATTTTTTATCCAAATCGTGGCTGAGCTCTGGAGTTGAACTCCAGAGTCCAACCAAACAGGCTGAAGTTTTTGATGCAATTTCTTGATATCTGGTCATCATCTCCTTGTCTTACTGCCATCTTAATGTGAATGTGCCCTTTTTACAATGAACTAACGATGTGTATGGTTAAAGTTTCTGTGTTTTTTAAGAGTAACGATTTGATTTAATCCAAATAGTGGCTGAGCTCTGGAGTTGAACTCCAGAGTCCAACCAAATGGCTGAAGTTTCTAATGTAATTTCTTGATATTTTGTCAACTCCCCCTTGTCTTGCTACCTGTCATGATCTATCGCAGCCCGAGTACGAGCCCAGGCCGCCCAGCAACTCGAGCGGATATCTTTTACTGGAGGGGGACTCATGGCAAATTTAAATCTGCATCAAAGTAGCTGCTTGGATTTTTGGTTTTTTTCTTTATCAGTTTGTTATTTTTTGAATAAGTCAGGTTATTTCATTGGGAGATAACTTAGCAGATAGGATCTTTTATCTCTTCCAGAGTTTTGAGTTTGTAGGAGTTTGTGAACTGGTTATATTTATTGGCATCCATGGTAAATGAATAAAAAAGCTTGAATTCTTTCTACAAACAAATTGTGAGATCGAGATTCTCTCTAACGAGCCTCTATGTTATAGCATTCAACATAGGTAGAAGCGGACGAAAAACTCCTAAAAACAAAAGTAAACAGTCTCTTCATCGCAATTTTTGTGTCAATAGTTCCATAACCCCATCCGTGTCCTGCGCACTTGACACTGCCATCTTGATGTGAATGTGCCCTTTTCCAATGAATTAATGTCGCACGAGTCTGGAGCCATGTTGTGTTCCCTTGTGTTTCTGTAGTTCGTGCTGATTGAGCTTAAACTTTAGTATTCTTCAATAACACGCTTTAGATTCTGTTCAACCTACGATATGTCACATTCTACGACTACAAGTTCTTACATATATTGTTGTTTTAGAGTACTGCGAGAAATATGCGAAGGCTGAAGAAGCTGGAGCCTTGCAAGAAGGAAAATCCAGCGATGAGGAGCTGAGTGAAGATGAATATGCCTCCAGCGATGAGGAAGTAGCTGGAAAAGCTGATCCATGAGTAAACAAATACAAAATCCCTTCTGTTGACTGTCTTTGTACATGTGATATGTTGCAACATTATTATAAACTTTTGATTTCATCAAGCATGCATTCTTTTTAAAAGAATGACCAGTTCTTGTAATCTGTACTGTTGCTATTGATGAAAATGTGTTTGAAGTCGATTCAAGTTATCTATATATACATTAATGTATTTTCCATCAGATTTTATCAGTTTGGATAATTTCCTTTGAATATTGGTTAGTAAAGGTTCATTTGGTGCATTGGCTTCCTCTCTTGCGTTTGCTTTGCAATTGCATTCTCTTGAATGTTTGATGTTAAAACTAGTAAACTTTGATTAAAGAGTTGAATTCTGAAAGACTGAAATTATGTGTTCACTAGGTGAATTTTTACGGAAGGGAAATGGTTCAACTTCAATCGATCTACTCGATATTCTCTACCTAACTCAACTATCAACTTGAATGTATCAAGAAAAGTTATGGAAAATGTTTTATGTGCAGTATTTGAGCTCTCTGAAGCTTTCAAGTGTTGCTTTTTACAAGAATGCACAAGCACACAACGTGTGTGTCGTGCACTAGTTTCATGTTATATTAAGAAGATTGAAACTTGAGATGACTATACTAAAGTAGTGTTTGCAAATGCTTGTAAATTTCCAAATTTCACAAGGAGGCATCAGCTTTTGACGTTGTGAAGCCCAAGGATTGCAAAGTACATTGGAGGCGTTCAAAGAGGCATTATTGACATCAACCTGCTGAATTTTCCACCCTTTAGCCACTGCAATGCTAAGAACAATTCGCATGATTGTGGGCTTAACCACTACATTAAAGTTTTTTTTAAAAAAAATAAAATAAAAAATCAAGACCCCGTGTTTGAGAGTATCCTTTGGCTACAAGATGTGCCTTATACTGAGCAAGCGAGCAGTCAAGTGGGTTTTAAGTTTAAAAACCCAATGACAGCCAATGATGTGTTCATCAGCTGGAGCTTCGACTAGAGAACAGGTATGATCAACCAATAAGTCTTGATATTCAGAATCCATAGCTTTGCACCATTGGGAACGAACAACAACTTCTTGAAAGGTTAGAGGCTCCTGAAATGAACAATCAACAAGACAGGTCTATGGCTTAATATACCATTCTTGGAACGAGTAATCATTTGGTGGTTGTTATCTTAAGGCAGAGGAGCAGTAACTGAAGGCATGAGAGAATTAGGACAATTTGAAATATCAGACAATGACGGAGAGGATTTAGTGTTTGATGTGAGAAGCATTATGAGATGACGAGATGGTGAGAGAGGAGAAATCAGAAACCAAAGAAGGAGAACAAGGACGATTAAGGAAAGGAGAGGGAAGTGTTTGAGGTAGATGGAAAAGAAGTGATAGGATGAAAAACAATAGGAGGTGATAAAGGAAGATAGGAAATGGAGGAGGATTCATTAGAAGAAGATTTAATTGATTCTTTATGTTGAATAGGAAAACTAGCTTCATCAAACTTTACACTCCTGGAAATACATAGATGGCCGTAAGAACTTAAAAGACATTTATAGCTTTTATGTCTATCACTACATTCCAAGAATGTGCAAGGAGTGAATCGAAACTCAAGTCTGTGTGTGTTATATGGGCGAAGACATGGGAAATATAAACGACCAAAAATGAGAAGGAGAGAACAATTAGGATTTTGATTATATAGCTTCTGGAGGGGAATATCACCATCTAGACAGGAAGTTGGCAGTCTTATAGTCAAGAAGACAGTTGTAGAAAATGCATCCTCCCAAAATTCAAAGGGCATCGAAGCAGCCCCATTTCGAATATGTGCACATGTTTACACTCTCAACCACATCATTTTTTGGGAGGTACAAGGACATGAAAGACGATGTATGATGCCATTTTTTTGAAGAAAATATGACGAAAGGCCGAAACTCCCCACTCCAATCAGTTTGAAGAGTCTTGAATCTTTTTATTGAATTGAACTTTCGACAAGCCGTCTAAAGTTCAAAAAGACGTTACTAGCCCCAAACATAAAGTACATTTATGTGTATTTGCTAAAGGCATCAACAAGGCTAATGTAATATTTAAAACCATTTATTGACGTGGTGTTTGCATAGCCCCAAACATAAAGTACATTAAAGCAAATGGTTCAAATACTTTAGTTTGCGACAAATAAATAGAAATTAAATGATTTTTACCAAGTTCACATGTGAAAATTTTAATGATATCATTCTTGGAAGCAGAAAAGATTACATCGAAAAAGAACTTGTCCAACAGTAGTGATCTAATCGTATATGTCATTGATCTAAAACAGGGAAAGACTCTTTGATTGAATGCAGACACTGGGGAGATGGAGCAGAAATGTGTGAGAAGAGGCTGGAGAGCTGAGATTGGTGGATGAACTTATTGAGGCAAAGAGTGGTGAGCCGAGTTTAAACTTGTAGAGATTGTCGTGCAAACTCCATTTGAGAAGAAAAACTACAGTGGTTAGGTCTTTCACAAGACAAAAAAATGATGAAATTCAAAGAAAACATTATCATATTGTGCAAAATTACTAACACTGATTAACTTCTTAGTACTTTTTGGTACACGGAGAAGATTTGTTAGGAGAACTGCGATAAAAGAAATATGATAGAAATGTTGGCAAAATGTGAAAATAATAAATTCATTAAATTAAATGCATTTCGTATACATCATTTAAGATGGTTGGTAGTGTGAACATGAAAAAAAGTTGCCGAAATTTCAAATACAATTCAATGTACACACCTCGGAGTTCGATTATAAATAGAGGCATCAGTTCATTCATCTTATTCTTAATTCTTTTCGCTCCATCTCATAGTATTTGAATGCTTAGTTTTATAATATTTGTGAAATCTTTGTTTTCTTGTATTAAGAGAATGTATGTTCTTTTTGGAAATAAATTAAGTGGTTGTACATCATTAAATATTATAGTGAGATTTTTTTATCTCTCCTATGGTTTTTACCCTAATAATTTTTAGGGGTTTTCGCGTAAATCTCGATATCAAATTTTATTCTTTATTTTCATATTTATATCTCAAGATTTCGCACCTGAGACCAACAAGTGGTATCATAGCCTTGGTTTAAAATTTATTATAATTATGAGTATGCTATGTGGTTACAGTCTAGACTGATCTTATACACAAGAAAATATTTTTTTGAGATTTTTTTATTAAGGCTAGATTATTTTTTTCAATCTACTAAATTATTGTTGGCATAATGGCGGGAAGGTACAAAATAACAAATTTCAATGAAATCAATTTTATGCTGTGAAAAATAAAGATACAAGCAATTTTAAAAAATGGGAATTGCTCCACGACTATTGAAGATAGACCGAGGAAAATGACAGATGATGGAAAGTGGAATGATATGAATAATAATGTTGTTGCTAATTTACACTTGGCTATAGCTGATGAAGTACTGTCAAGTTCTCTGAGCAAGGACGACAAAATTATCTAGAAAAGATGGCTTTATACTCTTCGGAGGACGGAATCCTCATCAATGACTGATCATATCAACATTGTAAATATTCTATTTGCCCAACTCACCTCTATGTGGCATAAAATCGAGGAAAAGGACATGTAAAGCTTCTACTTCAAAGTCTACCAGATTCATATGATCAACTTATCAATAATTTAACCAAACAATATCCGCACACACTTTTTAAACTTCGATGATGTCTTAATTGTCATTCTCACAGAAAAATTTGACGCAAGAATAAGAAAGATAGGTTGGTAATTTCGAAGCAGGTAGAGGCTTTACCGATGATAAAAGAAAGATTTATGGACGTGACTCTAGTGGGAGCCAAATGCGAGGTAGATTAAAGTAAAGAAATAAGAAGAAAAATATTTACTGCTTTAAATGTGGATGTAAATGACACTTCAAGAAAGAGTGTACGAGTGCCGAAAGGGTTCTCAAGGAAATGTGGCCAGCACTTCAGGCAATTGTGAATATTATTAAGCGAAAGCAGCAACAGTTGCAGAAGGCAGACAAAAATTTTGTGATACATGGATAAGAGATTCAAGAGCGACTGGCTCATGACGTCTCAGAGAGAGTGGTTCAATCAGTATGAATCAGTCTCATGAGGATCTGTATTCGTGGGAAATGATCATATACTATCAAAATAAAAATGTTTGATGGCATCATTCGCACAATACATGAGATACGACTTCTGAAGGGTCTGACTAAGAATCTTTTGTCCTTGGGGCAATTGGATGATATCCGATGCAAAACCCGTATTGAGAACGAGAGCATGAAAATTGTGAAGGGCGTGCATGTAGTTACGAAAGCGGAAAAATTTATTGCAAATCTATATGTACTTTTAGGATAAATACACAAAGAGACTGAACTAACGATTGCATCGATTGGTGCTGAAGAAGAATTAATAGTGTTATGACATAAAAAGCCCTGGCATATGTCAGAACGAGAGTTGAAAATTCTCACAAAATAAAAGCTGCTGCCGGGGCTTACAAAAGTGTCACTATCCTTTCGTGAGCATTGTGTTACTAGTAAATAATACAAATTAAAGTTTGTCACTTCTACTACCAAAAGCAAAAGCATATTGGAGCTTATTCATTCGGATTTTTGGCTGAAAAGAAAATAAAGTGTTTGATAACTGACAATGGAGGAGAATGTACCAGTGACGAATTTGATACATCTTTTCTTCATGTGGACTGGGAAGCCAGTTCATTATTATCGTTTGCATACATTGGAAGTCATGTGTACCTTTTGTACAATGATCAAGAAAGATCGAAGTTAGATTCAAATCAAGAAAATGTATCTTCTTGGGTTATGGTTATATAGTATAGGGGTTTTGCTTGTGGGATTATACTGTCCACAAGTTTTTCATCAGTAGAGATATTATCTTCGAGGAAGATAAAATAAATGGAGACACAAGCACAATGAATTTAGAAACTATTATAATTTAGGTGGAAAATAAGACATACGAAGATCAAATTTCTTGTGAAGTAGTGCCGGAGCACGAGGAACAAAAACATGCTGAATTTGAGGTTTTCAAAGTGAGGCAGTCAACTCAAGAGAGGAAACCACTAGGTTGGCTTTCAGATTATGTCACTGAAAGCAATATTGCATATTGTCTATTATCAGATGATGGTGAGTCATTGGGTTTCCATGAGGCTACTCAAAGCTTGGATGAATCCTTGTGGATGACAACAATGCAAAAAAAATTTTATGCATTGACAGGAATAAAACATGGGATCTTGTTACACTACCATGAAGGAGGAAATTCATTGGTAAAAAATGTGTTTATAAGACCAAGCATGATGACAATAACCAAGTGAAGCTGTATCGTGCTAGATTAGTAGTAAAAGGGTATGCTCATAAAGAAGACATTGGTTTTAATGAGATATTTTCTCATGTGGTTCGTTTTACAATAGACAGAGTAGTGTTGACATTGTGTCTGATGTTTGACCTACATCTAGAACAGCTAGATGTGAAAACTGCATTTTTTCATGAAGATCTTGAAGAAGAAATTTTTATGTTCAAGCCAAAAAGTTTTGAGGAAAAGGAAAAGAGAACTTGGTTTGTAGATTGAACAAATCCTGTACGGTCTCAAACAAGAGTCGAAGTGTTGGTACAAGATATTTGATTCTTATATCATGAACCTTGGATACAACAGATTGAGTACAAATCCTTGTACATATTTCAAGAAGCCTGATGATGATTATATCATTTTGCTATTGTATGTGGACGACATATTGGTAGTAGGCCCTAACAAAGATCATGTACAAGAATTGAAGGCACAATTGGCTAAGGAATTTGATATGAAGGATTTGTGATCAATAAACAAGATTATAATGATGCAAGTTCACCAAGACAGAGTAACAGAAATATTTGACTTTCCCAAAACAATTATTTGAAGAAAGCCTTGCACACTTCAACAAGCAAGATAATTAGCCAATTTCGACCCATTTTCCTTTTTAACTTCAAGTAATCCTCCGAGATGTGTCTAGCAATGAAGCAAAGAGGAAGAAAATATCTCGAGTACCAAATGCATCAGCATTGGGAAGTTTGATGTTCACCATGATCTGTAAAAGATCGGACATTGCACAAGCAATGGGAGCAGTTAATCGGCATATGACAAATCTTGGACGAGAACATTGGAGTACAGTTAAGAAGATCCTTAAATACATTAAGGACTCAAATGTTACATTATGTTATGGATAATTGGATTTTACACTCAGGGGTTATGTCGATTCAGATTTTGCAGATTATCCTAATAAGAGAAAATCTACTACTGGTTATGTGTTTACACTTGCAGAGGAAGCATTAAGTTGGATTTTAAAACTGCAAATAGTTGTGGTGTAATCTACAACGAAGGCAGAATACATGGCAGTTACTCAAGCTTGCAAAGATACAATATGGATTAAAAGATTATTTGAGGAGATCGAGCACAAATAAGATAAGGTTCATTTATTTTGTACAATCAGAGCGTCTTGCACATCGCAAGGAATCCAACATCTCATTCCAGGATTAAACACATTGGAGTGCAATTTCACTTTGTTCGAGAAGTAGTAAATGAATGAAGTGTTGATATTCAGAAAATCCATACAAAAGATAACATAGCTTATGTTCTGACATAGCCAATGAACACTGACAAGTTTGAATGGTTTAGATCCTCAAACGGCTTAGCGAAAACATAAGTAGCAGAGAATATCAAAATTGAAAGGATGTGTAGAGATGAAGGATATGTGGAAATGTGTTTGATTCTCAAACAAATCTCCAAGTGGCATAAATGTCAGCAAATTGTAAGAATATGAAATTCATTAAATGCATTTCATATACATTATTTTAAAAAGTTGGTGGTGTGAACATGAAAAATTTGCGGAAATTTCATAGGTAATTCAATGTTCACACCTTGTCAATTATAAATAGAGGCACAATTCGATCATTTCGTTCATCACATTCTCAGTTATTTTATCTCACCTCGTGACATTTGAGTGCTTAGTTCTATATTTATGTGGTGTTTGTTCCCTTGTATTAAGAGAGTATGTATTTTATTTGGAAACATAATAAGTGGTTGTACCATAAAAAATTATAGCGGAATTCTTTCCATCTTACCCATGGTTTTTACATTAATAATTTTTAGGGGTTTTTTTATGTAAATCTCGGTATCCAACTTTATTATTTATTTTTCATATTTATATCTCAAGATGCCGCACTTGAGACCAACAAAATTTAGAGGGATCAATGAGAGAGATGGACACAATTGCAACGCTGCATAAATGAACCTAACCACCACCAAAGTACTCAGATCCAATGAAATGATTTCCAAGCTTGTTTGTCACATGATGTGATGCTCCAGAATCTGGAAACCATTGTTCCCCATTAATTGATTCAGAGGTTGTTGTCGTGAAAGCAACAGCTAGATGTTGATGGGAAGGACGAGTATCATGTTGTTGGGGTGGACGGGAAGCTCCTGAATATGTGTGTTTCTGGGCATACTCTTTATCAAATATGTAGCACCAAATATCGGCTATATGAAATATTATCTCACATATTTGGCATATATGTATACCATTGTTGGGTGATAGTTTCACGATTATTTCTGACTCGTCATCTTCCTCTATGTGAAAAGATACGAGATTGATAGGAATGACATATTCTTTTTTCGAGGGACTAGTAATAGTATTTGTTGGATATCGGTTTTCTCGTACCCAAAACGCAGCGGAAGTTTTAAAATTTTAGATATTGACATTCAAGATGTATTTTTGGACACTTGTATGGTTTAATAAATAAACATACATAGGATGTTTAGTTTTTACCTTTAGTGAAATTTCATTTGGCTCCAATTACGCCGGTATAAGCGAACGTAGCTCTTGTTGTAAATCCCACGTACGTTCTTCAAATTTTCTTTCTTCAATTTCCTAATCCGGTCCACGACTGGATTGATTGTTCTTCTTCTAAATTGCACTAGAAATTTAGAAGATATTTTTCATTGAGATGGAACACTAAAAATCGGCACAACTCTCAAACTTGGAGTGACCAAGTTTTTCTTGTTTTGAAAAGAGATTTTTAGAGAGCTACTTTCAAAATTGGGAAGAAGCCAAAAGTTATCGAAATTGCCAATTAACTTTCGGATGCTATCTTGTAAAATAAGAAATCAAACTCCTTATTATATTTTCTAATCTTTTATTAACTTAATTAATTACTTAATTAAGTTAATTAATGATTCCAAATTTTCATCCCATCCCATGGTGAATCTCGATGCATATATATATTTTTGAGAATATCATGTAATATTATTTTCTTTGTGTGCAAGTTTTTAAATTATGGTATCATGAATATTTTAATATTACATAAATCAATATCATATTTATAAAAACTTAATGGGCTATATTTTAACTCAATTAAAATATAATTTAATTATTAAAGCTCATTTAAACTTTAATAAATTAGCATGATGGGCTTATACTCTTACAAGCCCATGATCCATGCTCCCATTATATTAATATCATCATAATCCCGACCGACGATCCAACATCATCGATGTGACAATTTCAACTTATTTGTTATTATGATGCACACTTTAATTTCGAGATCAGCAATGTCTAAATAAGGCATGTGTACTTCTTTGATTGTCCTAACAGTCAAGCACTCAAAATTTCTATAAGCTTTTATAAACTTTATTTACAAGCTTATCGATTGATCATATCAAACTTATTTCTTATAAATTCAACTCATTGAATTTATTATCTCAACAGGAACAAGTAAAGCAGTACTTGTGTGACCCTCAATGGTTCAGGGATACAACTAGCCATGGGTTCACAACTCTTTGTGATTCAGGACATAATCCTTTATCCGGGCTTACCCTAATTTGCCTCATTCTATGTATCAACTATTGATCATGAGAATGTCAGAAATCATATTTCTGATTAAACCCATCGAATCATGGTAAGAGCGTCTAGTAGCATCGCTCCATGATTCTCTAGGTATCATTGATAATGCCTGCAAGAACCAGTCGATTATGATTAACGTACAGTACGGTCCCTTCATCTCATATATCCTGATCGAATCTGCAATCATTGGTTCATCGAGGGTTGCATAATAATTCGATAACTATGTGACACATCTTTGAGAATAAATAGTGGCATCGCATGTACAACTGGAGAACTCTTTCTCTAACGTACATCTCATACTCTGACCAGAGATTCCATGCATTATTATTTCATCAGATCACATAGGATATCCACACCCGTGGGTGAGCGGTGAATTCTAGACTACAATGCACTGGCTCCTACATGTGTCGCAACTGTACCCAATCTCGCCACCTGATGACCCTCCTGGGATCGGTAAACGAGTCAAAGCACAGCTCTAGCATATAGAGCCTCAGTGTTGTCCCGGGTCGTAAGAACTAATGGTGCATAATCATAACCACGGACTTATCCTCTCGATGAATGATAACCACTTGAAAAGTCCGATGGAGGGTAGTTCGGTATAATCATCATATGACTACCCATCTGCATGTTTGGACATCTCTATGCCTTTACCAAGAAACGTGGTACACAACATCACAGATGCTAGTCTCGAGCTCAAGCGACCTTTATCCATGTTTTAGGCGGCTGAATCGACTAGGAACGAATTTAGATTATACAATGTTTACAAATGAGTTTCAACATCGAATTACGATTCATTTGTATTAAAGTATAATCAATGACTATATCTATGCTGATTGCATGGGTATACAGATAAAGTAAAACAAGAACATAAAAAATTAAATTATATTAAAATAAAGATTGTTTATTACATTTGAGTCAATAAATTCTTAGCCAACCGTTGGCTTGCAGGACATCTACTCTAACAGTATGAGTATGAGGGCGCTATCCCCAATGAGATTAAATTAATCAAGACCGCGACCTTCATGTGACTAGAGGAGAGCTTCTACCTCAGGAAATGTCAGTGTTTCAAATTTGTATGTAACATGAACGGTTACATAGTTGTATTCTAGATCAACCCCAAGAAGAAGATACATAATTTGACACTTTCCATTGATAGAATGTCCTCACGCTGCCATAATATATGTGTACCCTTTCATCTTGGTGATATAAGCTTTCATGCTCATATTGCCTTTCTTTAGAGTTTTAAGCTAGAGTTTGTATTTAATCTCTTTGGCCTTCGATTGAAATGAAAAGAGCAACCGAACCCAGAACCAAATATGAAAAAAGAAGTTTCACGGCCTTTCATATTGCATTGGACACTTCTAGTCATAGAAAGTAGGAGAAGAGAAGCTGGTCTTGGTGACCAAGTGACATAATGTGAACTAATTGTTCCTGGCGTACAATTATATATCAGAGATGAGTTTTGTGGAACTGGTAAATCTTCAAGAACGAAGATCTTGAGGCCTAACCCACAAATGTCAGTGAGGACTTGAAGATTTCATAAGACACGGTTATGTTGGAACATATATGTTGGACTTATATTTGAACAATTATGTATTGCGGACTATCAAATAAAGTTAAACTTATAAAAGTGATCTAAATAAGGTTTCAGGTTATCTAAGTTTTAATGTATTTAATAGTGTATGATCTTTGATGTGCATAGACTAGTGAACTCTTCTATTTGATTGATGGACTTAAATATAATATATATAAGGGTAAAGTCCCCAGGTCACACGGCGAAGTCATTATATACTATATTTTTTTAATAATCAGATAGCGTGAGAGAATTTAAAGGATTCTCAAGGTAAATCGTGTAGATCTGAAAGGTCGAACCATACAGATCTTGTGAGCTACGACTCTTAAATTAAATAAACATTCTCTTAAAAGCGGAAGTGTATATACAATTTATTTAATTACAACATATTGTTTCAAACAATTCAGACCGTAGCGACATTACAATTTATAATATGACAAAACATGTTATAACATAACATGATTTAACCAATATATTCTTGTTTTTGTTTTCTTCAATAAGTGGCTCCGGTTCTTTTGTATTAGAGATTTATGATAGATAGAAAGAAATATAAGTTAATTTTTTGAGAATTTAGTGATGATGATAATATGATTACTTAACCATACATAAAGTCAAGAAATATTATACCAGTACAAAATTCAATATGTATGATATGTAATATTGAAACCGTACGTTGCAATGAAATAATGTTTAATATAATACATACTGTTTCGGATTCTAAAATGAGTAATGTGCTAAAAAAATGGCTCCCACTAACATTCATTGTATCATTTTTCCACACATACTCAGTTAAGATTTCGTATAATTGATCATTTACGAGCCATGTGAACTCACATTTATGGACCAAAGTGACGTCGTTTAAATGAACCATATATCCAGGTTGTTAACTCGTTGTTCATTTGATTCATTTTCTGGCCCAAAGAAGAGTTGTCCAGTGGGCTAAAAATCCGGTATATTGACATTTGTCCAGACTCCAATCATTTATTCATTTAGAGTAATTGATTAATAAATAATCATGAACCAAACATCAGACAAACAATTATGCAAGATAATATGACCAATTAAATTACAAAATGCTCAATGTGATTTCATATCAAAGTAATAGTTTATTAAAATTATTGTAAAGTTTAGGTCAAATGCTAAAGACTATTATTAAAGAAAGCGATAATAAACTTTATTTTTTGCTTTCTGCGACTTTAAACTCTTTCTTTTCATAAAGCTAACATATGCACTATGTCCGAAATGTGTAGTTTTCTATCATTCGAGAGTTCTAGGATACTGTGTAATCATTATAAATAGAACAAACATTGAACAACTTCAATTTCTTGCCAAAACAACTTGAATTTCTAATATTATTTTCTGAACGACTTGAAATGATCCATCGATCTGAAAAAACCTGAAAATACAATTAAAACATAGTTGGATCAGAAATACCTTGATGTTGTTATTTTTTCAATCACCAAAACTTAAGGTAACAGAAATATTTTAACATAATCTATCTTATTATTTAATTTTTTTAAAAGTAATATATCAAAATAGATACAATTTAATTTTTGTGAAGATATCAAATATAAATATGTAATATTTATAAGTAAATATTGATAATAAATTACAAAAATAAAATAAGAGTAAACATTTAATCCTAAAACTTCCAATTTTAATTTTAGTAACAAAAATCATAAAAAAATAAAAATTAACTAATATTTTAATTCAAAAAATAAGCTTAATTACGTGATTTAAAAACAATAATATTCTAACATATATCATTTCGTAAATTTAATAAGTTTGAAAATTTTAATGCTCTTACATTAACATTTAAAAAAACTTAAATTTATTAAAAGAAAAATCAATAAAATTTAAGTATGTCAGCTAACAAAATTTATATTTATCAAATATTTTTGATAAAAATAATGCATTATTTATAATTTTTATATTTTAAAATTACTTATTATACAAATTTCTAATTATAAATTTTAATCAATTTTGATCTTATAATTTTTTGTTCATATATAATAATATATATTCATGCAGTAAATATGTGATTGTTTGTGTTCTTTATTTTTATCATAATTTTAGTTTCTATTTTTATTTTTTATTTTGATCTCTAAATTATATTAATTATCACAATTTAGTCTTTATCGTAATATTTAATTATAAAATTAATGGTGAAAACTGTTAAAAATAAAAAATTATGGTAAAAAATAAAATCTCAAACTCACAAAATATATTAAACTACACATTTTATAAAATTTTCTTCATTTAATTGTGTATCTTCTTCACAAATTGAGAGACCTATTTATAGAATCTATTTGAAATAATCCAAAAATAATTACATCATTACATATATCATCACATACTAATTTTTAATATTTTCAACTCTTATTTTCAACACTCCTCTTTGTGATGATGATCATGATACAATGATTTTTTTAATCAAGCCTTTTTATACATGTCTCGTTAAAAACTTTACTAGGAAAAACTCATTGGGATAAATGTGAGGCCCGGGGCCGAAGAGGGCGGGGGATGATCGCCGGTGCCATGAGGTTGCACGGACAATGAGCGGCTCCTGACAGGCTTCTAGACGGAGGGAACATGGATGAACCGATCATACACCGGAAGGAGAGAGATTCTGAAACTGTTCAGGTATGGGACTGTGCAGTTGAAGAGGGCTTAAAAGATTTGATATGTACTACTCATATCAAGAAGGTGCATCTTCTTTTCGGTAGCTCATCACATAAGAACTCCAAAGTTAAGCGTTCTTGACTTGGGAAAATTTTGGGATGGGTGACCCCTGGGAAGCTTCCCAGGGTGCGTGTGAGTGAGGACATAAGCACGCTGAAAAGACTCGTCTTGGTACAGTGAGGATAGTCGTCAAATCTGGGGTGTTACAGTTGATATCAGAGCCGACCTCTCCGAGTACGGTGTGGTTCGGGGACGAACCAAGCGGAAGCTGGTGGGCATGTGAGGCCCGGGGCCGAAGAGGGCGGGGGGTGATCATTGATGCCAAGAGGTTGCACGGATAATGAGCGGCTCCTAGTAGGCTTCTAGGCGGAGGGAACATGTATGAACTGATCTTACACCGGAAGGAGAGGGTGTGAGGCCCGGGGCCGAAGAGGGCGGGGGGTGATCGCCGGTGCCATGAGGTTGCACGGACAATGAGCGGCTCTTGGCAGGCTTCTAGGTGGAGGGAACATGAATGAACCGATCCCACACCGGAATGAGAGGGATTCCGAGACTGTTCAATGTAATGGACTGTACAGTTGAAGAGGGACTTAAAAGATTTAATTGGTACTACTCATATCATGAAGGTGCATCTTCTTTTCGGTAGCTCATCACATAAGAACTCCAAAGTTAAGCGTGCTTGACTTGGGGCAATTTTGGGATGGGTGACCTCCTGGAAAGTTTCCCAGGGTGCGTGTGAGTGAGGACATAAGCACGCTGGAAAGACCCGTCTTGATACAGTGAGGACAGTCGTCGAATCTGGGGCGTTACAGTCGCGGCCGTGGTTTTGAAAACAATCGAGATAGTTACTATAACTCATCTCGAAAGGGCGTCATGAACCACCTACTGAAAAACCATCATGAGAACACGAGTGTTAATGAAAATCACTCAAAATGATTTGAAAGTTCTTGTTTTAGATGCGACACTGCAAGATATTAGTCTCGTATTTGTCGAGCCCCCGAGCACCTTTGTAAGCTCTATAAAGAATCAATAAAAAGAAAAGAAAAAGAGACTGATTTCACTTAACACAGTGACCATTTGAGTGATTCAACTCATTTTGATGCTGCAGATTTTCTGAATGATTTATCTGAAAATGATCAATATAATGGTGGAATAGAAATATAAAGTATTTTATTTTTCATGTACTCATATGATAATATTTTATTGTATAATTATGATATGTGTTATAATCAATATACTGGTGGGATAAAAATGTAAAATATTTTATTGTACCCATAACATAATGTTTTTATTGTATAATTACTGATATGTTTTATATTTTTTAATAAATTACATATGTAGTTTCTGTAACTTTTTTTCATTGCATATTTTTTTGAAGTTCAAATATGAAAAATGTTATGAACAAAGCTAAACAAGGAACTAATCACATGGAAGTTTGCATACCTTATAGTGGTACAACGCACACTATTCTCCGAGATAAAAGATTTTTCTTGGAATTAAAACCAACAAAAATAATCGTGAATACAATATCAAGTCATGTAGACTTGATTAAAGGTTGTAGTAAAGCACATTTTTGTAATCTAATGGTACTAAATTTCTGATAAATAATACTTTGTATTCACCATAATCGAAAAGAAATTTGTTGAGTTTTAATTAAATATATTCTCATGGGTATGATACTTAGGCAACAAATGAAGGAAATGAGAAATATATGTTTCTTACCACATATAAATCAGGAAAGAAATATATAGTTGAAAAACTATCAATGCTCCATACTGGATTGCATTATACACATATAAGTCCAATTGAATCAAAAATGGTAGTTGATAATTCTTCAATATTAATTAATTTTCATGATCAATCCTGGTTCAATAATGATGCGAAGAATGATAGAAAATACACATGGTCATCCGCTGAAAGACCATAAGATCTTTCAAAATAATAAGTTTCAATGTAAAATATGTTCTCTTGGAAAACTTATTAAAAAACCATCACCAGATAAAATCCAAACTGAATCACCCATGTTTTTTGAATGTATTCAGGGTGATATTTGTGGGTCAATTCATTCATCATGTGGACCATTTAGATATTTTATGGCATTGATCGATGCATCCAGCGGATGGTCACATGTATGTTTATTATCAACTCGTAATGTGGCATTTCGCAAGATTACTTGCTCAAATAATAAAATTGTGGAATCAATTTCCCGATTATACAATAAAGAAAATTAGAATTGATATTACTGGTGAATTTACTTCCCAAACTTTCGATGATTATTGTATGTCAATAGGAATCACTGTTGAGGATCATGTTGATCCTGTACATACACAAAATATATCAGCTAAATCATTGATTAAACTTCTACAACTGATTGCTAGACCAATGATTTTAAAAACAAGACTCCCTATTTCTATATGGGGACATGCAATTTTACATGCTGCTGTATTAATTCGCATCAGACAAAGTGCATATAATAAATACTCTCAATTGCAGCTTGCATTTGGTAAAGAACCGGACATTTCTCATCTGAGAGTTTTTGGATGTATGGTGTATGTGCCTATTGCACCGCCTCCACGAACAAAAATGGGGCCTCAAAGAAATATCAGAATTTATATCTGTTATGATAGTCCATCAATCATTCGATATCTTGAGCCTTAGAAAGGCGACGTGTTTACAGCACGTTTTGCTGATTGTCATTTTAATGAGAAAATCTTCTCAATGTTAGGGAGAGAAAAGAAACATATCGAATAAGAAATTACATGGTATGCATCATAATTGTTACATCTGGATCTAAGAACTAAATAATGTGAAAAAGATGTACAACTAATTGTGCACTTGCAAACAATATCAAATCAAATACCATATGCATTTGCAGACACAAAAATGGTCTCTAAATCATATATACATGTTGTAAATGCCCTTGCTCAAATTGAAATTTCAAAGAAACAAATTGAAGACACTCATGATGTCATAAAGCGATTGAAGCGTGGAAGGCCAATCGGTTCCAAGGATAAAAATCCTTGAAAAAGAAAATGCATAGAGAAACACGATGATCACAAAATAGAGAATGATATTCCGGCATAAACACATGATGATAAAAATGTTCTGTTAAAACCACAAATTGACGAGAATCGTGAAATCTCTATCATTTATATTAATTCTGGAAAAATATGGAACCGAAAAGATATAAAAGAAATTGATGGGATATTTTCTTACAATGTAGCATTTGACATCATAAATGACAATGAAGTTCATGAACAAAAATCTTTTGGTGAATGCAAAAATCGACATGATTGGATAAAATGGAAAGACCTCATCCACGTTGAATTAAATTCGCTAAATAGACGTAACATTTTTGGACCTATAGTCCTTACACCTGAAAGTATAAAACATGTTGGGTACAAATGAGTTTTTATTCGTAAGCGAAATGAGAAAAATGAAATAGTATGATATAAATCTTGACTTGTTGCATAAGGTTTTCTCAAAGGCTTAGAATTGATTATGAAGAAACGTATTCTCCCGTTATGGATGCAATTACGTTTCGGTATTTGATTAGTTTGGCGGTATCTGAAAATTTAGAAATGCATCTTATGGATGTTGTCACAGCTTACTTATACGGATCACTCGATAGTCATATATATATATATATATATGAAAATCCTTGAAAGATTTAAGATGTCTGAAGCACAAAGTTCAAAACCCAAAAAATGTATTCTATGAAATTACAAAGATAATTATATGAGTTAAAGCAATCCGACCAAATGTGGTATAATCGGCTTAAGTGAACACTTAATGAAAAAGGGATGTGTAAAATATTCAATATGCCTTTGCGATTTCATTACGAAACAACATCCCGATGCGTAATTATTACTGTATATGATGATGATTTAAACATCATTGGAACGAATTAGGAAATTCAAGAAGTTGTGTTGTACTTGAATGAAGAATTTGAAATGAAAGACCTTGGAAAAACAAAGTATTGTCTGGGTTTATAAATTGAACAAAAAGAATGTGGAATATTTGTCCACCAGTCAAATTATACAGAAAAGGTCCTTAAACATTTTAATATGGATAAATCAAATCTTTTAAGTACTACAATGGTTGTTAAATAATTAAACATAGAAAAGGATCCATTCCGTCCATGTGAAGATGATGAAGTTATTCTTGGTCCAGAAGTACCATATCTAAGTGCTATTGGTGCCTCTTATGTATTTTACAAATTGTACAAAACCTCATATATCTTTTGATGTAAATTTATTGAAAAGATTTAGCTCATATCCAACAAAGAGACACTGGAACGGAATTAAACATATATTCTGTTATCTACGAGGAATGACACACTTGAGACTTTTGTATTCAAAAGATACCAATCAAAGTATAATTGGTTATGCTGATGCTGGATACTTATTTGATCCACACAGAGACACAGTTCCCAAACCGAAAATGTATTTACTCGTGAAGGCAATGTAATTTCTTGGCGTTTACAGAAATAAACACTCGTAACAACTTCATCAATCACGCCTTGTACTACATAAAGCAAGCCGTGAATGTATGTGACTAAAATCAATGACCCAACTTATCCAAATCTCATGTGGATTATCATTTGACATGAAGTTTGTGACACTATATGAAGATAATGCTGCATTTGTTACTCAAATGAAAGAAGGATATATAAAAGCGACAGAACTTGAAACGTGCACTACTCGTTTTTTCTTCAAAATTTACTAGAAATTTTTTTTCTCATTCTATACTACTTTCGGCCGAATATAAACATATATAAATATATAACATTTTTTACACCATTTTAAAAATTAAACCAACCAACTGTTATTTAAAATCCAAAAGAAAGTAATTCAAATGTAAAATCGTAAAACGTCGACCAATCTAACCTAACATTGTTTCAAAAATAAACTTAACCCTAACATCCTCTCAAAAAGCTCTTAAAAGCATCATAATCAATAAAATCTCAAAAGTAACTTAAATCATTAGCATAAGTCATAAACATAACTGTGGAAAACTAGCGACAGTCCTTGGGTTATGTGCACCTTCAGCCCAACTAGTTCAACCATCAAGTCCTCCATTAATATCCATACCATGCTCACCTGCATCGATCACACCTAGTGAGTCTATTGACTCAGCAAACCCTAACCATGATTACAAGTAATACATATACAATCCACATGCAATAGTTAAAATACTTTTACTTAAAATAGCTTTTCATGAACATGCATAAACTTAAACATTTTTCTCTTCCTCATATCATATCATACTTCCTTTCAGCATATCATATCATATTTTCTTTCATCATATACGTACACGTTTTGCTTTTATTGAATTCGGATCGTTAGTTGTGACTTTCGTATCTGCTGAAGGTCGTTGGATCTATCTACGTGTAACCACAATACTGGGCGGCGGGGACATCAGCGACACTTTCAACCGTAAACTGAGCATTGGCCTTACATATCATCGTATCATCATAATAATCGTATTAGTCACAATCACTTCACCTCCTTCAACTTTTCATATTTTTATCACTTATAAAAATTCATGCACATATAAATCATTTTTCTTTTAAACCAAACATGCAACATATATTTTAGTATTAAAATTTCATCATAAAAATTCCACAAATATTTGAAATAAACTTTTTAACCTTATTTACAGCATTCAGGGCACTGCCAAGACGTCTAACATTTTTCAAGTGTAAAATGACCGTTTTACCCTTGGACTTAGAATTTCTCGATTTTGACTTTTTCCTCACGTTTATTAATTCAATACTATCCCAAATAATCATTTAAGCTTAATTTTTTTCTAATATTTTTATTTAACGTAATATCAAGGATTTCGAATTTAATTCTTAATTACTAATCCGTGAAGCATTTTAATCCCGAATTAATTCAAACTTAAATATTTTCTTCTCAAACTTTAAACATAGACTTTTTATACCTAAAAACCCTCGTGAACCATGAATCGACCTCCGTGGAGCATGGTTCAAACCCTTTTCCATTTAGTTCACTATTTCGAACCCTAAGTTGTTCTACCAAGCCATTTCTCGTTTTTCTCGAACCACACCCGAGCCACTTCGAACCATCCCCTGACCAGACAACCTAGGGACCCTAATAACCCACTTAACCAGCCCCTAGCCCATGTCATAGCCCCCTGTACATGAGCCGCGGCTTCCCCCCTTAAGCGCCTAGGACTCCTACTCGACTAGGACTCTCATACTCGAGCCACCACCGAGCCCAAACCTTCTTGACCCTTATTGGACCACCCTTCGCCCTAGCTTAGACCACTCTGGCCAAGCCGTGACTCCATCCGCACAGCAGCTGCCCTCGGGTTGCATGGGAAGAGTCCTATCTCGTGTGGACTCTTCCCTAGCCGCCGCACATGAGTCCTAGCCATGCTAGGACTCTTTCTCACACCTAACCACGTCCAACTCGAGCCCTGGTTAGGCCCTGGTCGAGCCGCACTCCTTGCTTCCTCCTAGCAGAAACCCTAGTGCACAAAACATGAAATTTTCGTTCAACCCTTCCCTAGCCCTTGTCCAGCCCTAAGCCATGACTCACGTGACCCCTAACACGATGGAAAATCAGTCCTTCCAAGTTACCCTACCACAAAAACTTGAGTTATTGACATGTCATGGCATAAAAACGAAAATAAATACAAGGTAAACATATTTTTCATGCAAACATGCTTCGAACATATAATATGGTATGATGGATGAGAAAAAAGAGATTAAGGTGTGTCATTTGCGTATTTTACGCACGAAAAACAAGTTGAGATGCGTAGAACGTCGACGAATGGAGGACCTTGCTGAATTTTTTTCTTCAAAACGTGACCTTCCCTTCAACAATACGTGTGTGTATGTGCTTGATTGCTGCTAGGAGAATTGTTTTGTTTGTTGTGTGTGGTATGCGTGAGTTTAAGGGTTTTGGGTAGGGTAGGGTTTAGGGCTTCTTATTTGTTAATTAAATCATGTGTGCAAGTTTAGGCTCATTAACATGGTGTAATAGGCACATTAAGCTCATTAGTGAATATATAAAATATTTTGTTTAGGGAAGTTCGTGAAAATATTAGCCGATTTCTTGAAAAGTTCATATTTTAGTCAAAAATCGAACACTGATTGAAAATACGACTCGGCGTATAAAAACACTTCAAAACACCCCAAATTCAAAATTTTCATTTAAATACATGACACATTAAACAATTAAAAATAATTATTTAATAAAAATAATTTTTCCTCATATGGTCCCTAGTCTACGTTCCTCGATTGCATCTTGAATAAACTTTAAAACATAGTTTTATGCATTCATGTAGAAAGATGCATTTTAAACATGTAAACATGCATATCATATTTAACTCATGTTATTAAAACTATTTAATTAGTCATTTTTTATTTTCCCTAGATTTGCATGAAGTTGGATTACGTTATCGTATTTTGGATCTTTCAGAACTAAACATATTCTCCTTTAAGTTCTTCGTATTCACCCAAAAGCTTAAAAAGAATAAAGATATTGATATTCGCTATATTCAATCAAGTGAAAACTCATAAGATCTCTTCACAAAGGCACTTCCTACGACAATATTTAGAAATCATATATATAATATTAGTATGCACAATCTACGAAATTTGCGAAGAATCGTTCGTGTTAACGTGAGGGAAATTTTTCATGACTGCACTATTTTTTCTTTAATATGGTTTTTATTGTAATGCCCCAGATTCGACGACTGTCCTCATTGTACCAAGACGAGTCTTTTCAGCGTGCTTATGTCCTCACTCACACGCATCCTGGGAAGCTTCCCAGGGGTCACCCATCCCAAAATTTCCCTAAGTCAAGCACGCTTAACTTTGGAGTTCTTATGTGATGAGCTACCAAAAAAAATACACACCTTCTTAATATGAGTAATACATATCAAATATTTTAACTCATCTTCAATTGCACAGTCCCATATCTGAACAGTTTCGGAATCCCTCTGTAACGTCCCGAAAATCTGAAAGTACACGTGAACCACGCGCATGTAAATTATTAATTTTCTTTGATATTTTATTAAATTCTTTTAAAGCATTAAATGCATGTTTATTTTATTAATTTGTGTTTAATTATTTTATGCATAATTCATGTATGATATGATTTAATTCATGAAATTCATGCATTAGGATTTCTAGGTGCATTTCACGATCGAAGAGGAACGGAGACCGGAGAATTTTCAGGAAAATTATTTTTATTACATGATTAATTTTTATTAATCAATTTAAGATGTTTTTAAGTTATTTTTCAAGAAATGGGTTTTTTTGGGTTATTTTACCCGAAGTATGTTATTTTTAACGGTACGTGAATTTTATATAATCGGGGGACTTTTTAAGGATTCGGCTAATATTTTCAAAATCTTTCTAAAACGAAATATTTTTCGGGAGTAAGTTTGGATTTAATGGCCTACTTTTAAGTTTTTCGAGTTTAAAACTCTTTTAAAACTTTTTAAATTAAATTGTGGCCCATTAACAAATTATTAACAATTGATTACCAATATAATTAGCATTTAATCACCATTTACCCTTAACCCAAAACGTGTATCAGCCGACAATCACCCTATTCAGATTCCATCCCCTCGGTTTCAACACACAAACAGCTGAAAGCATCGGTGTTTGGCTTGTTCTCGCAAGAATTGTCCATCCGGGTTCCCTTGTCTCGATCTTACACTTCAAATCACCAAGGCACGCATTTGTACCATTATTTCTGCATCATCCATGCTTTATACTATCGTGTGTATGTATATGTATGAGAAATTTTTCGATCCAACCATGTGTGTGTGAGTTTTTCGGTTTTCATTGGTAAAAGGCATTCATGTGCTTCAACTCTCGCGTTTTCCTTCAGTTGGTGCAAGGGGCTGCTGTAGGGTGTGTTTGAAGGTTGTTATCACCGTAGGGAGTGGAGTGGTAGGCTGGAAACAAGATCATCACAGCATTTTGTAAGGGTGGTCTCGATTCTTGTTTCTTGGTTCGGTATTGAGTTTGGTCGATGTTTGGAGGATTCGGCTGTGCATGGGTTCTAACCCAGCCATGTTTCAGACCTTGTAGAGTCTAGTAAGATGTTAGGAAGGAGTCATGGGTGTTTGGTTGAGGGAGAAGCTCGATCCTCGGAAGCTTGTTGTGAATCGAAGGGGAGGTGGTATTTTCGGCTGATTTTCTACACGTGGTGGTGCAGCGGCGTTTTTCTTGGGTTAGGCTTAGTTTAGAAGGGTAGTTAGGTTCCTAATGGTGAGTTTAAAGGTTGGACAAGTGGGGAGAATAGAGAGGACCGAAAGGTTAGGAGTTGAGGGCCATGTGTGCTAATGTGATAATAGAATAGTAGTGGCCGAGATTTTTGTCTCTTTTTGGGATCTTTCATCCGAAAGTTATAGGGCTATTATTAGAGTATTAGGGGCCTTTTAGTGTTTTTAGGATATGGTACAAAGTTGGAAAAAAAAAAAATTTGATTAAAGTTTCGAGTCGATTCGGGTTAAAACCGGGACCCCAGTTTAAGTTTTAAAACGAATCGGTTAAGTTCTGATTTTGGCTTGAGTTTACGTCTAAGAATGCTTTTAAAAATGTTTTGGGACATTTTAAGGAGTTTGGTAAGCTTCGGCTCAATTTTAGAAGTCCAGGGGTAAAACGGTAATTTTTGGGTTTCCAGGGGCAAAATGGTAATTTGTACCCGGGTGAGATTTTGGTCCTAACAGCGCCCTGAGCACAAATATAGGATATTTTAAATGATTATGCATCATTTTTACGATTTTTACGCAATTATGATAAATATGTTGCATGCTTGTTTTAAAGGAAAAGTTACGCATATGCATGTTTTTATTAAGTGATGAAAATGATGACATTTTTGATGGATGGGAATTGGTTGTGACTGACGATGTATATGTATACGATGACATGAGATATGATGAGCTGAGGCCCGGGCTCAGTGGGCGGGTAATGCTGTCGCTGATGTCCCTTCGCTGCCGGGTACCACGGTTTTTATAGATGGATCCATCGATATAGCTGATACGATAGAGCTGATACGAAAGTCACAACTAACGAACTGAATTCAATAAAAATAAAATGTTTAAGTTTATGGTGACACGATGAGCTGTTTTGAAACGTATATGATGATATGAGATGACATGATATGAGATGACATGAGTTGACATGACATGATTTTATACGACACGTTTACGTTATGCTTTTAAGTTCATGAAAGATATGTTGAGTATGATATTTGTCACTGCTGTGTGCTATGTATATGTACTGGTTATTAACGGTACAGGTGTGTTGAGTCTTTAGACTCACTAGATGTGTGTGATGTAGGTGAGCTTGTTATTGAGAGGACTCGAGGTGCTGAACACTGAGTAGACAGACCTGGTTCGGTGACACGACCCGAGGACCACATGTTTTCCGCATTATGTTTTATGAGATTTGAGAGGAGATGAACATTTTATATACGCTGAGGATATTACGATTTTTACTCCTTTACGTTTACAGTTTGATTTTGGTCATTTTAAACTGTGAGATTTTTATTGTCAAATAAAGACGATTATTTTAAATGTTATTTTGTAATGGCGAGCTTTTTTTAAAAAAAAATATTTTTGCACTTTTAAAACGGTAGACGTTTCAGCGACCATGACCACGACCACTTACACGTCCACGATTACGACCTCGATTTCGACCAAATCTTGTCTACAAATTTCATTTTGGTTTCTAGGTTTAAATTCATTTTTACATACAAAATTTACTTCTGCAAATGGGACTGATGATTTCTCATTAGCAATTCAGTTGTTCTTTTCGTCACAAAAAGACATGCGATATGTTCAGAATATCTCGTAAATCCACCATCTATATTGTTGTTGTAGAGTTATATTTGATGCATGAAAAGTAAAAAATATTTTTCAAGCATTTCCGTAACCTCATATTAATTGCGAGATATTTGATACATTACCGAGTTGTAATCGCTGACGTTTTTAAAATCTTGGAATCTTAACGTATTTCATTCATCACGGACGGTCGGAAGTATAACTTCTCTTATATGTTCAAATCTTTTTCATAAAGCCATGATCTTTTTCAATGAGCTATTTACATTTTAATCATCCATCAAGATGTCGACGTAAAAATATCATAATTTTTGCTTTTTTGTGATGATGAGATACAATTTTCTTTAATGATCTCATTTAGAGCCAATGGCTCAAGATGCATTTCTACATCGAGAGTCTATGACATATAATTTTTTTTCCGTAATGTCGAGCGCAACGAATTCGAATTTTGCCAAATTTGACATAGTGGTACTAGAAAAATAACAATGCGTTTTATTAGTTAATTTCTAAATATATTAATATGATAATGCAAAGTAACAGATAAATTATAAGTACAATACAAGGCTAATGAGTATAATAACCAAAATAAATATACAAAATAAACTTGAAAGAATCATCATCTTCTTCTTTGAAACATTGATGAAGAAAATTTTTCAGGGAGGAAGAGTAAGTTTGGAATGATTGAATGCATTTGTGAAATCATATTTATAGGACAAAAACTAGCCGTTTATGATCGTTTATACAGATACAAAATCTTAAAAAATAAATGTATGTATATGCATAATTTTATGGTAATAATATGATATATATAATGTTAATCATGTCTAAATAATTATGCATATGACATCATATTATTATAATGAGTTGTCAATGACTCTTTTTATATAATACTGTGATATTATTCAAACATTTATATATATAATTATTATATAACACAATAAAAATATATAAATAATGAAATAATCACATCACGTTATTATAATGAGGTGTCATAGACTCCTTTTATATAATAACATGAAATTATTCAAATATATACATAATAAAAATAAATAAACAGTAAAATAAATATTCTTACTTTTGAATATTATTACTTTTTTTCTTGTGTTTTGGAGTTTGGAAAAATATGGAGAACATTCAAGTTTTGTGCTGATAACGAGCTAAAAATAAAAATTTACGGTAAAAAATAAAATCTCAAACTCACAAAAAATATTAAAATACACACTTTATAAATTTTTATTTTTAGCAAATAAAATCTCAAACTCACAAAATATATTAAACTACACACTTTATAAAATTTTCTCCACTCAATTGTGTATCTTTTTCACAAATTGAGAGAACTACTTATAGAATTTTTTTGAAAATAATCCAAAAATAATTATATCATTACATACATTATCACATACTAATCAATATTTTCAACTCTTATTTTCATCAAGAACTAAGGATTAAAAGTATTGAGTTGAAATGTATAAGAACTAAAAGTATATTTTAAGAAAATATGAGGACTAAACTGCTGTTTTTTTCCCACAAAACAAATATCACATCAGTGCCCGCGCTTAAGTTTCTGTTTGCAGTGATCTTCTTTTTTCGCTGTCGCATCAGCCCGCATCATCAAAGAAGGTGATGCAGAACAATGAAAACTTGAATCGAAATTCATGATTCTTTTTAATACATAATTGAATTTTCCGTTGAATAAAGGGTTAATTAGGATTCAGTACATAAAATAAAAAGCCTTTGGTTCCAATACCTGGAGAGAGAAATTTTCTTTAAAAATGCCAAAAATATCCTTATCCCCTATTGATTTTAATTGATCCCGGTGCTCTCGAAAATGGTATCAGAGCTTAGGATAAAATTTAATTCAAACACATGATTTATTATTATAAAGCAACTAATGTTTGAGAAGGATAATTTCGAAAAAAATTATGAATCCGAACTCTGGTTCGAGAAAAATAATTTACAAGAACTATTCTTATATTTTGGAATATACACAAGAGCATCTAACCTTGGTTAGATATCAAGATCATCAAGGGACGCTACAGCACCCTCAGGTAAACTTATGATTCAAGCAAATAAGTTTCTGGAGATAGTACCAGATTCCTCTAAGCTCTCTTCGGATCTTAAGGAAATTCAGAAAATAGTACAAAATTATGGCAATATGCTATACTTTGTACCCCAACGAGTTGAAAAAATCCTTGAAAACCAAGAAGAAATTCTTTGAATATTAAAGGATATTCAAACAAGAATTCAAAAACTAGAACAACAACCAAGTTCTAGTAAAAGAACTTTAGGATGATGGTTACCACCATCATTTGGCACTGAACCTTTGTTACATCAACAAGAGGAAAACCAAAGTGGTGTCAAAACCTTTGACTGAAGAAGAAAAGATTATCAACCTAATTAAATCTGTCTCAGAAAAGAAATTAATCTGATGACAAGTTTAGAAAGGATTGGTTTAGAGGATCAACAAAAACTTGCGGAATCTTTCGCAAATCTCAAAGTTGTAGACCTGAAGATGAACACAGCAGGAGGTGAAACACCTGCTATAACCTGGTCATCTTCTCAGGAACCATCAAGAGAAAGTGTGGGATCTCAAAATATAAACATGAGAGAATCTCAACCCGATTTCCATACTGGTGGAGGATCACACCCAGCCGGAATAAGGACAAGGAGAAGTCAAATTCCCTTGCACCAAACACCCTATGGGAAAACTGTTTTAGATCATATACATCCTTATGGGGTTATGCTTAACCTTGATGCATTAGATTTCAAAAACAGAGAAGATCTCATAGATGACCGGAATATCTGCTATGAGAATCGCCACGGGTACACTTGATCTCAACAGAGAAGGATTTATTAAACTTTTAGAAATGAGTCTTATGGGATCAGTTAAGATTGCTTGGACATGACTTCATTAGAAACTAAAAGTTCAGTCCTAGCTAGTGAATCTCTCAGTGAGATCGCTGGAAAAATGGCTACCCTATTTAAAGCATAATTTATAGGGGTAAACTATTTTAACAGTCAAGATACAGAGAAGAGGAAGAAATATACTCAAGCTCTGTATAGTCTTGAATTACATGACATATGTTTAGTGGATGAATACATTATTTTATTCACTAAATATAGATAAAATTCAGGAGTCGAAGAAGATATACCTATGCAGCTTTTCTTAGCTAAAATGCCAAGTTCCTGGAGAGAAATGCTCATAAGGGAATACGCATCTGGTAATCCAGATACGTTGGCATGAAGAGCCTATTTCCTAAAAGAAAAATTGGCATAATGGTGTCATATGACAGCATTACAAAAGAATTACAAACTCTTAAGGGATATCAACAAAAGAACTCCTTTGTGTTGTAAAGAAAATGACTTCCAACAATTATTGGAAGCAAACCACAGAAGCTTAAGAGAAAAAGTTTAGGACTCATCTTTATCTGCTCTTAACTGGAGCATTGTTTCTCCAAACCGTCTGAAATCTTTCATTTTTGGGTTAAGAAGTTTTCCTTCATCACCACGCTTGCTGCGAAACTGGATCAGCAATTTTCTGTAAAATGCATCTCGTAGTCTCTGGACTATGATTTTATGATCACATGGTGTTGTGAACACTAATTGTCTAGTCTCATTTTCTTGAGTATAGGACTTGAACATTTGTAGGAAATTATTTCCCAGCAATATGTCAACTCCTGTACCATGAAAATAAATTGGTGGTGTTTTTACCTTGTACCAAGGTGCTTGTCCAGCACCAAAGGCATTTTTTCAGTCATCTTAATCCCTTTGCATAAGATTAAGATTCTTCTGGAAAAATCTCTTCCAGCAATCTTTGGTAATTCTTCTTCCAAATTATTTGGAAAAACTCCTCGTTTTGTTGTACAGATTCCAGCACCTGAATCAATATAAGCAGCAAAATATTCTACCTTATATTGTTCATATAACATTCCTACTGGAATGTATATGGAAAATGGGCTTGTGGTCATTGGATTTTCCACATTATATCATTGGCCATAAACTTCATTCCATATTCTAGACGTTTCTAAGATTTGTTTTCCTCGAGAAATTCTAGTCCAAGAATCAGTCGATTGATTCTTTCCCTGGAATTCCTTGGATATGAACTTCCAATTCTCCGATATTAATCAGTCCTTGGTAAGTTCCTATTGTAGGTTGTTCCAAATAGTATATGGTATTACAAGGAAATTGATTCTTTTGTTTCGTAATATCAAATAATATTTCTACTTCCTTCCACCCTTCTAGGCAATCTAAGCTTTCCTATTGTCGAAAAGCTTTTTGGCACCTGTTGGGTTTCTTGGACAAGTGTTTTCCCCCACCTATGACTTGTAATTCTATCTTCTTTAAAAGATAGTCTTCTTGATTCCAATCTAAGACTTTGATTCCTTTGTAGAATCGGCTTGTCTTGTATTTGGATATCTATTTCCTGTATTAAAGGAAACTCAACTCTTTCTGGATAAATTGCATGTGATGAAGGAAAACTTCTTGACCCAAAAATAAAAGATTCTAGACGGTTTGGAGAAACAATGCTCCAGTTAAGAGCAGATAAAAAACTCCAACCAAAATATATAGAATGCCTTAAGATAACTCTACACAAGAATGAAGTAGAGTTTGAATCTAAGGTGTCATTGGAATATGTCAAGAAAATGATCAAAGAAAATTACAATGAAGATTCCTTGGCATGGTGGGACAGAAATCAATCAAAGCCTGCCTTAAAATTAAGGAAGACAAAGACTATGAATTTTCTGTTGCAAGCATATCCCAATGAATATAATCGATCAAAGGGATATGCAGATTATAATCAAGGAACATTTGGACCTAGGTTTAATCAAAGCAGGAATGTCACCATATAGCAGTCCAGGTTTTCTGGTACGAAATCATGGTGAGATAAAACGAGGAAAACCCAGATTGGTTATTAATTATCAAGAAATTAATAAGATTCTGGAGTTTGATGGGTATTTTATACCTAGCAGAGAACATCTGATTAGTTGCATAAGCAACGCCAAGATATTCTCTAAGTTCGATTGTAAGTCCGGATTTTATCAAATTCAGATGCATGAAGAAAACAAGAAATTCTCAGCTTTCTCCACACCCCAAGGACATTATATTTGGAAGGTATTACCAATGAGATTGGCTAATTCACCTCAGATATTTCAAAGAAAAATGGATAATCTTTTTAAAGATTATTTTAAATTTATGTTTGTTTATATCGACGATGTTTTGATAGCATCTAAAAATATGGATGAACATGTTAAACACTTGGAGATTTTCTCTAAGATTTGTAAAGAAGAAGGACTGGTTTTATCTGAAAAGAAAGCAGTCATTGCAACAAAAAAGATTGAATTCTTCGAAATTGAAATCGATGAGTCAGGAATAATTTTGCAAGAACACATAATCGAAAAGGTGTAGAATTTTCCAGATAATCTCAAATACAATAAGCAACTTCAAAGTTTCTTAGGAGTTGTTAATTTTGTTGGGATATTTATTAAAAACCTAGCAAAACATAGAGAGGTGTTTAGTCCATTATTGAAAAAAAGATTCTAGATTTATATGGACAGAAGAACACACAAAGGGACTAAGCCAATTAAAAGAGATTTGTAAAAATCTTTCGAAAATGGCTATTCCTCAAGATGAAGATGATCTGGTATTATACAAAGATACCAGTGATCATTGGTGGGCAGCAGTTCTTACTAAGCTCACACCCGACGGAGAACAACCATGCAGATATTGTAGTGGTTTATTCTTAAATGCAGAAGCCATCAGATGACATATCAACGAGAAGGAATTTTATGCAGTAAAAAGGGCTTTTGAAAAATATCCATTATTTTTACTTGCAAAGAAATTTACTTTAAAAGTTGATAATACACAGGTTAAAGCTTTTCTGAGAAACATGATTGAATCCAATCCATAAAAAGCTAGACTTTTAAGATGGCAAGCTTTATGTCAAAATTATATTTTTGATATAATTATTATTAAATCTCATGAAAATATTCTTGCAGATTTTTTAACAAGAGATGGACAACATTGACATTGATGCTATTATCAAGATGCAGAAGCATTTGAGGAACACCTTGAAATGCTTTAAACCGAGTTCAACAAGTTAGGACTGAACGCAGAAATTGCGGGAAGGCTTCAAAAGCTGATAAGAGAATTGTCTCTGATCGAATAACAGGATGTTTACAGGCATATACTCAGTTATGGTCTGTGACATAAAGGCCTATTCTCCAAGGCATCGAGAAGCCATTGGTTTCCTGAATGAAGAGTTTTCGAGTACAGGACTCTATACCTGGAGTAGGGGATTCAAGTACCCCTAGCACAAGTGTTAAGCCATGATCATCTTCTGATGAGTCGGTCAAAACAAAAATTGAAACTCCAGATTTCAATCTCGAGTCTCAAGTCAACCCTTCACCTCGGGGATTGAAGAGGGAGAGATCAACCTTAGACCCAATACTGACAGGGGCAAAGCTAAGGTTGGTACTAATGAAACTGTAATTTCTCCATTCCAGGTGTACCAACAGACTTGGGAGAAATTAAACACAAGAATGGGCATCAACCAGCCATGGTTCGAGTTGATGTTGCAGGAAAATATCCTAAGGGTATGGATGAAAAAAAATTCATATCTAAAGGAGGTCAATGCTTGGTATAAATTTGGGGCTCTTGCCTCAGTTTATACTACTTCGCCCAGCTTCCCGGAGATTTCAGCATTACCAAAGTGGATACAGGAAGCGGTATATGAAACTTGGTGAAACAATGATAATTTGTCCAGATGAGATATTCTGGAGTTGTATTTTTTCAGTACAACACCAGAACCAGCAGGGAAAGGCTCACACGAAGCATTTCATTTTATCAAGCTAAGGAGGCCAGACATAAATGTCCAGAAATTCATCAAAGATCCTCCTGCAAACGAAACACCCCTAGTCTCTTCATTCAATGAAGATGAAATATATACCAGGAGAGCATGGGGAGTTTGGGTCTGTCTAACAGAGATGGAAAAAGTCAAGTATCCATTTAATTTTTACCAAAATTCTGTAAATGGATCCTTCATGTTGAATACAATGACAGGAAAAACAACAAGCTTCGCAGAAGATCTGTTCGAAAAGAAAAAAAATCTTCTGTGGAACAGCAAGCTGCCGGCAAGCAAAGAGACTCGCCGAAAATTCTGTAATATGGCACATGTGGGAAGATGGTCGGAGAACATCTTCCCAGAATGCCAAAACCAGAAAGAACCGGAGTTTGGTAAAGGATTCAAGTCGAGATCTGATCGGAAACACTTTACCGACACCAGTACAAGTGGGGAAGGACAACAAGCACGATTTTCTCGGGGACACAAAAAGCCAAATATTCCCCGATAAAACTAAAGTGGACATGTGATCATCCCACTAAACAAAAGAAAAGACCACCATGTGAGTGGAACACAAGGATCACCAATAATCCATGGTAAAAGACAAAGAACATTGGATTCTCTATCTTTAAAGATAAAAAAAATCCAATAAACAGACAAATAACTTTAACCCAAAAATTCATCTATAAAAGAAGTTAAAAATGGGTTAAAAGAAACATACAAGAACTAATACGAAACTTGAAAAATGTCAATATTCTTTGAATATCTTAAGGCAGTCAAGAGACGTATCAAAAGGAAAAGAGAAGAGCTGAGATTTTTCCGAGCCTATCATAAAAAATTAAAAGAAAAAGGCAAAGAAATTTGTGCAGACATAGCTCAAATCAATATCGAGCATATATGCCGGAAGATAAGACGAGAGGAAAAAGCTCTGTCTAGATTCATACTCTAGACAAAATCAGGGACCACCCCTATTGTGGAGAAAAGGAACCACTCAACCACTACAGAAAGTGGTCCAGATGCAAGCTGTAAAGGTTTACAAAGATTTGAAATCCGAGTTTCAAATCCGAAGAAACCTTCTATAAATAAAGAAGAAGAAAGAAGTTGAAATCATCGAACATTTCCTCAATTTCTTTCAAAAATAAGTTGTAATATTTTCTTTCAAGTTTATGTGTTTTGTAAGTTCAGCTACTATCAGTAGTTAAACAAGTTTCAAGTTAGGGTTGTGCCAAGTACTGCCTGAAGGAATCTGCGTCGGTAACAATCGATTGCGATCGCGTGGTTGGACTGTGAGGAGCAGTCTGTAAAATACGGTGAATATAATCCGATGATACTCCGGTCAAATATGTAAAAGATTTAATTTATCTTACGAAAGCATGACGAGCCTTTATTTATAAAAGAAAAATCAATTATTAAAAGATAAGGTTGAGGGGTATTTTGGGAAATTTGGCAGTGGAAACAAAGTTGGAACAAAATGGGTACTGAATCCCGTCGCCCTTGAATAAATGATTTTTGACACGACCTTCATAGAAGTACTAAAAACTCAGGTACCTTCTCCGCGTAACTTGATGTTTTTCTTGGTTTTTTCGTTTATTCTGTGGATTTATGGGTTCAAAGTTGTTTCTTGAGATTACGTGGATTGAGGTCATCTGGGTATTGCATATATTGAGTTAAAGATTGAATCTTTCTGAAAACCTTAGCGAACAATTGGTTTTTCTTTGTGTTGGATTTTTAAAATATTGAATCATTTTGGAAATTGCTCCGAAATTTGATTGCATATTTGAAATTTATCGGTCATTAGACTTCTTAGGAGTCAAAGTGGTAGGATTTATGATGTTTGGTGTGATTCTACCTTGCAAAGCTTCGAGCTTGTTGAATACATTCCTCATCTGTTTCTTTTTCTGTTCTCGTGTGATTACCTAAGTCCATTTCCATGTACTCTACTTCATACGTTCCATTGATTTGTCTGTTAAAATATTTGTAAAATGTTGTTATTAATTTTTCGAATGCTTAATTCTTCTGAAAAGTTTGTTTTCGCTTGGATTATGGTAATTCATGTATTTAGTAGAATCATAGCTTAATAACAAAATGGTTTGCCACTGATCAAATGCTCTTTATTTTAGTGATGTTATTCCGTTGAAGCGTGCATGTTTTCCTTTTCATTTGTTAAATTTTTTTAATCATAGCGTAATAACAAAATGTTTTGCCACTGATCAAATGCTCTTTATTTTAGTAATGTTACTCTGTGGAAGCGTTCATGTTTTCCTTTTCATATGTTAAATTTTTTTATCGGTGCTCAATTATTTTGTCTCGAAGAAGACTTGAACTCTCACTTGCTTTAGCACAAGATTTCGAGTTTCTCTGTCTATCATTTGGCTACGAAGCATGTCGAAACTTGAAAGTGCGCCCTATTGCGCCAGATATGAAAAATGAGAAAGATGTACCATTTCTATTTATTGATCTTGTATGCCCGACTTGGTCATTTAATTGTTTGTTATGTTGCTTCTTTTTTAAGGGTTCTGCCCTTTCTTTGGGATTTTTACAACATTAATGGTGATTTAGTTCTTTTTGATTTGCCATTGTGCTTTCTTATGTTTATTCCAATTCCAATTCCAACTCTGATTTCGTGTATTGATTTTACATCAATCCTGTTTGGGATGCCTTGTGTGATTTTTCAGCAATTTTGTCATATAGACTTTAATTCCACTAGGCTACTTTTCGTGGGAGGGAGTAATCAACCACCACATAACTCATTGCCTGTAAACCTTTCATTTCTTCCGAGCTGCTTATTATTTATATGATTCAATGTATTGCTTCTTTAACTCGATTACTTATATTTTATTTACTCGAACAGTTGTAAAGTGCGACGATTATAGGGCAGAAGTTCAATTGCTCAGTTGCCCCAGAACTGCTACCAAAGCAAGTTTAAGAATCTAATATGACTGCACCAAAAGAGATCTTTTTGAAGGATTACTACCAACCTGATTACTTTTTTGACACTGTAAGCTCAACCGCATCTTGATTCTGGTTCATTTACTTTATTGGTAAAAAATTAACGTTTGTTTACCCACAGATAATCTGAGCAAAAATATTTGTATTTGCCTCTTAGGTGGACCTGAAGTTTACTTTGGGTGAGGAAAAAACAATCGTTTCTTCAAAAATAGTTGTCTATCCCAGAGTTGAAGGTAACTACTGAATTTTATTTTTCAGTTTTTGGTTCTCGTTGGCATCGCATTCATCAGTGTGTTTGTCTGATGGTTATTAACACAAGAAATTGACTGGATTTGCTACAATTCTGAAATATGGTGGTGGTTTGTAGTATTTATCAGTTTTAATGTGAAATTTTGATTGTTCTTGTTGAAATTTTCTGTCTTATATCATATCTAGTGTTGAAGAACAATAGTTCAAATATCTTATGATCTTATCTACTGTTGAAGGAATAATAGTTCAAATTGGCTCTAGTTATACTTGTTTAAGCAGTTTGATGTGCCATAAACAGAAGAGTGAGCTTTGATAAATTAATAATCACAGAATGAATCCTTTTGGTATCCTATTTCCTATGATAAAAATATCAACTTGCAACTTGTGGTTCATGTACGGTTGCTCTGAATAAAAAGGGCCAAAATTTAGTGTATTCTCACTATTACAATTCCATTTGTGGTGGTTATACAAAACCTCATATTTACTTGTCCGCTAAATCGTTTTTACTGTTTTTCTATCACAGAGCCCGAGTTATGCTTTGGTCAATTCAAAATGTTTAAAAAATCTGAGAAATAATTTCAGCATCTAATGGCCTTCCTAACAGGTTGTTCTTTACCACTAGTCTTGAATGGGGTTGATCTGAAACTGATTTCATCGAAGGTTAACGGAAAGGAGCTGAAGGTAAGTGGCATATGGACTTCTTTCTTAAACCTTGCGCAAGATAGCATACAAAAAATGGTGTTCTTAAGCTACCCTATGATCTTAGTTTTTTTCTCAAAAAACACTTCTAGAAAATCTCTGATCTTAGGTCTTTTCATGATTAATGAAGAATATCGTTTACTTGACACTTATTGCCAAAGATAGTAAAAATGATTTTGTTCCAGGAGGATGATTTCCATCTGGACTCACGCCATCTGACTGTTTGCTCTCCTCCAAGTGGAAAATTTACGATGGAAACTGTCACTGAAATCTATCCTCAGAAGAACACATCCTTGGAGGTTCTGCCTTGATTTTACACTTACATCCAATCTTCATACATTATATGTACTAATTTGTACTTATTATATATATATATATATATATATATATATATATATATTTTACTTGATTTCTCAGTTTCAGCCTATTGTCATGTCTTAATGCAGGGGCTCTACAAGTCATCTGGGAATTTCTGCACGCAATGTGAAGCAGAGGGATTTCGGAAAATTGCATTCTTTCAGGTGTTGCTTTTAAATTACGTTGATACTTTTGCTTTGATTTGGTTTCTTCGGAGCTTTTTGTTGATACTTGTATGCAACATTAGGATCGCCCGGATATCATGGCAAAATTCTCTTGTCGTATTGAAGGTGATAAGTTATTGTATCCTGTATTGTTATCTAATGGAAATCTCATAGAGCAAGGAGAGATGGAGGTGAGATGCTTCGTTTCTAACTGATCATGAATTTTAACTTTAGATGCAAATTGATTGGCGTTTTCTTTTGTATTACTTCAGGGGGGCAAGCATTACGCAATTTGGGAGGATCCTTTCAAGAAGCTTTCCTATCTTTTTGCACTGGTTGCTGGACAATTAGAGAGCAGAGATGATTCTTTTATTACATGTTCAGGCCGGAAGGTCATACTTAAAATCTGGACCCCTTCTCAAGATCTTCCGAAAACAGCGCATGCCATGTACTCTTTGAAAGCAGCAATGAAATGGGATGAAGATGTATGATCTCTATACATTATATGAAGTGTTTGGAAGATTTTTGAATCTGGTAGTGATCACATTCACCACCTCTCTCTTTCTCTCTTTCTTGCCTTCTTAGGTGTTTGGGCTTGAGTATGATTTGGATCTCTTCAACATCGTGGCTGTTCCAGATTTTGATATGTTAGTTCACCCCTATTGAGGACCCATTGTCAGTACTTACATAGATATTATGTTACATTACTGAGGTTAATCTTATTGACAGGGGAGCCATGGAGAACAAGAGTTTGAATGTATGTTGAAAGCTGTTACAGCATCATATAATCTTAATATTAATGATATTTTTTCCATAAATTTTGTATTTTTTGTTTTTACAGATTTTTAATTCCAAACTTGTCCTGGCATCTCCAGAGACTGCAACAGATGCAGATTATGCTGCAATTTTGGGTGTGATTGGGCACGAGGTGTGCCTTTTTTGTATAAATTTGCATCTCTTTTTTCTTTATTTTCTAATCTTTACTGAAACTAGGATCTTTTTTAACTAGCCCTTCCCACAATTGGACAGGGAACAGGTTGGTTTGTATTTCTTGTGTTCGGAAATATTATATTCCTTGTCTTGTATATTATTATACGAGTTGATTGTGACTTTTGATTGCCAACTATTACTGTACCATATTATGGAGATTACTAACTTCTTCTACATTTGGGATTGGCAAGTTTTATTTTTTTACTTATTGATATCATTAAAACAGATTTTGTGATTTTATTTCTAAGTTGAGAATAGTGAGTATTCATCTTCAATTATTTCAATGTTGAAACAAAGTTTCACATTTAAGAACATACCAGAGTTACATGTCGGGATTGGTTCCAGCTTAGCTTAAAGGAAGGTCTCACTGTTTTCCGTGATCAGGTTGAGATACATTTTTGTTGGAGTGAGCTCCACATATTTTGTTATGTATTTAGCAAGAACATCAAACCCAATGTCTATTTTTCAGGAATTTTCATCTGACTTGGGAAGCCGTCCAGTAAAACGGATAGCCGATGTTTCAAAGTTGGGAACTTATCAATTTCCTCAGGTTTTGAAAAGTTTTCTGGTTGCATTACTTCATTCATTATGTTGTTTTATTTGTATGCACATTAAGTTTCAGTAAGTTTGGCTACAGTACCACTACCTTTTATCTTAATCTTACAGGATGCTGGTCCCATGGCGCATCCTGTGCCACCTCATTCTTACATAAAGGTTTCCAACACTTCCATTCTTCAAAATCTCTTTTATATATGTGTGTGTGTGCGCTATTAAAGTTTTGTACCAACTGATAATTTGGAAATTATTCTGACATCTTATCAGTTTACCCCTTTAACAGATGGATAACTTCTACACAGGCAAGTCTCTTCTTTCTATCTTTTGATGGGGACAATATTTCTGTCCATTACCAATTATTTTCAAATTATAACCTGCCCTTTTTTGGTGTCTGACATTGGTGATCGTTTGAATTTTTTTGCTGGCCCTTTTACCGATGCTCTGGATGTCATGGTTGACCTTGATCTTTGGCTTGCAGTAACTGTATGTCTTAGCCTTTGATCATTCTCTCGTTTATGTTGCAGTTTCATCTCATTAATTTTGACAAACAACTAACTCTTTTTTCGTTGATCTTGTTCGTCTCTTTCCTGACAGGTGTATGAAAAGGTTTGTTCTTTCTCTATTTTCTTGTTTGGTTTGAGACCTTTAATTTGTTAATTAATTATTTTATTTTGTTGGTAAGTTTGTCAGTCTCTAGAAATAGTAGAATTATGTTCTTGTCATCATTGTTTCAGTAATTTATTTTCTTCTGCCAGGGAGCTGAAGTGGTGAGGATGTACAAGACATTGTTGAGCAGTTCGGGATTTCGAAATGTAAAGAAGAATATTTTTGCTTGAACCTGTCACCTTTTTTTAATATTTTCTTTTTCTAGAGTTATATTACACCACAATAATTATATAATTGCATTTGTGGAGCTCCTTTTAGGGTATGGATCTGTATTTCAAGAGGCATGATGGGCAAGCTGTGACGTGAAGATTTCTTCACTGCCATGAGGGATGCAAATGGTGCTGACATGTCCAATTTCTTGTTGTGGTATGTTTTAAAATGTCTTTTTCTCTTTATGTTATGACTCGAATAAATGTGTATCTCAACTTCAAAATAAAATATCTGAGAATAAGAACAAATCTGGAAATGGAAATTATATTCAAATGATATAAGAAATCCCAGAGTTTAATTCCTCTGTACAAATGCTTCGCTAGCCATGCTAGTGTCACTCTTAGTAAAGAACAAAATATAACTGAATGAATTACTACCCTTCCCTCACATTTTATTCCTCTCGCCCTCCTGCCTTCCCTTTTTCCTTCTAGAACATATGGCTTTGATTATGGGCCTTTCCCTCTCCTTTATGTTTGGGCCTGCTGGACTTGGGCGCACAACACTTTATAAGCACTTGTGATTGATTCTGAGAAGCTTTATTTTAATGGAAATTGCAGGTATTCCCAGGCTGGGACACCCCATCTGAAAGTTAACTCTGCTTATAATGCTCAAGATAGTACTTTTTCTCTCAAATTTAGGTAAGATCCTGTTTGATCATTTTTATGTAATTAGTATTTTGCTATTGATTTTATGAATCTATAACAATATTTTAAGTTAAGGGCAATTTGAGTTCTACCAGAGAGACCACTCAAATCCTCGGACACTATAATTCTTTTTGGATATAAATTATGTATCTCAAGTTTTCAATTATTCAGGTCAGTTGAAATCCATTCATCTAATTAAATGTTTTGATCCAAACAACCTTAATTTTTATGCGCAAAGTTAGGGGTGGAAATATGCAGGTTGGGGTGATTTTATTGGTTTTTGACCCGGCCAGATATTTGCAGACTGATACTACAACAAAAGTTCATTATTTTGAAAACACAGTTATGCAAGTGTCTTGTGTGCTTAGTTCACTATTGATGTAATATGATCTGGGATGCAGTCAAGAGGTCCCCCCGACCCCAGGACAGCCGCTTAAAGAACCCATGTTTATTCCTGTAGCGTTGGGCCTTCTTGACTCTAAAGGCAAGGACATGCCTATATCCTCCGTATACCATGATGGGAAATTGGAAAATGTTACCAGCAACAGGTCAGCCAGTACACACTATAGTTCTCAGGGTGACAAAGGTTAATTCTGAATTATTTATTTGAGTGTAAATATGTCTTCTCTATTTTCGAAAGGGTTGCAAGGATCGCCACTCAGTTGACGAGCTATGGATTAAGTGATATAATGGACTATTTTTTGTGTTCTGTAACTATAAATTAGATGAAAAATTAAATTTGGCTTGAGCTGCTCGACCTCATTGTATCCACGTTAAATGATATGCTCTAATATTTGTTTATGTTGCCGCAAGTTTTATTTGTCTTGTTGTTGATTGTGTGCAGGAAGAAGAAGAATTCGTGTTCAGGGACATCCTAGAGCATCCAGTACCATCTATACTTAGGGGTTATAGTGCTCCTGTTCGGATGGATTCCAATCTCACTGATGCTGATTTGTCTTTTCTGCTTGCTAATGATTCTGATGAGTTCAATCGGTATGTGATTTTGGACATATAATCGATTTACGTACAAATAATTGGAAGAATCCGAAATGTTGTTTCTGCTCTTTTAGTTGGGAGGCTGGGCAGGTGCTAGCAAGAAAATTGATGCTTAGCCTAGTGTCAGACTTTCAGCTAAACAAACCATTGGTTCTCAGTCCCCGGTTTTTACATGGAATCCAAAGTGTACTTGGTGACTCGAGCATGGATAAGGTAAGAAAAAGTTTGGACTCTATGGGGAAACATGTTAAGAAAATTATTTTCCATAATATTTCTGCTAATTGTTCTATGTCTGTTTGTTTGACTCTGCTAGAATCAACAATATTTAAAAGCTGTCTCATTTTATTTATTTTGTCCATTTTTGCACTCCTTACAACAAAATCTTGGATCCAAATATAACTATTTTTTCTTTTTCAAGAAATAGGTTTGCTGAAGTTTTTAGATGTCCTGATTTGTTTAGGAATTCATTGCGAAAGCTATAACTCTGCCTGGTGAAGGGGAAATCATGGACATGATGGAAGTCGCGGACCCTGACGCCATTCATGCGGTTAGAACTTTCATAAGAAAGCAGATCGCTACTGAATTGAAAGAAGAGTTACTTAATGCGGTATGGGGCTCTCTAGTTTCTCTCAGAATACCTCGTTTTTCCTCCGCACTTCTTCTATGAAGATTAATTACCTATTTTTACTTGTTCATGTCTCATAGGTGAAAAACAATAGGAGTTCTGAGCAATATGAGTTCAACCATTCGGATATGGCAAGGCGTGCTCTTAAAAATATCGCCCTTGGTATGTTTTATCTCTATCAATTTACCAAAGCCTAACTTTTGATTTTAATATTCGTTGTTTGTTTTGTAACTTCTTGTTTGCCACTTTTCTGCAGCCTATCTTGGGTCACTTGGAGATGCTGAGATAACCGAGCTTGCTTTGGAAGAATATAAAACGGCCACAAATATGACCGAGCAATTTGGAGCTTTGGCAGCTCTAGATCAGACACCTGGTCAAATGCGAGATGATGTTTTGGCTGATTTTTACAACAAGTGGCAGCATGATTTCTTGGTAAGCATAGTTGCGTTCTTCAAAGTAGTTTTGTTTCTCTCTTTTTGGTCTTGAGAAGTCTTGGGGTAATTCTGATCTACATGTCCCTAATGTTGGTTTGCTTACAGAAATTCCCCTTATGGTTTTAATAATTATAACAGATACTATGTTCTTAACTCGAACGCTTGTTGCAATTTCGTGAATGTAAATAGTTTAGTTTGTTCTTCTCCGGGATATCTTCAAGAATTCCCATCAGAATTTTCGAGATATTTTTGTGACGATCATAATTCTCTTCAGGTTGTAAGTAAGTGGTTTGCTCTCCAAGCCATGTCGGATGTCCCTGGTAACGTGGAAAATGTTAGGAATCTCATAAACCATCCGGCATTTGACATACGTAATCCAAATAAGGTTTGTAAATTGTAACAAAGCTAAACTTATTACTTTAACCTCAAGTTTTCGACGTCATTGAGAATGATAACCGGTTTTTTCGGTACTTCATACAGGTATACTCATTGATTGGAGGATTCCGTGGATCTCCAGTCAACTTCCATGCGAAAGATGGATCCGGATACAAATTCTTAGGTGAAATGGTCGTAAAGCTAGACAAGTTGAAGCCTCAGGTCTGTACAAAATTTCTCATTCATACATCACTTTCAAATCTTCTTCTATTTTCAGTTTTGCATTCTTTGCGACAATTTCACGCAGCAAGCTTCCGGTAAACCTAAAGTTTTACTGGAAGATTTGAAATGATATTTAGTTCCCATTTCGCTCTTCAGTGCTACAATTTCATTCTATATCGTTTCGCAAAGTGGTGGGATTGTGTTAACTGTAGATGGCTTCTCGAATGGTGTCAACCTTCTCGAGGTGGAAGCGATACGATGAAAACCGGCAAGTTCTTGCAAAGGTAAGAACAAGGGTCGATTCTTGTCTACCTTTTTCTTCTTGTCTGGGATTAAGGAATCATTTTTCTACCCTTATTTTCCTCGGCAGGCTCAGCTGGAGATGATACGGTCTGCAAATGGGCTCTCCGAGAATGTTTTCGAGATTGCATCAAAGAGTTTGGCTTCTTGAACTTACATATCCTTCTCTTGAAAATCTGTGGATTTATGTTTTCATCATGGGAAGAAAATATTCATATTTATATCCTTACTTTTTTCTTGTCTGAAATTTGAAAAATAAATAATACCCAATTATTATTTTATTCAAATAAATATATTGATGAAAGTGTTTACTACAATTTAATCAATGCATATTTATTGTTTTCTTCTTCGTTCAAGGAAGATAATCATATTACCGATCAAGCAATTGTGTATTGTTGTAAACATTGAGCTTCATTTTACGTTAAAAGGAAAAATCCTCACCCTTTTTTTAATAATAATAATATAAAAAAAAAAAGTGGATGAATTTGAATTTTCTCAATTTTGTTTGACTTTGAGAAATGTTGTTGACAATATGATCGATTGGGAGTATTTTAGTCCATTAATTGCACTGAATTTTCAATTTAGTTGAACCACCCCGAACTCCCTTATCTAGAATTTTAGACTATTTTTGGGGGCTACATCTTTGCCAGCAAAATACATAGAAAATCAATATTTTTTATATAATTTTTTAGGTGAAAATTTGTGTGAGATGGTCTCACGGGTCGTATTTTGTGAGACGGATCTCTTAATTGTGTCATCCATAAAAAAATATGATTTTTTATGCTAAAAGTATTATTTTTTATGCTAAAAGTATTATTTTTTATTGTGAATATCGGTAGCGTTGATCCGTCTCATTGATAAATATTCGTGAAATCATCTCATAAGAGATCTACTCAATTTTTTAATTTAATTTACTCGGAATCAATCCTCTCTTCTTTCTTCCTCCAATTAAATTTTGAAGCAAATATGATGGTGACTATTAGATAGGACCTTTGCCGTACTTGAGTACCAAAGATATTTCATGGAATAGTGTTTCAAAATATAAGCAATTAGAGAGGTAAATGAACAAGTTAAGCTGAAGAGTACCTAGTTCGATCTCGATTCGAGTTTTTATCATAAAGATCGAATTTGGATTGCTTTAAAATTACTAAGGTTGTGAATAACGCGAGCTCGGTTAGTTAATAGTTCGTTTATCATGTTTAACGAGTCCGACTAAAGTTCATCTCGTTAGTAGTCTCGTTTTTGAGCTCGTTAAGCATATAATCGAGCACTGAGTTTGATTTGAACTCGTTAAAAATAGAATCGAATTCAAACATATAATAAAATATATCTGTATAAGCTAATATTAAACTAAGACAAAAATATTAGTATTCTTGTTTTCGAGCTCGTTAAACATATAATCGAGCACGAGTTTGATTTGAGCTCGTTAAACATAGAATCGAGCTCAAACTTATAATAAAATGTATCTGTATAAGCTAATATTAAACTAAGACAAAAATATTAAATGAACGTGTTAATGTATTAAAATTTAACTACTAAGATCATACTTATATTTTTATTTATGAACGAATTAGCAATTCAATTTAAACTATTCAAAAAATTAATAATAAGAATCATATACGATAAATAATTATTTTGATGATTAAAATTAAAACTATCGAATGTAAACATAGTTAAAGTACTACAAAACAAACTAACAATTATTCTCAATTTTAAAATTTTCTTGAGAAAAAATACGAAAAAAAAATTAGATAAGGGGTAATAATTATTAAGATATCACCACAAAAACCAACCTAAATGCATTATTATTAATATTTTTATTTGTCAACTCAACAAATGAGTCGAGCTCGCGATCAGCTCGAGTTCGGTTCGATAATATTAATGAAGAATCTCAAACAAGTTTTTCACCGAGCGGAACTTCGAATAACTTGTAAACGATGGCTTGGTTCATTCAGATTCTCGTGCTCAATAGGCCTATTTAACTAGTTTTCGAGTTATTTTTTTAACACAATAAACAAAAGGTTACCAAAACTATTTCTAATACTGATATTGTATATACATATTATTATTGGTATTTTGGATTCTTGAAACTTTAATATCTTGGGAAATAGTTGAATGTCTATTTTAATCCAAAAACTTGTGATCGAATTGTTCGTAGGCTATTTTTTATTTATTTTTTTATTTTTTTATTACAATCGAGATTGGTGGTTGAGGGGTCTCGAACATGAGACACGTGTCATTATTTGACATATTTGATGTCACTTGGGACAAATGTCGGTGACGTTCTTAGGCTTTTTTTTTTTTGTATTAATTAAAATTCAATATTTCTATATGACTATCATGTAATGTTTAACTAATTCTTAACAAGTTGGTCAAGGTGGACTTGAGTCAAGGGAATTCAGTTGCAAAGGCTCGCCCCAACTTTGGAAAACAACTGTCTCAGAAAGAAACGATCAACTGTGGTAGTTGAGAGTTGTAAACTGATATAAAAGAGTCCTTGGAAACTCATTGATGCATGTGAAGAAAGGGAAAAATTCGCTCTGTAATTTTTCATTTCCGCCTTTCTTTTGTATTGAGTTGTAATTGAAACTTGAAGGAAATATAATTGATGGTTGTTCTCTGGTACATCGAACCACGTAAACTCTCTTGTGTTCTTTACGCATTTAATCTTCATTATGTTGCATTTTCAATACGTAGTTTTACATTCTTGTTCGAAAAGCTGCTACACGCTGAAGATTGGCAATTGCTCAAAGAGTTGGAGATGATCAGTCCGGATCAATAACTTGATAAAAACATTTCCCAACACTAATAGTTTTACATTTGGAATGGAAGCTTTTCTATCTTAAACTAGCTTGCTGGCTGTAATGGCTCTTGTATTGCTATTAGCCTAATTGGCCCTAAAATGCGAACTTTCTATCTCATTTGTTTGCTAGCTTGCAACTGCTGTTATGGGAACTGAACTAAATTAGTTGTCCCGACATCGATAAGGGATATTTTATTCTAAAAGGATAAGAAATGACTCGCGAAGAAAGAAAAATATATAGATATTAGCATTAGACCTTTATTTCCTAATAATAGTAGTAGTAAAAAAAACTGAGGAGCAAAAGGAGGAATTCGCCCGAAGATTCGGCAGCTACCGCCACCCCTGCTTCCTTTTCTTTTGCCGCATTTGCTCAAAGGGTTGAAGCGAAGTTGGACTTAAAAGCATCGATGGCTCTATCGCACCCCGTGGTTTCCAGTCGTGGCGTATCATTTCTAAAATCTCAAGACATCGGGACGAATTAGGAATAAAATACAAAGCAAGTTTTATCGCTCGAATTTGGTTATTCTTATTTGCATGTTTTTCGAGCTATTTTTTCGCATTTATTACTCGTTACCAAAACACTTTTATTCCCTTTTGTTTGAGATCAAATCTGTTTCATGCACTCTTTTCTTTCTTTTTTTACGATTATTTAATTTCATACAGTAAACATGTATACAATTAATAAATTTGGCGACTTTTTAGTGCATTACAAATAAGATAAAAACTTGTGTGAGACGGTCTCACGGGTCGTATTTTGTGAGACAGATCTCTTATTTGGGCCATTCATGAAAAAATATTACTTTTTATTGTGAATATCGATAGGGTTGATCCGTCTCATAAATAAAAATTCGTAAGACCGTCTCACAAGAGACATACTCTACAAATAAAAAGAAGTAGATGGTTTTGATCCCAACAAATAAGGGAAGAAAAATAAAAGAAAAAATATTTATACTTAATTAAATCTTGTAATAAGCTGAAATATGTGATAAAAATACCTACGTGATATTGAATCTCTAAATAAAAATAAGAAATCAAAAGGGAAAAAAAAGTCAAAGGTAATATAGTAGTCTTGAAAAGACAACTTTTGGGAGCAATAAGTGGGGAGATAGTCAGTCAATCATCAATTACCTATTAATTAAATTTAAAATAAACTATAAGTAGTCTAGGAGACGTGAACCAACCGTGCAAGTTAGTTTGGGTTGCAGGTAAAGGGGGAGAATTTCCACGGTGGGCCCAAACATACGCGGGGTGCGCACGAAAGCGATGAGCGCACGTGCGCACACTCAGTGATCAGAACAAAGAAAAAGGTTTTCTTGGTAATTACGGCCATCATCCTTGGAAGAAGAAGCATCTATTATATTTAATTTAATTAACTAATTAATTCATTCATTCAGTGGCCTTTTGAAATTACGAAAATACCCTTATTCTCTTTTATTTATTAATGTCATAATTAATTAATTAATTAATTAATAAAACCATATAAAAGGAAAACAATGACACCGTTGGTTTATTAGGCCAAAAATTAAATTATTTTATTTTTATTATGTCTGATTTTGGTTATTGTGGTTTAGTATTGTATACGACTTAAGTACAAACACTTGAAACATTGAAAGGAAAGCTAGACCGGAACAAAATGACTAAAAATGTCTTTTATATGAAACCATTAATAATGTTAAAAGAGACTGAATTTTAGATAAATAAAACAAGTGACGCGATTATATAGAAGATGAATATATTACAAATGATTAAAAAGAGAGTAGAGTAGGTTTCTTGTGAGACGGTCTCACGAATCTTTATCTGTGAGACGGGTCAACCATATCGATATCCACAATAATAAGTAATACTCTTAGCATAAAAAGTAGTACTTTTTCATGGATGACCCAAATAAGAGATTCGTCTTACAAAATACAACCCGTGAGACCGTCTCACATAAGTTTTTGCCAAGATTTAGTATACATATTTTACTTGTATTATATTTAAATCGATTGGTTTTTTTCATTTTTAAAACCCAAAAAAATGGACGTAATCAAAATTTAAAATTCAGACGTTTATTTTGACAAAAAACTTGTGTGAGATGGTACCACATGTCGTATTTTGTGAGACAAATCTCTTATTTGGGTCATCCATAAAAAAATATTACTTTTTTATGCTAAAAATATTATTTTTTATTGTAAATATCGTTAGCACTGACCCATCTCATTAATAAAGATTCGTGAAATCTTCTCACTAATATTCTACTTCATTGATTTTACATATTTGAAGTTAGATCCATTTTTTTCGATTTAAAATCAATTAATGAACATCCTAACCAAAATACCTATACTAGCCCCGGAATCGAATGCAAGTCAATGCATCCCGGGAAGCCCTTTAATGACATTTCGATCATGTACAGAAATGTAATTTTACTCATGACCCTAATGATAATCATCATTATACAATTGAGAACCCCCTTTTTGAAGTCATTGCCGTGTTTGACGTCCAAATCAATCTATACTTACACATATACTTACAACTACATTTTTTTTCTCTTCATTTATTCAATCGTAGTTTGATTTTTGTTTTTGTTCGATGAATATGTGAAATTTAAGCTCCACATTCGGAAATTTTTTGAGTGAAATTTTGTGTGATTGATCTGGTCAACAATGAGAAGAGGAGTGAATGGAACGGATGCGACGGAGACGATAAGCGCCGCCGCCACTGCGGTCGCATATTTGGAGAATCGCGTTCCTCAAGCTTCGTTTCAGGTGTGGAGAGTTTATTTTTGATTATTTGGATGATTGAAGCGTTTTATGTGCTTAGTTTGTGTTGAAAGCTACTTTGTGATTTTTTTTGTTTACCTTTGACTTTGGTTGTAATTTGATGGTGGTGTTTTTAGAATTCTCTTGGTTGAGTGTTTAATGCATGTTTCAGTTCCATGTTTTTTTATTGGATTAGAGATCTGATGATTAAGTTTTATGATTTGTCGTTGCTGTGGAGAAGTTTGAATTTTGTGTGTTTTAGGCATGAATGTTGTTGTGAGTGTCGATATTTTGACTTGAACCGGATTTTGTGTAAAGGAAATTTAAGAATATCAGGTGATCTGAGTTTCTTCATAGGAGAAAGGGTTTCGAAATTATGCCGAGCTTGTAAATTTTGTTGGTCCATCGCGAAAGAATGTAGAAGCAGAACTCAAGTTTCTCTTCTGAGAAAGTTGTTTAATTTATGAATACGCATACAAAATTACAAGGAATGTTGATCACAGTGGTCCACCTGTTTTATTGTGGGTTGGTTTACTAGTCTGGATCTTACCATTCGCAGCCAGCGTTCACTTTGATTAAATTCTTTATCTGCTAGGATAACCCTGACACTGGAGCACAACTCATGGTACATGTAGAGTCGCTGCCCATGGATCGCTGAAATTTTTAAACTTATTGAAGCTGCAGAATTTTGAATTATTTGTAATCAGAATTTTTAATTCTTTGTAGACTTCAATACGGACTGTACTCTGTATCATGATGTAGCCCCAGTGGTGCTCTTATTTTTTTCTATTCTACCAAAGAAACTCAAAACACTAGTGAGCAAAACCAAATTTACCTAACTCTGATTTTAACAATAGTAGTTGATTTCTTTTGAGCTGCTATATCTAGTTGCCTTTGTGCACTAGAATTTGACAAAGGGAAGAAGTTTCTTCAGTGTGGTTGTGGACACTCTTAGGTGTTGCCTTGTATTTTATCTTTATTTTTTACTAAAATAGAATGATACTACTAACTTCTGGCGAATTTCTGGATCTTGCGTAAATTTTCCCCTTTGGGTTCAATGAAGAATGCTGTCCATATGCTTTATTCTTATTATGGTCATGTGCTGTAAATTTTCAAGGGCTTCATTTTTCATAAATCGGATTGGTTTCTGTATAGCGATGCTCATTCTCATGTAATGTGATTTGTTCTATGTTATTGTAGAAAAGAAGGTGGGGAAGCTGCTGGAGCCTTTATTGGTGTTTTGGATCGCAAAAGAATAGCCATCGAATTGGACATGCAGTTTTAGTTCCTGAAACTGCAGCTGCAGGAGCAGATGCTCCCGTAACTAGACATCCATCCCAGCCACCTTCCATAGTGCTGCCTTTTGCTGCACCTCCTTCATCTCCGGCATCATTTCTTACATCAGAGCCACCTTCTGCAACTCAGTCACCAACTGGCTTATTATCTCTCACTTCTGCCTCTGCAAACATGTATTCTCCTGGTGGCCCTGCTTCAATATTTGCTATTGGCCCTTATGCGCATGAGCCCCAGTTAGTGTCACCCCCAGTCTTCTCGACCTTCACCACCGAACCATCAACTGCACCCTATACTCCTCCCCCAGAATCAGTCCACTTGACCGTGCCTTCCTCTCCTGAGGTGCCTTTTGCTCGGCTTCTTGAATCCAACCTGCACAATGGTGAAGGTGATCAAAGATACCCTTTATCCCAGTATGAATTTCAATCATATCAGCTTCAGCCTGGCAGTCCGGTCAGCCATTTGATCTCTCCTTGCTCAGGCATCTCTGGTTCGGGCACCACATCACCTTTCCCTGATCGTGAGTTTGCCAGTGGACATCCCTTTTTCCTTGAGTTTAGAACTGGAAATCCACCTAAACTATTAGATCTTGACAAGATCATTCTTTGTGGATGGGAATCACGCCAAGGATCAGGTGCAGTGACTCCAGATGCTGCTGGTGCTACATCTTGTGAGCCTTGCCTTATGAAGCGCCGAGATTCAGATGTTGCTTCGCTTCCAGATACACATAATGGATCGATAGATGATGATGCTGTGGTTGTTCACAGAGTTTCTTTTGAGATACCGGCCGAAGAAGTTTTACAATGTGTGGAAAAAGAGCCAATGACCTCACCGAAAGCCGTAGCAGTGTCTGTTGAGAATGTAGAACGCAGAGGAGAAGAAAAGCCATTACAATTCACTGATGAAACTGGTGGTTCAGCTGGAGAAATTATCATTGGCATCTCCGAGAAAGCTCAGACCAACAGTGAGAATGGACCGCATCATGAAAAAACCCGAACAATTACTCTCGGATCAGCCAAAGAGTTCAAATTCGACAACATAGATGGACACTGCGATGAACCAGTGGTGGGGTCTGACTGGTGGGCGAATGAGAAGATTCTTGGTGAGGAGGGAACATCATTGAACGACTGGTCTTTCTTCCCAGTGGTGCAGACTGGTGTCAGTTAGCTGCAGCAAACACGAAAGAAGGTATTACCTATATAAAGTTAGAACACATCCGGTGACTACTTTGTATATTTTGACCTTAAGTGACACTGGAAAATGGGATATTTAGCTCTTCACGTTTTGCAGGACTGATTATTACTGAAGGCCGTTTTTCGCGTACTTCCTGACCTGACCCAATATAGAAAGTGAATTGTTTAGGTTACTGACTATTCTGCAATACCCAGAATGGAAACTTCTTGATGTATATGTATTTTTGTTTTTTTATAAGTTAGGTACTTTGATATAGTTAGAAATGTTTCAGTTTCAAGGTAATACCGTAATGGCTTTTTTTATAGAATTCGGACAATAATCGCGCCAGTCAAGCTTGGTGATGTATGATATATAGCTTGTTTTTGCCAGCCTTTAGTGCATCTTTTATCTGTTCATTAAATTTTATGCAACTCAATTTGTATTTTGTTGACATTTTGCACATACCCCTCCGATAATGGGAATATACAGATGTGTATGCACAATTTTGTGCAGTTGCTTAGCATTGGTGTCTCATTAACCAATTCTTAGGGAACTAAGAATTGCAAGCCCTTTTTATCGACTCTTCCGTTTTTAGGATTCCGGACGATAAGAGCTAAGCTGTTTTAGCAAGTATCATCAATTTACCCCAACCTCCCTCGACTCCGAATCGGAGCTGGCGATAGACTAGGCAAAAAAGTGTACCCGCAGTAACTCGAGGAGGCACCCCTCCATTCACGTTTGAGTGAACTGACAATAAGTTGAGTTGATTTTCATGAATCTCGGTTCTGGTTTTATTTCTCTTCAGTCGTGATCATCTTTTGAAGATTGAATGATGATCTTAATGGGTGAAATATCTACATTATTGTTCACCACCTTTTCCAAATCATTATTAAACATTATTTCAAATTGTAAGCATTGAGAAAACAGTATTTCTACAGTTTTGGTTCGTTATCTTGTTAGTTTTGAAATTTTAGTTTTTTTTTTACTTAACTTTGATGTAGAACATATGTGATGTCTATGTGTCTTCCACATGACGTTGATGTGTACATTTTCATACCAGTATTTTAATGAAAAATGACTAAAATTATTAAAAAATTGAAAGACGATATTATTATGATCTAAATAGCAAAAAAATAAGACCAATACAGCTTTTTAAGAATACTTCCTTGTTGATATGTTACTAAAATTATTAAAATATTTCCTTATTGATATATGTTCTTTTGAATTATAATTATAATCATAAAAAAATATAGAATACATTACTTTAAAGGTAAATTTGTGAAATCCTCTCCACATCTTTGAATTAAAATTCAGTATCTCGCCGTAATTTTTTAATATTTAGTACCTGACAATGATATAATTTTAGTTTTAAAAACATACAAACCCAAGTTACAATTTTGTCCTTTTATTATTTAAAAAATATATAATTTTATCCACGAATCGTCTAAAATATAATTTTTTTTTAAAAAAAATATTTCTCACTTTTCATGAAATAAGAGTAAATACTTGACATACGAACTAACTATTATTGAGATTGGGATAATTGATTTCACTATTTGAATACTCCAAATTGTATAAGAAATCAAGTTTTTTCTTATACACGATTGATTATTCACGTGCATTGTATTTTTTAGTTGAATTATTTGTATACAAAAATAATTATTAATTATGTTAACATTAAAGTAGCTATAAATTTGTGAAAAATCATTTAAAAATATATAAATATAATATTTATTAATTAAAAACTATAAAAAAATCATTTTAAAAAATATAAATAAAATCAATTATTTATTCCAATATATTTAAACCTTTTTCAAAGTCTTGTTCCTCTCAGTATTCTCAGAGTTTTCGATTATTTTCCTGTCAATTCCATCGCCTCCAAGAGGTATTTATGCACAGTACCTACGCATACACGTCTATAATTTTGTATGTATTCGCGAGTTATACTTTCTGGCCACGTAAACGTGTTTGCGTTTTTGCCCGTGTTCTTGCTTTTGCTGTACTGAATTCCTCTGTTGAATTATTTGGATGATTAATCTGTTTGTTTTTTAGTTTGTTGAATTTTTTTGGCTGATTAATCTGTGATATGGGTTTTTTTTTGTTCATATCGATTAGTTTTATTGAATCGGTATTACTGAGTGCGGTACGAGTGTGTGTTTTTGTTTTTTTGTTTGTTTTTTGAGGTTTTACTGTGATGAATTTCGTTTAGTTTGTTTGTATTTTTTCTGATGATTTAGCTGAGCTAATTGCCTTACTTTATTTCTTAGAATTATTTTATGATTCTAAAAGTTTATGTGATCTACCGCCTACGTTTATATGTTTTTGTTCATATGTGCTTACTGGTTTATGTCATATTCGACTATCCTTTATCTTCCACTTTTGCTCAGTTGTTTATGTTTGACTTTGTTTTAGTGGAAAATAATTGTAACTATATTTATACCAGTTTATGTCATGGGATTTATAAATTGAATTTATAGGTCTACGATTATGATCATGTTTGATGTAGTGCTTTCACTATATCCATATTTCTTCTATTCTTTTTGTATTCAAAATGACGTGGAGTCGGATGGTCTGTAAGAATTGGTAGTGCCTTTACTCGAAGAAAAAAACAAGATGATCATTGTGGTCAAGCCAATTGTGTTGAGTTAGTGCCAGGGTAAATGCATAGAGAATAGAGGGAGTAATTTTTGCACCTGGCAAAAGTCTATATCCTCTTACAAATATTGAGTGCAATGGTAATTTCAATGTTTCTTTACGGTAAATTATAAAATTAAATATTTTTGCTCGGTCTTGAAATTTTCTCTATCTGCATGTTGGAATGAGCTACTATGGCCTACAGTATGTGATGCTGGTGTTTTAGTAATGTTCAGCTTCTTGCTTGCTATATTTCGGAAAATTTCTTAGTTTATGATTATGGCTACTATGATTTTGCTTTCTAATTAATTAACTCTGGACTGTACATTCTTGTTAACCAAGTATGGGCGACGCAGTTCAGATTTCAAAATGACATTTTTCATGACTCATATTATGATGTTTCTTTTTATGTGTATAGTGGTGGAACAATGACCAAATTCCTGGTTGCCCCGGGTGAACAGAAGGGATAATTTAAGCACTGATGGGAGGCTGCTGTTGTTGCTGTGCATCTGAGAGTACTGAACAGAACAGTACATCAGCATACTTTAACGTCGGTGATATCCCCTGCCTAATCAATTGCACTTTTCTATCAATCTTAATAATATCGATGGGTCCATCAGGTTGAATAAGACCTCATAAAATTTATCTAAATGCTTGATTTTCTGTGAATTGTAAAAGCAGTGGTTTACTTATTTCTTGATGTCTGTGTTCAAGCAGCATTCTATGTCAAATTCTCGTGTGTGAAAACAATATCATTTTTCTAGTAGACATTAGGTTAACCATCCCAACTTGGTGATTATGAGAAATCTGGTCTGGATTGTAAGTCTTTAGTTTCGTCAAAATCACTGCTATTCAAAATGCGGATTGCAATAACGTAAAATTCACTGAATGTGTCATTGTAATCTTGCTTCACGTGAAATCTGGCAATGGCTATTGGGCTGTCCTGGAGGCCAGTGACATGTTTAGTATCTGTGCTCTGTGCTAGTTATTCTGGCATAGGAGTGCTCTGTGCTAGTTATTCTTAAAACTCTGTGCTAGTTATTCTTAAACGCAGTACACTGTACGAAAATGATTACCTGAATGCAAGTAATAATCCCCCCTCTTCTCCACCAAATCCAACAGAAAAGAGTGATGACCGTGAACGGCTTGGGAAAAAATGGTGGTGAAAGGAAATCAATGTAGATTGCTTATATTAGCTTGTGCTTTAGTATTGAAAGGATCAGCATCGTGATATTTGTGGCAATATTATATTAATGAAACACATAATGCAATGACTTGTTCAGAATGTTTTAGATAGTGCTTCTGTGCTGCTGATGAAGGAAACTGTTCTCTCTTGCATCTCAGTGTGTTGTAGAACAAACCTTGCTTTAAAAATTCTTTCTTACACTATTCTGTATAATAGCACGAATTATTAAACGCTCGTTAATTTTTCCTATTGCCTCTGAACACAGATGTGTTATGTGTGTATTAGCTCTTGGTTTCTTCCTTCTTCGTTAGCTGTGATTATGAGTTACTATCTTGTTTTGGATATTCTTGATGTAGGTTTTTAACTAAGTAATTTGATTTTCTATTGCGGCGATTTAACTTGCAGTATCCAGTCTCTGAAGAGCATGAACCCTTGTCACCTCACATTTCAACAGTCGCTACTCTCTCTACGGGGATTTTGGTCGATACAAATCTAGATACCTCAGTCCCAGATACTTACCGGTCTCCGCCTGCGCCTATACCATTTGTACCCCCACCTGCTCCACCATCGAATCAAGAAATTCCTGGAAATAAAGTGGCAGTGGCTTTGAAAACGACAAACACCATTGTTGTTGAAGACACAAATTTAGAGACCAAGTTAAAGAGCCTGAATTCTGATGGGAAGGCAGAACTTAAGAAGTCAGTTGAGCCTTTTGTTCCATCTTTGCAAGATGAGGAGGATGTTTGTCCCACTTGTCTTGAAGGTCTGACAAAACCACTTTTGTAACTCCTCTCATGCGCATTTTTTTGCTTCGAGAACTGAAATTTGACTTCTTCACATTTGCTGCAGAATATGACTCAGAGAACCCAAAAATCATCACAGGATGCGACCACCATTTCCACCTTGCTTGTATACTTGAATGGATGGAAAGAAGTGATGCCTGTCCCATTTGTGATCAGGTTTGGATGATAGCTACACCATGACCGTGATTATCTGCTCTATGTTTTCTGATGGCCCAATTTCTTTATCCTGAAACACTTTTAGTAACTTCTCTATTTTTCTTAAATGCAGGAGATGACTTTTAGCCCTTTCACAGGAGAGTAGGTAATGAAGTTCTTCAGTTGATATCTTAGAAATGCCCTAGAGTTTTTGATGCTTTCGTGGGAGCGGCTCAGTTTTGTGTCCATTTACTGCCTCACTATTATGCTCATTTTGTCTCTTTATATGTTGATTTTCTACATTTTCCCATAATTTGTGAAGATTTTGAGATTTCAAAGAATAAATTTTATTTTATTTCTAAAATAACAAGTTGTGGTTAAGGTTGCATAGTTTTCTTGTACATATTACCTGGGACAGGTGGTCATCCCTGCTAGCAATTCAAATTCTACAGAATGTATTGTTTCATTTGATTGATTTTAGATTACATGATGCAAAACCATCATTGGCAAAGGCTTTGTTTATTATGCATCTGTATAGAAGTAAGAAGTTGGGCAATCCCATTTCATACTTATTTGTCATGCCAAACGTTAAGGTAGGTTTGTTCCTTTCTCTATTTGATCTCATCTTGACTTGTCAAATTACCCACAGTGTATGGAGTAATTTTTTACTCTGTACTCTCTCTCTCTTATATATTTGTAGAAAGAACCATAAATCAGAAATTTTCATTAATTGAAAGGGACTTCGGTCGTAAGGTACCAACAATCTAGCAAAAGCAGAGTAAGGGCCTCTTTGTTTTGTGTTGATAATTTTCCAATAGACCCTTTAATTCTGATGGACGCTAGTTAAAGAAATTTAGATCTCTGATTATCTTTGGGCTGATTAGGAAATGTAGTAGGATGAAGTGGCAAAATATGTCGATGCATCTCATAATGTCCTACTATAAGAAGGACACTTAATCGTGTCGTATTACTCCAAGTTGGCCCAACAAAAAATAAATCAGACTGTTATGGTCAAGAGTAAGGATCTACGTTACGGTTCGATTCGGTCTGTAAATATAATGAAAAGTAATATTTTTTGACATAAAAAATAATATTTTTCTGGGTCGGGTTGGAGATATTTTCCACAAAATTGATGCGCAAGACGGTCTCGCAAAATTTGTTGTGTAACTGAAGTTTACAACTTGTTTTTTTATTTGATCATTATTTATCTATAGGGGGTTACACGTTTAAGAATTTATATGCTAATTTTTTTGTGGATATCATTTATCGGTATCACTTAGGTGTTCAAATGAATTTAATATGGTGAAAAATTCAAGGCTCGAATTCGGTTCGAAATAGATATATTTGAACTCGAGCTCAATTCGAAATTCGAAAATTTTAAAAATTTTGTTCGAGTTTGTTTCGAATAAAGGCTCGGATTCGAGTTCGATTCAAAAGACGTGAACATGTTCGCAAGCTATTCGAAGTATTACTCGAAAATAAATACTTGAAATGATCGAAATTAATTTATTATATATTAAATAAAAACAATATATATAATATAAAAACATTAAATACAACTTGATGAAATATGAATTAATTAAAAATTATCTATCAATAATTAATTTTAATAGATAATTAAATGTCACTAATTCAATGGAAATATGTGTCAAATTTGGGGAAAACAAGTGTCAAAATTTGAAATAAATTAAGACAAATGTCCAAGCTTAGTGGCTCCTCTACTCCTATAAATACATCCATTCTGAAGTCTTTCATCAGAAAATTTGATCTAGATTCGTGGGTTTAAAGAGAACAAGTTGTAGTGGGAAGTTAGAGTGGAAAATGTGGGGAAAATAGAGAAAATTGAAGGAAAATTACCAAATCTTGTCCAAAAATATCCAAATTTTCACACAACCACCCCTTTCATATCTAGAAATCATGATTTTCTTGAGGTGTAACAATATGATGATCCAAATCCTCCCGGAAAATTCAAGTTCATGAAAAACAATTTTTTTGAAAAATTCCATAAAACCGAATCTGAGGTAGTCATTTCAAGCTCGAATTACTCCTCTTGAACGAATTTTCCTTCGGTTTTGAAATACAAGTTGTTCAAAATGTTTCTTAGTTTATAAATGCGCCAGTCGATCATCCAAAAAGTCGCCGAAATACTTTTTTTGGTCGTCCAAAGTAAGCATGATAGTCATTCTATTTTTTCAAATTATGTTATTGAACAGTTTCGTAATAACATCATAATGGAAAATTTAAGACGCGCGTGGTCATCGAAGCAACCACTTGCGGCGCTAGGCACCACTCCGATTTTTCGGTTTCTGATTTCCGAATGATTCTGCATTATTTTTAGGAATTTCCGGAAATTTTAATGATTTTTGGATGTATATTTTAATTGTTATAAATTTTTAAAGCTTTATTCAAAACTACTTTGGTACAAATTTTGTACAAAAATGTTTTTTAAAAGTTTCAACACCTACTACCAGTCTTAACCAATGTAAAATATCAAAATTATATTTATAGGAAATTATTTTTTATTGGGATTGAAATTAAGACGAAAAGTAAGCTACCGAGGTTTCTACCGAGAGGTTTTTGCTACAGATATCGTCAATGATAGGTTTTAACATTTGGCCTGTAATTTACAATGAAGTTTATAAACTACTGCTTTATTCATATATTGTATCATGTTTTTCATGTCACAAATTATTGATCATATTGTACTGCATATTTGAATATATGGATTTATTGGTTCTTGACTTGTTACCAATCGGCTATTACTGAATGACTGAATGAATTGAGCCTGGATAATGACATATGTACCTGATTGCTAGTCCACTGGACAACGCGGGTTCGGCTCGAAAATGTGAGTTCACTTTGGCTCATAAATGATCGATTGCACATATCCTACCTGAATACGTGGGAAAAAGTGATACACCAAATTTTGGTGGGGGCCATCTCTTTAGCCGACACTATTTACTTCAGAGTCCTGATTATTCACTACATGTCACTTGACATGATATTTTCATTATGATATGTTATTACTGATACATGTTATCTCATATTGAATTATTGCAATGATAAATTTTTGTTTGACTTGTTATAAATATGTATAAGCTCAATTTTATTACCTTACGTAGTCCTCAAAGGCTTAACCTCTATTTTATTTCTATTTATTGTAAATTCTAGATACATGATTTCGGGACTTCAAATAGGATGAAAATTGAGAAAGAGATTGTTGGACCGTAACTGTTCTATTGAATTCACAATTTTTTATTTTTATAAATTAAAGAATTGCATTTGCATATGCTTCTGGTACACTAAATATAAATTAATGATAGTGTTTAGCAAAAAATCCATAGCAACGCTCTACAAAGTTTCTCTCATTTATTTTGTTGTTTATTTCTATTTTCAGCAATTTTCTTCTACAGATTTTAATATGTCCATCCAAGTTTCATGTAAAAGCTTTGTTCGAATTTATAACAGCATAATAAATGTTGATATTGTTTATGAATTCCTCCTTTAATTCCATTATATTTCTTATTCCGTGTTCATATTTTTGGAGTCATTTAGAGGGAATTATTACGAACGATCGAATCGAGAGTCGCAACGTTTGATAAAGAAGTCAGATTATTCTACAATTTTGGCACGAACACGTGCCTGGCACGCTCGCAATTTTCGTGACAAACAAGTTGGCACGCCCGGTGGGACACTATGCCTCCAAAGCGTACTGAGAAGAATGAAAGAATTCCTCCATCACAGGGGAAAGGTCATCGCTCACAGGAAGAAGAAACTGATGCAGATGGAAAAACTGTTGAAAGACTTGTTCATCAGTTCGAAGAGGAGACTACGAAGGAAGGAGTTGTCGTTTCTGGTGGTGATGGACCTTCAACAAACTTCATGGTGACTATGGAAAAGAATATCCGTAGTGATCTCAGAGAAATGACCTAAGCTTTCGCTACTGTTATGATGGAATTTGTGGCAGAGGTGAAGGAATGGAGGAAGTCTGCAAAAGGAGAGGTTGTCACATCAGAAAATGATAAACTTCAAGAAGTGGATACTAAACTATTTAAAGATCAAGACCAAGGATCAGGGATTCCTTAAGCAGGTGAAAATCGTCGCTTGGGAGAAGCACTGATTCCTGAATCTACCAAGGAAGGAAGATACACTCCTCTGCACAAAAGAGATGAGGAATTGGGGTTAAAATTCCAAAATTGCAGTAACAGTAAACAAGTGGCTGATAATATGTTCTATGTGACGTCTCCTAACTTACATCCAGGGATGTATGGTGATGGAGGAATGCGTGGATATTCAGTGCCAGGTTCGGGTAATAACACTCGGGGGGCAATCTATTCTCCTCACCAGTTACGACAAACTCCAGTGTTGGATTTTGAGATGGTACGTGATGTTATTCAAGAGTTGTATGGCCCAGGAGTTAGGTCAATCAACCGACCAGAATTCCATAAACCGTATCCTGATGTTGTTGATCGTGAAAATCCTTATCCATGAGGATATCGCATTCTAGACTTCACTTTATACTCTGGGGAAGATGGTCAGTCAAGTGTGGAACATGTAGCAAGGTTCACAATCCAGTGTGGGGAATTAGCAAATCTGGAGAATTTTTCCAATTACAAGCTACGCCTGTTCCCAAATTCTTTGACTAGCACTGGTTTCACGTGGTATGCGACGCTACCTCGAAACTCTATTATGACTTGGCATGATATGGAACGTCAATTCCATACACAATTTTTCCGAACAGTGCCTGAGATCAGTATAGCGGAATTGTCAAGGGTGGTCCAAAAACCGGGGGAATCTGCTAACGATTTCATTTGTAAATTCAAGAAGGTGAGAAGCAGATGCCGAGTTTTCCTCCCCGAATCAGAATACGTGAAGATGACACAATGAGGGCTCGATTTTGAGCTTAGAAAGAAATTCCAAGGGATGGAATTCCGTGATTTTTATGAACTTGCTGCCAAAGTATCAGAGTATGAGGAATTGTTGCGGGAAGAGAGTCATAAAAGAAAGTCTACAGTGGGCACTTATTTCCAGGAAGTGGAGGATGTTGCATTGGCAGATGTAGCAAATTTCGGATCATGCACTGTCCCTTTCTTGAAACGCAAGAATGAAGAATTCTCCAAGAAAAACTTTCCTCCAGTGCAAAACACCCTATACTTTCGATGCATCAAGGACGGAGGAAATTTTCGATCACTTAGTGAAGGAAAAGTTTATAACAACATTTCCCTCAGATCACAAGCTGCCCACTAGGGAAGAGTTGAAAGGAAGAGATTACTATAAGTATCACAATTCCTTCAACTATAATACTAATGCTTGTTTGGCTTTCAAGAATGTCTTGGAGGAAAGAATCAACAAGGGGGTCCTGAAATTTCCCGAGAAAAAAGAAGCAATGATAGTGGATGAAGATCCGTTTCCCCCGGTAGCCAATGTGAACATGAGCAGTACTGACTTGCATTTTTTAATCAATGAGAGGAGAATGAATGGGAGTGGGGACATGTCCATTAAACCAAGACTTACCATAAAGAAGTGTTGGGTGCCTCGAAAAATGATATTTGAGGTTAAAGAGAAGAGGACAGAAGCTACTCCTGGAAAAGACCACTATTACAGTGGGGGCAGTCTGCATTATACTGAAAGGAATATGAGGTATGATAGGGAATCCATGGCCAAAAGGCCGGAGAACCAGTACCTCAGAAGGAGCCCATGTTCTTGGTCGGTGAATAGCGAGAGAAGAAGTGACCTTCAGTCATTTCAGAAGATAATACAGAGGCCATCTCTTCTGAACACCGATAAAAATTATGAAAGGAAATCCCGCTTTGTTGTTCCTCCCAGAGCAATTTCCGATGGCGTATGCAGGCGGGTAGAACATCCAAAATTCCCAAAACATCTTTCTCGAACCCAAAAATGACGCCTGTTGAGAGAAAAAGCTGCTGAACGCACATTGAATATGGAGTAGTCATGTAAAGAGAAGAAAAAATTTGGGAGGAAGGATACTGAAGATAAAGAAGAGGAAGATGATGACTTGTTGTCGGAGGAAGATAGTAACGTGGTCAAGAAAGCTAACTGCAAGGTAGGGCAGATTCTTGTTTCATTCGAGTGTACCACTGGCTCATTAATGCTGCCAGAGGAGTTTAAACGCAAAAAAACGTTTGAATCCAATGTATTCACTGGAAATCAAAGTGGTATAGAATCCATTCAAACTGATATTTTGAATGAGAGCGTCGGTGTTCTTGTCGATGAAGAGAAAAGAGTGTTGATGAAGCAACCCACCAACGAAATGACGAAACATATCAAACCACTCTACATTGTAGCACACGTGAATGGAAAGCCGTTGTCTAGAGTGCTGATAGATAATGGGTCTGCTGTGAATATTTTTCCATACAGAATCCTTCAGAAGTTGGGGAAGAATGTGGAAGACTTGATCCCTACCGAAGTCTCTGTGGCAGCTTTTACCGGGGAATCTACGAAAAATTTGGGAGTGTTGCCAGCAAATGTTACTGTAGGGTCTCGATCCTTGCTGTCAGCTTTTTTCGTGGTCAATTCCAGTGCTAGCTTCCATGCTCTGTTGGGAAGAGATTGAATTCATACCAACCATTGTGTACCATCATCCATGCACCAGTTACTGTTGATATGGAAAGGGGATGAGGTGGAAGTGGTACAGGCTGATTCACAGCCGTATCAATCTAATTCAAACACAGTAAAGGCTAGGTATTATGATGGAGCCTTCGGCCCTATTAAAATTCGTGACTACAAGGTGAATGGACAGCAAGGTGCAGTCTACATGGATACTAAAAAAGTGAGAGAAACAGTTGAAAAAATTCTCAAACCCACCGCCATGGTCTCTCCTAGACCCATGGTCCGGCCTATTATCGAGGAGGTCGATGATTAAGTTCACTAAAGAAGAGATGGAAGTGGATGCAACTTCCGAATGGAAAGCCACATTGCAGCAGCTGGTGAACGAAGTGCAATCTCAAGAATTGGGGGATATCGATGGTGTTGAAGTAATATTTGAGGGGGAATGTAGAGGAAGCGAGGAAAAAAAGTTACAAATGGAGGATTTAATCTTAGCCCCGGCTCCGATGAAAGATCTACAGCCGGAGGCAAATGGTTCATAAAGATGGAATAGATGAGAAGTATTGTAAAAAGTAGGTTGGATGACCACTTTGGTTAGTTTTGTCATATTGACTCATAAAAAGATTCTGTAAATATGTGAGGATTAGGCTTTTAAGCCATTCCTTGCTGAAGTTTTTTGTAAATAATGATGGAGCATTGTGAATAAATAAAATGATTGCTCATGGAATCCGATGTAGTTGATGTATTTTGAGAGGAATATTTATTGTGTTGGTTGGCTAAATTGATGAAAAAGTGATGTTTGTTTATGGCATATCTTGAAACTTTGGGGAGTATTGTTTGAATAATGTTGTTTAACAGTTGATTGGTAACAAGCAGTGTTGACCCATCATGTTTGCATCAATGTTGAAGAAAACAGGTTTTTGCCGTTTGTTTAGTTTTTAGAAAATTTTGGCAGAGTTTTCCTTGTAAATGTGAAATGTCAAAATACAAATACATGAAAACAAATCTCAAGCAACATGTATAAAGTAAACAACATGTTTCCAACAACAAAGTTTGGCTTTTAAGCCATTTTCTCAACTCTACACATCATAAAAAACACTTGTCAAACAATGGCAAACAAGTGCAAAAAGTACACCTACTGTCCCTAGCCTACGTATTTTTTTTTTTACTTTCAATGTGTATGACATTCCATACATATATGCTCAGTCAGTTGCAAAGATATTTATCCAAGCTTGGAAATTTATTTTGGATTGGCCGGCGACACTCCCAAGAGGCAAGATTTTCCTTCTCCATTGGTATTTAAGGTACTGCTTGCATTGGCCTTTGAGATAAATCCTCGATTTTTCCAACTATGTTCCTACGAAATAAATGTGATCACATGAGAAATAATGGGGTGTTGATCAACAAAATTATGCTTTGTGTGTGCTATATGTTGTCATTGATGTGGCACGCGCCACTTCTTTTTGAGATGGAATGAATCTTGCCATTTTTGAATTTATGGCTTGCTAAAATTCCTGTAAATGAGATCTCGTCCTCAATGAATTTGGTGGAGCATCACAATTCCTTGTGCTAGTGCATTTCGTGTAAACACATGGAAGATTATATAAGTTGCACAAGCTATAGACCAAGCTCTGAATATGCACACCAAGGAAGTTGCTCTGTTGAGGTGCAAGCAGTGAGTGTTGCAAGGTGTTGCTATCAAAAAACTCATTCAAACATAGGCACAAACACCTTGAGAGCAGTATGAAATGTGGAAAATTCTACTGTGTTTTTGTGATAGAGGATTGAGAAAAATGGTAAAATATACCTAACTTGAGAAGGTGTGGCTTGATGTAAAGAAGTTTGATGATGACAGTTTTCAGAAACTTGGATGGCATTACAAAGGAGATATAATCGGCAGTTTCTTCGGGAAGATCGGTGGGTGCTGATGTAGATTTGGGTGGATGGAATGAGAAAAAAAGAGATAAGGAAGGGGTCAGGGAAAGCACACTCGGATCTAACCTGTTGGAGGAAGAACATGCATTCTAGCTGTCAATTCTTCTTCAAATCCATAGAACCAATCCTTTCAAAACCATATGACTGTACGCTGAGCTTTGAATAGCTAGAAGACCAAACAAAGTAGCCAAATAGCCAAAACGGACCAAATTGGCCATTGGCCCAAATTGGCTAGGGGCCAGTTGTTTAGCCCAAATATTTGAAAACCCACCAACTATAAAAGCCTGCATAATATGAGAAGGCCCAATAAACAAGCCCATAAAGTGTCAGTTGAAGACCATGACGGAGGAGGTGATCCATGACACATCATGGATAGACGTGGAAAATGGCCAAACCGTTTAGAGGAGTTGTATAAAAATGGAAACGAAAGAATCAAGAACCCCCGACAAAATCAACACCAAAATCCATAGCAACGCTTTGCAAAGTTTCTCTCATTTATTCTGTTGTTTATTTCTATTTTCAGCAATCTTCTTCTACAGATTTTAATATGTCCATCCAAGTTTCATGTAAAAGCTTTGTTCGAATTTATAACAGCATAATAAATGTTGATGTTGTTTATGAATTCCTCCTTTAATTCCATTATATTTCTTATTTCGTGCTCATATTTTTGGAGTCATTTCAAGGGAATTAGAACGAACGATCGAATCGAGAGTCGCAACGTTTGATAAAGAAGTCAGGTTATTCTACAATTTTGACACGAACATATGCCTGGCACGTCCGCAATTTTCGTGACAAACAGATAGATATCACACTTTTGGGTTATATGTTCTAAAGAGATTATTTTCTGATCGATAAGTCTAAAAGTTTGCAAAATGCACCAAATAATTGAGTTTTTATTTTTTTGGCTTCCCATATAATGGTCAGCCAATATTTGTCAACTTCTAGAATTTGGCCGGATTTAGACTTCTAGAAAACTAAAATTTGGTAAATTTGTACTACCCTTTGTGAAATATATCTGATATAATAATAGTTGGTCAAATTATTTAATATATATATTATTTCATGAGAGGAAGTCGGTCATTGGTATTAAATTTAGTTCAATCTATTGCGTAGTATGGGACCATACAATTATACAAAGACAAATTTTCTACTTTGAAATTTCAATCTTTTTCTTGGCAATGAAAGATTTAGTCACCGGAGCAAAAAAATTGAATTTTAAATTACTGCATAAATAGACCCGTACCAAACTCGAGGCACATGATACGGTCGCCTGACTCGCCTCAGGTAGTATTTTTGTAATCGGATCGGACCGTTAGACTGGTTCACCCGAGAATAGTTGACATGACCGGTGCTGAAACTCGAAAAAGTAATCGAATCGTTTAAAATCGGTAGAGAACCGGTAGGTTATTAATAACCAACGGGGTCTTTGATTTTTCATCAACATTTTTTATGTGTACTCGGTATTTGGTTACATGTGAAGTTAAATGTAATTTGGATTTTAGAGTTTGAATCGTGATGTTTATGTGAATATTTGTTGTATTTTTCGGCTTAAAAAATTTGGTAAAACCTATAAAATAATAAATATATTAATATTTTTATTTACTATATAAAATAAATATAATATTAAAATAAATATAAGTAGCGTCTCATTGTTATCTGTCAAAAGCAAATAATGATCCTTACACATTCTCAAAGTTTGATAAACCAAAATTCATTAAAGTTTTAAAATAAAAATATTTCTTATTACTAATCAAACAATTAAAAGAATCAGTCTTGCACAAAAATAGAATTATTTGAATGAGTACTTCCCTCCACCATGAACCGCCCTATCCTCTTTGGTCATCGTCTATCACTGGTTCCCTCGCCTACATTGATAAAAACTCGTAAAATACCCAAAATTTTAAACACAAACATAAAACTTTTACCATCTACATAAACACCTAATTTTCCCTTAAAATTTCTTTCATAGATAACTCATTTAATTTTATGAAGTGTGCCTCAGAAATTTTCTCCAGTCAATAGTCGTAGTTGTTCAATCGAACATACAAAAATTTAATGGCCAAAATATAGTCTTTTTTTAATAAAAAAATATTATAGTAGGATCCGAGGAATTGTTTCTCAAACTGTCACATAGTTTTAAAAAGCTCTCATTTTTATTATAGTTTGGAAAAAAAAAATTATTTTTATAATATTTTATTAAAATCCCCGATTCCGTGTGCTAATTACTTCTTTATATTCAACGTACTATGAAAGCAGTCGTTTCTTCGAAGCCTCGCAATTATCCACATTCCCAGCTGTATTTCTACGCTTTCCTCTGAAATCTCAGTCCATCTTCCGGATTTTTCTCTTCTTCGCTCAAAAATCAAAACTCAGATTCGATTTCAGTTTCTGCGGAGGAAGGAGAAGCAGCGGAAATGGGGTCGCAGCAACATTTGGATAAGATGCAGCAGCGGCAGAACTACCGGAACCTATGGCACACAGATCTTATGCGCACCATTCAGAATGATCCTCCCTGTATGTTTGATTGCATTCCAACTTTTTTTTTTGTGTGTGTACGTTGTTGTTTCTGTAATTGATGGGTAACTGTTTTACCCTTTTATGATTTCCTTTTTGTGTTGGGTTTCTATTTTGCAGATTGTTGCTTGGCGCTGTGGTGGTGAGTGAGTAATGGAGTTTTGATTTTGTTGTGCTGTGATTTTCTTGGCGTTTTTGCGGTGATTTAAGTTGCTATTGCGTTCTGATCTGAGTTCTTGTTTGGAGTTCGATATTTTTTCCCCTAATAGATGAAAAGTCAATTGCTGTTTTGTTCGGTAAGACATATTGGTACAATATTAAAACTTTTCTGTGACAAGAGAGTTGCTTTGAGCAATTTATTTAAATTTCATGTATCGAACATTGATTTCTAATTTTTTTTTTTGGTTACCAGATTTTAAATTGACTTTGACTTGCACAAATATTTAAATTCCCCGTGCATGGTTTCACATCACAGAAAAATATATTTTATAGTTCTGCATTGATTTAATGCACATACACGACTAAGGAGTAAATAAATTTACCACTATTCAAAGGTTAATGTAGAACAATGAGTAATAAAAGTTTCTTCCTCCATGAGTATTATTTCTTACTGTGAAATGGAATGGATCTCAGGATCCCTTAAATGCTCGAGAGGTATTATCGTGATTTGAACAACTTTATTCCTTTTATTATTTTGTTTTTGAATCTGACTGCCTTTTTTTTACAGAATCAATCCCTTTTTAAGGCATAGTGTAAATATTGTTTTTTGTTTTTGGCAATTGATTATTGGAATTAAAGGCCAAATGGTACTATGAACTTTTGTTAAGCTCCCACTTTTGCTGTAGAGGTACCCAACTACAGTTATTTACTTTCTGTGTCAACAAGATCTGTTTTAGAAAATAAAGTATAAGATCTTCTATATCCCATTAGTCTTGTTTCGTGTCATCAGTTGATTAAGGATACCTGTTCATGGCTATCTCGGGAAACCTCTATTTTATTTCAAGGTGGTCCCTTGACTGAGTTTTTCATGCTTCAATGGTGTAGTCTGAATATGATATCCATAGATAATAACTATGTTATTCTTAGCTTAGTGTCGGCATAAAACTGTTTCCTCTAGGTTTGTTGAAGAAATATAATGATGCTAACACGGGACTGTAAATTACTTCAAAGTAAACCAAAATTCTGATTGATGTGCCTCATAGTTAATGAATCAATTGTAAAATTGAATCGAGGCCTGATTGTATGATACAAATGAAGCTTTCTATATATTATGTATGTGAAATGAAATTCATGTGTTATGGATCAGTGATATGGAAATGATAGTTGATTGAACGATATCAGTGATCGAACGATATCAGAGTTCTTTTGAAAACTTTTGTGTTGACCTGATGGTACTTATGTCATATCCGTATCCGTGTTGTATCTATGTCCGATACTTTAGAAATTTTTTTTAGGAGTATCCGTGCTACTTAGAGGATTGATTGTATGATATAAATGAAGCTTTCTATACATTATGTATGTGAAATGGAATTCATGTGTTATTGGATCAGTGATATGGAAATGATAGTTGATTGAACAATATCAGAGTTCTTTTGAAAATTATTGTGTTGTAACTGACCTAATGAAATTGTACTTATTTCGTGATTTCAAAATTTGCAGCGGACCATGTATATCTTATATGCTTCGGAAAAGAGCCCTTTACAATGATATGACTCGGTAGTTGAAGTCTCCTCCCTTGCTAGCTTGTTATTGGATCCACCTGCTTGCATGATCAAAGTGTAATTGTGTGTTCAACAGGTATGTCTGCTGTGCTGGCTATATGCCTTGCAGTGGTCGATGTGGAGAAAGTCGTTGCCCTGAATTTTGTCTTGCCACAGAGGTAAAACCAAATTTGGTTTTGATTGTTTTTGAGAATTAGTATTTTATCTTAAAATGAAAACATTATATACGGTCACTGTAATCGCCATTTTTCAATTATGAATAATAGTAGTGTACTGAGACCGATTCTTATTATCTATTTATTGTCTTTCAAAATTTCAGGTGTTCCTATGCTTTGGAAATTCAGTAGCCTCAACAAGGTTTTTATTGCAAGATGAGTTTAACATACAGACAACGCAATGTGATAATTGCATAATTGTATAGTTTCTCTCTCTGGATCTATTTTCGCATCAACCCTTGTCTCCACGACTAAATATGGCTGTATCTTTGAGTTTTTGTACCCTATTTGATCTTGTATTGATTCTTTACTTTTAGGGTTTCATGTTTTGCCTCCAACAAATTGCTTGCATTTTTTCAATCGTTGCAATGATTGTTGGAAGCGAGGAACTTTCAGAGGCTTCTCAGATACTGTCTTGCTTCTCTGATATGGTGTACTGCTCGTAAGAAACTTAGCTTTAGCTCATCCGATTTCTGGTAAAGGTTGTTGAGTTGTAATGATATCTTCTGGAAATAACTATATATTTTTACGCTTTGCAGGGTTTGCGCTTGCATGCAGGTTAGCACAAACTTCATATGATTACTTGATGGATTATGATACAGTAAAATTTATAGACTGACACGAGAAATGTGGGTGAACCTTGTAGGGATACATGGAGGGCAATTGCCCCACTTCAAATGCAAATACGTTCAGTATTAAATATATATTATATATTTGTCTAAAAACACTACTTGACTTCCAAAGTGTAGTAAGTTGCACCCTTCATCTGATGTGAGAATGAGGAAGTGACTTTCCGAACATTCAGAAATTGTGAATTAAAATAAAACTGGATTTTATGAAAATGCTCATCACATTGTTTGTTGTACACATCGGTATTCTCTTTAGTCCTTGATTCTTTGTGGTAAAACATTAATAAAATTGCCATTCTTTGGTTTGGTTTTAAGGACTTGAATAAAATGTTTGCATTGTTGTGTTTCATATATTTTTTCTGATTTATGCTTTTCTTTTATTCTTCTCACCCTGTTTGTCTCACCTACATTAAATGCATCTTAAGAATGTATGCATCTTAAGAATGTAATCCTGACTCTTTGAAAGGAGAATGGATTAAAAGCAAGTTACCTATCTTTCTCTACCCTTCTCACTATCTCTAAAAAATCATGGATTCAAATGTGGCATAAGCATGTAGTTAACATTAACTAGCTCGTGCTTTCTCATCTTTGAACACTGCTTGTTTGGTCTTGATATTTCAGACGCAACACAAGATCGAAATGGACAAGCGAGATGGAAAGTTCGGCCCACAACCAATGATGGCGCCAAATGTCCAGCAAATGTCACGTCTCGATCAGCCATATCCCCCGTCTGTTGGATATCCACCTGCATATGGCCAGCCCAATTATCCTCCACCTCATCAGGCCCCGGGCTACCCACCTGCCGGCTACCCACCTGCCGGCTACCCACCTGCCGGCTATCCACCTGCCGGCTATCAGAGGTGATGATCGTTCCAGTTTTTTATGTCTTTCTACTACAAACTCGAGACCATAATTTGCCAGTGCGTGCATGATTGGTTTGTTATGTTAAATAGCGATATAGTTGCATATTTGATGAATTATTGTAAGTTTCTCAATTGATTGATGAACATATCTAGTTTGCAGCATCTATATTTGAGCTTGCAACTTGTTCATACTTTTGCATTGAACCCAATATTTTGATGCGCTGAATTTTTTATATGAATGGGCCATGAGGTGAATATATACAATTCTATTCACTCAGTCGCTTTTGCGGCATTCATTTCTATCTTGTTTTGTTCTCAGCAATAAAACACTAAATTGGTCATGTGGCTTTTACTTGCTAATTCTATTGAAGGTGAACATAGTTTTTCAAATGAGATGAAATATGCGAAATCACAAGTTAGCTCGTTTAGCATTCGTGTTATGATGTCGTATACGACTCATTGTCCAAACGATGATTCATCTGATACTTGTTATTTTGCAATTTTCATGAATATGGTAGGGTAATCTGCAACTTTAAAAATTTTAGATTGTCTTTGGATGGGATGTATTTAATTTAAATTAAGGGATTTGATTCGAAGATATATTTGAAATAACTTCTGGATGCTTTTGAAACCCATCCTCTCAATCGCCATAACATTTGCTAAATTAGTATGGTGTGTTGAAAATGCATTTATATGTTGTATTTGGGTGTTGAATTAGAAGAATACATCTGATACAAGGAATTATATGAATGACATGTTGAATATATTGAAATCGTTTCTACTTATTATGAAATTAAAAGAAAATAAACATTTGATTAAATTTACACCTCTACAACATTTGAAGTCATCCATGATTTCAAATAAGTCAATCCAAATGCACTATTCACATAAATTTATCCGAACAATTCACAGATAAAATGAAACCCTGAAAGCATGATTTCTAGAATATCGAAGTGTTGAAAAGAAACAAAAAAAGAGGCAATAATAATATTTATTGTAATATCAATCCTTTGTCGTTTTACTAAAAGTGATAGCTGGTGATAAAAGTGCAACTTAAATATTTTAAACTATACAATAGCTCGAGTACCACAATTCAATCGCTCTGTCAGTAGGATCAATTATTGCACTCCAAAAATTAGGATCAATTATTGCACTTCAAAAATCTATCTCTCAATAATTGCATTTCTTGCGTTCAATGAGAATCGAACCCGTGACCTTGAGTTTGATATCAATTGTATGATCGATCGTTTGTCGCTTTACCAAAAACTATAACTGGTGGTAATGGTGCAACTCAAATATTTTAAATAGTACATCAGCCGAAAAACCACGATTCGACCGGTTTTCCAGCAGGGACAATTATTGCACTTCAACAACATCCCTCTTAATAATTGTATTCCTTACAATCAACGTGAATAGAATCCGTGATCTTGGCTCTGTTACCAATTGTAAGACCGAGTGTTTGTCAGTTTAACAAAAACTATAGCTGACGGTAACGATACAACTTAAATTTTTTAAATCGTACAACTGTCCAAATAATACGATTAAATCACAAAAATAATTATCACACTCCGTACACTTACTATATTAGTTTTCTTAAATTAATATCTCCCCTTGTATTCATGCGATAAAAATAATTGGTGGTTTCGACACCGTGATCCCCTAACGCATCATGTGAGGTCTCCCTCTATATGGAATTACCTAACATCAAAGTCGGATTGTGGTAGGAACTACATGTGGCTCGAAAGCGTTGTTTGGAACAATCGCCTCGTTGGTAACGCTTTTTCCAATTGAATAACACGAAACCATACGACTTAATTCACGAATCTATACTATACTATCATATAATCACCTAATCGATCAACTTTTTTCTTGGAATATAATCATAATTTGAGTTTAAAAAGGTCAAATTGGGCGGCCTAACAACAAAAGTTTAGAATTTTTAAACCACGACATAATTTAATAATCATTCAAAATATTCAGAAAAAAGCCCAAATAAGATTCCAAGAAGCAAAGAATAATATATAAACTTATTCAAAAGAATCTATGCTAAAATATTATAGACATGATTTAAGTTTCAACAAAACAAAAAAAAAAATTATAATATGCAAAAAATTTGTATTTTATTTGGACGAGGAATTTTTTTTTTAACTATATTATAAAATTATGACTGAAATTTAACAACAAATTAATAAATGCCCATTTTTAATCCCAATTTGCGTAATTTTATTTTAATATTTTAATGGGCATAGAAAATTGGAATTTAATTTTGTATGTTGTTTGGTTGGTGTTGACTAGACGTAGACGTGATCTTGGCTGCCACATGTGAGGAAACTTCTTCGCAGGCATCTAAAGAAAAAGATAATACTTTTTTTGTATATTAAATGAAAATTTGTATTTTATTTTATTAATAAATTTTATTCATAAAATGAAGTGAATAGAACATGAAATCGAGTGCAAATAAAAATTTTCATATTTAATTTGATATTAAATTACGTGAAAATTATATCTTGGTTCAATATATTTGTCTTTTTATAATTTAGTTATATATATGTTACTAAATTCTAGTTTTAATTAGGGGTGATCAAATTTTTTTATTAACCGCCCGAACCGAATTGCACCGCACCGTTTTTCATAAGATTTTATAAAAATCACGATTAAAAATACTAATCATAAACCGCACTGCATACGCGGTTCTGTTATTTTTTTTTGTCAAGAACCGCACCAAACCGCACTGCCTAAACCGCTTGCCATAATATTGAGCCTAAAATTATAATAATTTGTAAACAACATATTCAAATAAAGAAGTCATCATTCATAATATCTCAACTCTCTTCAAAATTATTATTCTTACAAATAAAACTTATCATTTTCTTAATTATTTTTTATATTAGTCTTTTATTAAAGTATTTATTTCTTTTGCGATAATATTTTGTTTGAAGTTTAAAAATAAAAAAGGATAAAATAGTGTAAATGTCATTTTTGTTGTGAATGTGTTGTGTTGTTAAATTATTAACTTATTTTTGAATCTTGATTATTGGTTTTTCTATTTTGATCTTTATATGCTTTGAACTATATTTTATATTTGAAAACAATATACTGTTGTTATTTTCAAATAAGTTAGAATATATGTTCTAATATTTTTCATTAAAAAAATCGTAAACCGACCGCAATCGCTCAAAACCATAAGGCTAATTTTTCATGTAAAACCGTGATTAATTTTTCAAAATACTAACCGACCGCATATGGCAATTAGGTTTGAATTTTTTTAAAAAAACCGCAAAACCGCACTGTGATCACCCTTAGTTTTAATATGTTATTTTTGTTAGATCAGGTGTCCGGTGAGCTAACCAGTGGCTTGTGTTTTATCGACTCTTATGCAAAAAAATATTTATTTAATGATATTTTATGATTTTATCCAATTATGATATTTATTTGATTTGTATATCAATGAAAAATGCATACATAAAGCCCTTGAATATACAAAAAATATAATGAAGTCTTTCTCGTAATGTAATATCATGAAACTCATTAAGAAGTATCCAGTGAATTCTAAAAAAGTTCATATTCGAATCAGCCGCATAAAATAAGGATAAATGTCGGTTGAGACTAATATTTGTAATGTAAACGTCATGTTTCGTTAACAAGGGCATGAAGATATTCATTCATACAAATGGATGATCATTTGATGATGCACTGAACAACTCTCACTCGAACTGTCTAAGTTGTTATCACTTATCGAGTGAAATATTCACCATTTGCCTGTGGGTGAAGATATCATATGTGATCTGATGAGTTAATAGTGCAAGTAATCTCTGGCCAGAGTAAGAAATGTGCATTTTGGAGAGGTATTTCCTCAATTGCACATGCCATGTCACTGTTATCACTCAAAGATACATCACATCGTTATCGAATTCCTATGCAACTCTCGAAATACCAATGGTTGTAGATTCGATCGAGATATATGAGGTGAAGGGACCGTACTGTATGCTAACCATAACTTAAGTTCCCTGAAGGCATTATCAGTGATACTTAAGTGATCATGAGGTGATGCTACTAGACACTCTTATCATGATCTGATAGGTGCAATCGTACTTGAGTTCTGACATTCTTGATCAATGGGTTGATGAAAAGAATGAGCCTAATTAGAGTAAGCCCGAATAAGAATAAATGTTATTCTGAATCACAAAAAGTTGTGAACCCACGACTAGCTGTATACTTGAACCATTGAGGGCCACACAAGTATTGGATTCTGTGTTCCCATTGAGACGGTGAAGTCTAATAAATTGAATTTGACAACTGTAGTTTGATGAAAATCAAACAGATTTCTTATAAAGAAGTTTATAAGTTGGTTCCATGTATTTGAAGTTATCGAAGTTAGCTTAATTGTTAATTAAATGAGGAGTGTGAAGTTGTATATTTTGGTGAAGAAGTTCACAAAAATGGTAGCTGTAAAAAATAATCAGTGGAAATTTTGAACTTTGAAATTTTTAATTTTCATTATATGAACAATATTTATACTCTCGGTATATCGACGCTGTCCGTTAGTCGATTGGGGCTATAACAAGCCCACAATTATATATTTATTATATTTAGAATCCATTAATTAAATAATAATGTCTGTGGATGTGATTATTACCTGTACAAGATTGTCATGGAATGTTCAAGAGAGGTCTAGAATTAAATAATCGAATGATTAATTGACAGTTAATTAAGAAATTAAATTATAGTTATTTAATTTACATATATATGTACACACATGTGAAAATGTATGTATAGATATATTAATATAAATATAAATATGTGTGTGTGGAGATGTAAATATATATACATTTATATCATACATTATCAATAATTGATTTTGTATAATATATAAAACATGAAAATTTTAATTAAATAATTAAAATAAGAATCATAAATATTTAATTAAAGGTCATATGAAACAAGACATTTTTTGCACACAAAAATTTTTCTTCTCTCCTAAATTTTTCTTCTCTCCTCCCTCAACAAAGTTTTCGGCCACCGTGAATTTCACAAGAAAATTTCCATGCAAGGCAAAACAAAATGCTAGAGAGAGAAATTGCTCTCCCCACTCACTAAAGTGGGCGCATTGTGTTTTGGCTTTGTGTACTGTTCTCGATCAATTCTCCTACTGCTTTATTCGACTGCTTTGTGTGAATTATTGGTGGTCTTGGGTGTGTTTAATCTTGCTATTACCATCCTCCTTATTCTATAATCGGGCATTGACAATTCTAGAGTTGCTATAAAACTGTACGTGCCAAGTGTTTGTGGAATTGCCTAAATGAGTTACAGCTCCACTAAGGCCATTGCTGCAGCTTTGGGCGATGGTTCTAAGAACAATGTGGCTCATAACCAATCTGCCACTGACACTACAGCCTAGGAATCAATGGGTCCTAAGGGTTCGACTTTGAACAAGCCATCCTATGCTAATCTTTTTCGCAACAATAGGGTGCCGAATGAGAATTTCTTGCTCAAATACATTACTTTGGTAGGTAATGAGTTGACTCTTACTTTTGTTGAGATTGATACGGTGGAGGATTCTTTGGGTTTTTGCTTGGTTGGTTGTGTGGTTGGAAGAAAATTGAATGGATATGCGGTAAAGGAGGTGATCCGAAAATGGGGCAAGAATGTTAAGTTCTCTATTCATGCGAGTGGTGGGATTACCTTCTTCTTCGCGTGCGATGATGATCGACAAGTAGTGTTGAAGGGGGGCCATATCTCATCTTTGGCCCATACCTTTATCTAAAAGAGATGCCACGCTGTTTTTTGTATCGAGTTGAGGATATGCTATCTCTTCCGACTTGGGTGCAAGTCCGTGGCCTTCTGGCCGATTGTTGGACTAATCTTGCCCTTAGTCGTATTGCTTCTGAAACGTCTGCCCTCTTAATTACTTTAAAAGTATTAGAATTTTTTTTTTTTATATAAACACTCGATTTTCCGGCCCTGACATATAACACATGAAAATATTTTTATAAAATATTTTGCCCCTTTTAAAATAAAACATCAGCCAACTAGCATTTAAAAATCAAGTGAAATAGCCACAAAATGAAATCGTTTACTGTTTTACCAAACCTAAAGAAAACAATAATTTGAAAAGAATAGTCCATACTAAACCTCTCAAAAATCTCTCAAAAGCATAAATAAATAATCTTAAAAATCTCTAACATAAATCATGAGTCATAATCGTAAATGCGGAAAGATAGAAGCGCTGGTCCTCGGGTTGTGTGCGCCATCAGTCCAGTCAAATCATCCGTCAAGACCTCCCTCAATCTCACCTACATCCATCACACCTAGTGAGTCTAAAGACTCAACACACCATAATCTTTATAACAAATAATACGTAATACATTCAACATATAACAGTGAAAAATACTTGTACTTAAAATATCGTTTTCATGAAGATGCATAAACTTCAAACATGAACATTTTCGTAAACCTTTTATGATGCATGAACTTTAGATAGAAACATTTTCAAAATGATGCATCAACTTTATGCATAAACATTTTCATGACATGCATAACATAAACCTTAACTTTTTTTTTTTTTTTCCTCAACATGACATGACATAAAACATTTTTTCATGATCATAAACGTTTTTCCATTTCCTTTTCTTTTTCATTTGTTGAATTCAGATCGTTAATTGTGACTTTCTTGATCATGATCATAAATCGATGGATCCATCTACATGTAACCACGGTACTGGGCGGCGGGGGACACCAGCAACACTCTCACCGGTCAACTGGGCCCTGACCTATCATTTTTCGAATAGAAATACGATCGTCGGGGCTCCCTCTGGGGCCTTTTCCCATAAATGGGCTCCCTCTGGGGCCTTTTCCCCTCACGATATTCCCATTCTTACCGTTACCACAAAACCGTTACCACATATTCGTAATGAGGGAAACACGATCGTCGGGCTCCCACTGGGACCATAACCCTCACGACGTCGCCAACATTAACGAATTAGTCACAATCACTTCACTTCCTTCAATATTTACATTCTCATCACTTTATAAAAATCATGCATAACATAACATTTTGTTTTGAAACCAAGCATGCAACATGTCTTTTAAATGTCTTCCTTAATTCATAAAAATCCCAATGGACATTTAAAAATCATAATTTAATCATGAACATTTCATAAACATTTAAAATGACATTTTAACATATAAAATCCCATAAACGTTTAAAATATCATTTTAACATAAAAATTCCATAAACATCCATAACTATAGAAAATAATCATTTTAGCACATAAAAGAGCATTCAGGACACTTCCATGACGTTTACTAATTTTTAGGTGTAAAAAGACCGTTTTACCCCTGGACGTAAAATTTCACGTTTTTGACTTTTCCTTGAATTCATTGACTCTAAAATGTCCCAAATAATTATTTAAGCCTACATGAATTTTCCTATAATTTTATTTAGCTTAAATCGAGGACTTGTAAATTAATCTTTAAATGTGACATATTAATGCGTTTTAATCCCGAATTAAACCAAACCTTAATATAAAATTCCCAAATTGAAAAATTAAACTTTTATAGTTATTTAAGCTTAAATATAATTTTCCATAATTTTATAGAGCTTAAAACTAGGCTTTTTCCCAATTCGTTTTTTTAAACTTAGACATACTTCCCGATTTTGACTCGTATGGACTCGTAACTTAACCAAACTTTACCAAACTTGAACCAAAGCTTCCTCACACATAACTAAACCTTTTTCAACCAAAATAAGCTAATTAGAACCCTTGAACACACCCCTATCAGCTACTGAAATTTCAGCACAAAGAGTCTTAGTTCTAGTGTGATTCAAACCTAGCCTAGCTTCGACCCCAGCCCCTTAGCCGCATGACCAGACCCTTGGCCACCCTCTTAGGACCCTCAGCGAACCCTAGGTAATCTCCTGGACAGACGCTAACACCCCGACAGCAGTAAGAAAAATCGAAACCCTAAGCCCATGCATCTCCAATTTTCGTTCATCATACTTCACCCTAATTTCCAGCCCTTAAACCTTCATCTATGGACCCTCAAACATATGGAAAAACATCCCTTCAAGTTTCCTTACCATGGCAGCCCCTTTATGCATCAATAGGAGGAGTTTTAAAAAAGAAAAACTCTTGTTTTGTGCATATATAGCCATAAAAACGAAAATATAAAAGTTGTATCATGTTTTTCATGCAATCATGTAGCAAACACATAATATGGTGTGAAAGATGAGAAAAAAAAGATTAAGGCGTGCCTTTGCGTATTAAACACACGATTTAACGTTGGCGATTGAAGAACGATGACGACGAGACGATGGCTTGATAAACACTAGCAACTTGATGCTTTATCCTTCTTGCTCTTGTGTGTGCGTGTGGTGTTTTTGGGAGGAAAAGAGTTTGTATTGTTTGGGGAAAGTGGGCGTGGGGTTGTGAGGTTAAGGGTAGGTTTAGTATATTATATACTTAATTAATCCCTTAACAAGGCTTAGGCCCATTAACAAACTTAATTAAGCTCATTTGACCCATTAGTGTTTAATTAAAACATAAAATTAATTTTGTTTAATAAAGTTTGTGAATTTATTAATCGGGTTGCCAAAACGTTCGTATTTTTGTTGAAAAACCAACACCGATAAAAATTACGTCCCGACGTATAAATTCACCTCAAAACCCCTAATTTTCAAAAATAATAAAAAGCATGACCCATATTTAAATAATCAAAAACAATTATTTAATAAATTTTTTTTTCCTATTTTCAGCCATCGGTCTCCGTTCCTCGATCGCAACTCGAATAACCTTTAAAAATTACATTTTAATGCAACTATGTAGAAGAATATATTTTAAACATGCAAATATGCACAACATAATTAATTTATGCAATTAAAACATATAATTAAAATCCAAGAGAATTTAATAATTGCATGCATGAGGTTTGCGTGAACCTTTAAATTTTTGGGACGTTACAGCTTCGATTGTTGGTAACCCTATACACACCGATCAACTTACCCAATCGAGAGATAAAAAGGAATTTGCTCGTGTCTGTGTGGAGGTGGATGCTTCCAAACCCAATATCCATGACTTCACTATCACCCTCCTCACGGGTGTCAAGGTAACACTTAATTTTTTTAATGAGATGGATCCTAAGTTTTGTGTGGAATGCAATGTGTTGGAAACTAAATTCCGGCGTTTGACAAAATATGAACCAACTAATACTCGCAATTCAGCAACTGGATTTAACAATTGAAATTAGCTGATCTAATAAAGAAAACGGATCAGTTGGAAACCGATCGGTTGATACATTCAGCCATATGCTTTTAAACTGATCAACCAATTGATACGCGCGATTAAATTCAGCAACTGGACTTAACAACTGAAATCAGCTGATCTAATAAAGAAAACTGATCAGTTGGAAACCGACAAGTTGATACATTCAGCCGTATGCTTTTAAGCTATGCATCCTTCAGCTAAACATGTCTCGGAAAAGAACACTCAACCGACAAAGAGACATAGAAGACTGCAACTGAATATGAAACGCCGCACTTCAATCAATACAGCTTAGAACAACGCATTTCGGCTAAAGCAGTTAAGACGCCGCATTACAATAAATGAAGCAAACAATGCCCAAGAAATAATGAAGTGTCAATCAACGGATACAAAGATTCAAATATATCTCAAGTTATCGTTGGAAGGGAAGCTTATAAATATGACAGAAGAACAGCTGAATAAAGAGAGAGATCACTCTACTCAAAGCTTGCTGTTACTCTGCCAAAATCCTAGCTCACTCTTACTTGATTTATTCGTAGCAGTCAAGGCTACAATTTGAGCTCACTAGCACTTTGTAATAATCGTTAAATTCGATAGTGCTAAGATCAGTTACGCACTGAGAACATTTTGTGATACTAAAAGTTTCAGCTTTTGGCAGTGATAAGTCCAAACTGAAGTGGGTCAGTACAAATCTTGTATTCGATCAAAGTCTTTTAGTGGAAATCATATCCTTGAGATAGAAGGGGTGACGTAGGAGTAATTGAAATCTCCGAACATCCAGAAACAATCCTTGTGTATTTTATTTTCGTATTCTATCTTTCAATCAGTTATTTTCCGCAACTACTTTAGTTTAACTGATTGTCATTGACCAACAAGATTTCGAGAATCAGTTTGTCACCAAACTGAACTCAAAATTCGAAAAGATCAGTTTTAATTGTGAGTGTTTATTCAACCCCCCTTCTAAACACTCTTGATACGTTAATCGTTCCTATCAAGTAGTATCAGAGCGGTTGAATCTTGTTCTTGAATACTTTTGATCTATAAAATTGCTAGCATGACTTCTTTCAACAAAATTCCTATGTTCTCCAGAGAAGAATTTGATGATTGGAGAATCAGAATACAGGCTCATTTAGCTGCACAAGATGATGACATGTGGTATGTCATAACTGATGGACCCATGAAGATTCTAAAAACAAATACAACAGTTGCCATAACAGAAGGGGCACCACAAAGAATAGAAAAGCTCAGAGATGAATGGACAACTGAAGATAAAAGAAAAGCAAATCTTGATAATGTGGCCAAAGACATTCTGTACAAAACGCTGGACAAAGTAACCTTCAGCAAAATAAAGATGTGTAAGACAGCAAAAGAAATTTGGGAAAAGCTCATCCAGCTGTGTGAAGGAAATGATCAAACCAAAGAAAATAAACTTTCTGTTGTTGTTCAAAAGTTTGATAACATCAAAATGAAAGCAGAAGAATCAATGCACGAGTATGATGAAAGAGTAAGCAGTATCGTCAATGAGTTAAATGCACTTGGAAAAGTGTATACCAACAAAGAGATTGCACTGAAGGTAATGAGAGGTCTTCCCAAGGAATGGGATGTCAAGACCATGGCAATGAGGGAGTCCAAAGATCTGAACCAGATTGAACTTCATGATCTATTTGCTGATTTAAAGGCTTATGAATTTGAGCTGCAGACCAGAGAAGGAGAACCATCTACCCCTGTAGCCACAACTGCTCTAGCTGCTGTCAGAACAGAACCAATCAATTCAGTCGAGAAATCTGCTGATCAGTTGAGCAGTGATGCTATGTCATTGTTCATCAAAAAATTTGGAAGGTTCACGAGAAAGAATCAAGGAAACTTCCAGAAGCCATACCAAAGAAACAGCTCCAAAGATGAAACAAATGCCTGCTACAACTGTGGCAAATCAGGTCACTTTATTGCTGATTGTCCTAAACCCAAGAAGGATAGTCAAGGCTCAATTGATAGAAGAAAGAAATCATATTAGCACAAAAGAAGACCCAAGGAAGATAAGAAGTCCTTCAGAAAGAAACATGAGGTACTCTTAGCTGAAGAAAACAAATCTAAATGGGCAGAAACTGACAGTGAAGAGTCAGAACCAGAAAGATCATGCAGCTCTAGTGATGATGAGGAAGTCAAGTTCTTGATGGCCAATGATGTAGAAGAAGAATCATCTAGCCAACATGTATTTGATTTCAGCTCAACTGATTTCACACGAGAAGAACTCATTCTAACACTACATGACATGGTAAATGAGTATCAAAAGCTTGCATCATCATTTGAAAAAATCAAAGCAAAGCAAACTGATCCCACAGACAATAAAGACAAAACTGATGAATCAGTTGATGGGTTGAGTCTAAAAAGGGAAATTTCTGAGTTAAAAGCAGAAAGAGACAAAAATCAGTCATTAATCCAGAAGTTGATTCTTGAAAACTCAAAACAGACTGAGCTCATTCAGTCTTGGAACAAGTCATCTACTGCACTGAATGAGATGCAGAATTCACAAAAATCAGTTTATGATAAAACTGGTTTAGGGTTCAACACTCAAGGAGAAATGTATCCAAATGATACTCAACCAAAGCTAAAAACAGACAAAGGGAAATACATTCACTTTGTCAAAACAGCAGAGGTACAAGAACAAATTGAGCCCAGTAAACTGATTGAGCAACCTACTGAGAATATGAACAAGACTAGAAGATATGGGATTGGTTATAGTAAAAAATTCTCAACTGATTCACAAAGTCAGTCATCAAAGAGGTTTCACAAGAACTATTCGAATAGCTATTTCAATTACTATAACTGCAAGCCAGTTCAGAAGAGATATAGACTGAACAATCAGTTGAATAAAGCTAAAACACATATTGTATCATCTGTACACTACACACCAAGCACACAAAAGCTGAGAAAAACCATTTGGAATACAGCTACTGGAAAGTCTGTTAGACTAATCCAAGTATGGGTTCCTAAGGGACTAATCAGTTCAGGACCCAAATAGATATGGGTACCAAGTTATATTATGTGTGTGATTGCAGGTAACAGGTACAAACAAGAACTCATTATGGTATTTGGACAGTGGATGTTCGCGACATATGACAGGAGATGCAAGTGCGTTATCTCAACTGATCAAATGATGCAAGTGCGTTATCTCAACTGATCAAATACAGTGGTCCAAACATCAGTTTCGGGGACAATTCCAAAGGTAGAACTGTGGGTAAGGGTAAGCTTATCCATGGTAACTTTACTTTTAAAGATGTTCTATTAGTAGAAAACCTGAAGTATAACTTGATTAGCATCAGTCAGTTATGCGACAGTGGATTCTCAGTACAATTTGACAAAAATTCATGTTCAGTCAAAACTTCAACTGATAAAATCATACTAACTGGCAAACGTTGTGGAAACACATATAAAGTCAGTTGAAATGATCAAACTTATGCACCAGTTTGTTTTATTGCTTCCAAATCGTCTAAAAACTGGTTGTGGCATAAGAGACTAAATTATTTAAACTTTAAAACCATTGCCAATTTGAGTAAACATGAACTTGTAACTGGTTTGCCCAAAATAGACTTTTCAAAAGAAAAACTTTGCTCATCATGTCAGTATGGTAAACAAGTACGATCCTCTTTTAAAAACAAGAGATGTAAATCTTCATCCCGATGCTTAGAACTGTTGCACATGGATCTCTTTGGTCCTATACCAGTCATGAGTTTAGGGAGAATGAAATACACCTTGGTAGTCGTAGATGATTTTTCAAGATTTACTTGGGTTATTTTTCTCAAATCTAAAGACCATACTGCTTCGCAACTAATAAAGCTCTTCAAAAGACTTTTAAATGAAAAATCAGTAGGAATTGATCGAATCAGATCTGATCGAGGAACTGAATTCATCAATCAAACACTTTCAAACTTCCTAGAAAATGCTGGAATTAAGCATGAGCTTTCAGCAGCCAGAACTCCTCAGCAAAATGGTGTAGCTGAGAGAAGAAATCGGACCCTTAAAGAAGCTGCTAGAACGATGCTTGCTGATTCTGGTATTTCTCAAAGATTTTGGGCAGAGGCAGTAAACACTGTGTGTTACACTCAGAACAGATCAATGATTAATAAAAATCATATGAAAACACCATATGAGATCTGGCATGGAAGAAAAAGTATAATTACTTATTTCAAAATATTCGGCTGCAGATGTTTTATTCTTGATAATGGTAAAAATTATTTAAAAACGTTTGATGCTAAATCTGCAGAAGGAATATTTCTTGGATACTCATCAGTTAGCATAGCTTATAGAGTCTTCAACAAGAAAACCCTAAATGTTGAAGAATCTGCTCATGTTGATTTCGATGAAACTGAACTAACTGATAAGCCAACTGATTAAGTTGAGCTAGTTGATCGATTTACAGATATTAGTTTGGAAGATGATGACAAAAATGAAAGTCATGGCAATCAAAACATACTTCAAACACCTGAACCAGAAGTACTGGACCAATCAGATGTGCAGGAAGTCGTTGCTGATGATCAGTTGATAGAGCATAATGATTACATTCAAATACCAGTTGACGAAGCACCAACTGAGACTGAAAACTGTGTTCAGTTACCAACTGAAGAAATTGCTGATACAACAAATACTGAGTACAGATGGAGAAAATCACATCCACCTGAACTGGTAATAGGAAATCCATCTGATCCAGTAAGAACTCGCAATCAAATGCTAAATTTATTTATCTATTCAGCTTTTGCTTCACAACTAGAACCGAAGAAAACTGATGAAGCTCTTGCTGATCCTAACTGGGTAAATGCAATGCAAGAAGAGCTAAATCAGTTCACTTATAACAATGTCTGGAACTTAGTTCCAAGACCAATTTCAAAAACTATTATAGGTACAAAATGGGTATACAGAAATAAACTGAACGAGGATGGTTCAGTTGTGCGCAATAAAGCAAGACTCGTAGCACAAGGATATAGGCAAGAGGAAGGAATTGATTACGATGAAACATATGCACCAGTTGCAAGACTGGAGGCAATCAGAATATTCCTTGCCTATGCTTCATTCAAGAACTTCAAAGTCTATCAAATGGATGTAAAAAGTGCATTCCTAAATGGCCAGTTGCAAGAGGAAGTATATGTTGAACAACCTCCAGGTTTTGTCAATCACAACTTTCCTGATCATGTATATCATTTGAACAAAGCCTTATATGGTCTTAAACAAGCTCCCAGAGCTTGGTACGAAACTCTTTCAAAATTTCTAACTGATCATGATTTTTCTGTTGGATCAGTTGATAAGACCTTGTTCAAATTTGCCAAGAATGATCACATTTTATTAGTTCAAATTTATGTTGATGATATCATATTCGGGTCAAATAATCCCAAATTATGCGAAAAGTTTGCTAAGCTAATGCAAGATAAGTTTGAAATGAGCATGATGGGTGAACTGACATTCTTTCTTGGACTGCAAGTGAAGCAACTGGAGACTGGTATATTCATCAGTCAAACTAAATATACAAAGGAGCTGCTGAAGAAATTTGGCATGGAATCATGTTCAGCTGCAAATACTCCCATGAGCTCATCAGTAAAATTGGACACTGATCAAGGGGGAATATCAGTTGAGGCGACATTATATCGAGGTTTAATAGGTTCATTGCTGTACCTAACTGCCAGTCGTCCTGATATTGTATTTGTTGTCTGTATGTGTGCTAGATTTCAAGCAAATCCTAAACAATCACATTTCTCAGCTGCTAAAAGAATTTTGAAATATCTTAAGGGTACACAAAATGTTAGGTTATGGTATTCTAAAGACTCTACTTTCAATTTAGTTGGATATTCAGATGCAGATTATGCAGGATGTAAGCTTGATCGTAAAAGTACAAGTGGATCTTGTCAGTTTCTAGGATACAGACTGATCTCTTAATTCAGCAAAAAGCAGACATCCATAGCTACCTCAACAATTGAAGCAGAATACCTTGCTGCTGGTAGTTGTTGTGCACAACTGATCTGGATCCAGCAACAACTGAGAGATTATGGAGTAATTACAAATGAATCACCCATATTTTGGGACAATACGAGCACAATTTCCATCACCTATAATCCAGTTCTTCACTCAAGGACCAAGCAATAGATGTCAGGCACCACTTCATTAGAGATCATGCTTTGAAGAAGGACATTAGACTGGAGTATATTTCAACTGAGCAACAAGCAGCTGACATCTTCACCAAACCATTACCCGAGACTAAGTTTTCTCACTTTCGCAATATTCTTGGTTTAATTGACTTGTCTTAAAATTATTATTGATGCTGTTTTACTAATAAAATTCTTTGCAGAAAATAAGAACACAACAACAAATTGGAAATGATACTTTATTAAGAATAAAATCGATCACATCTTACAAAAGATAACTTAGAACCAACTGAATCTTGCCATTCTGTAATCCAATTATTCAACTCATAAATTCGGATTCTAGAAAATGATTCAGTTGTATAAATCTTCTCAATCACATGCCATTCCTTCCATAGCATTGCTTGTAACAGAACATTGTCATCAACCAGGTCTGTAACATGCCTGACTTCAAAACGATCAATGTATTTTCTTGCTGTTGCTGCTTGAGCACGAGAAGGAGCAGCACCACTACTACTTATCCTCTGCAAATCATGAATTTTGAACCATGTTGACATCACTTTCGTCAAGACATATTCTTCCATCGTTTTCTTCAACTCTTCTAAATAAGGACTTAATTGTTCAGTAACTTGAATATGCGTACTGCTGCATGCATCAGAATTACTTGAATCTGACATTGAATTGTTATTGTCTCACATTTTATCTCTCTCGTCTTATTTATAGACAGATGACATTAAATGTTGAAGAAACCAAAGAGTCTCAAGTCAACCGAAGCGTTTTTCTCATTTACCCAGGCTTCTTATTTATCAGTTGTTCATTATCAACTGATATCAGTTTGTCATTTATTACTTAATGCTTAACTGATTTCAGTTCATAGTCAACTTATATAAGTTAGTCTTTTATCAGTTCATCTATTTAAGTTCGCAATTCATATATAACAACTGATGAAATTTTTTCATTTGCAGGAAAGAGAAAAACAAAATTAAGCTCATATAAATAATTCATTCAACCATAAACGTTTGCACGGATTACATCATCATATTTTTCTTCTACAACAATTATCCACATTTTCAACCAAGTGGATAAAGGTGTGGTAGATGTCTTGACAAAGCTCTGAGAAACAGCTATGCTCTTAAGGATTTTCAGTTCCTTTCGAAGCATTAGCTGATAGATATGACCATCCTTAAAGATGTCCACCCACACAGCTATGTTCAAGTGCTCCCGCACTCTTTTCAACTCTGCCACCAGTTCGGGAGTGGTAGCATCTCCAGTATTATACAGGAACTCAAGCTTCTGTAACATTTCCCAGTAGTGAAGACTCTTATAGAAGACTTCATCTTCTATAACAGCCTTCCTGGTCTCCAGAGCAAACGGCGAAGCACTCGAGCTACTCGTATCTGCCATTATTTTTGTCTTGAATATTTTCACCAATATGACTGAAACTAACCGTGTTACTTCTATTTATAGCCGAAAATCATGGAAGCTGAAGGGCCTTCAATGTTTCAGCAAACGATAATCTTATCTGACCTTTAAATTTATTATTCTATGCACCGATTAAGGGGGAATAATGGTTTCAAGATGTTAACTGAGAAGACAAATGTTAGTAAACTCTCAACTGAAAGGACACAGTCTTACAACTGATCGTTCAGTTGAGAATTTCACTAATCTTCTCACATAAGTTAACTTATTAATCATATTATATTCCAAATCAACTGACGTGACTGCAGTTTCATAACGTGGCCTATTTTAAACCGCTCATTTTTTTTTGCACACACGCTTACAGCACACGTACACATATTTTTATTCAAATTTTTCATGGACTGACACGTGTCCCAATTTTGAACAGTCACTTACAAACGTACTATGCCCGCTTCAATTCAGTTTTCTTTCTTACGCGTACATCATCTCTCAGAGCAAACTTATACACTCAGAGCTTGTATTTCGCAAAATTTCAGGTTTCCTTACTCTCAGCAATGGCAAATCAGATCCCTGCTCATATATTGAACGCTATGGCTATCAACTTTGAATCAGCTTTATCAGTCGAAGAAGTCGATGTGAAAAATGTATTTCTAAAGCTTGAATCAACTTGGCTGAGGATATTCTTGGGGCAATACTCGCAGGAGATTTACCCAAAAGAACTCCAGGACCTCTACTCAAATGGATATATCAATTCTGATGAAGCATCATTTCCACTATTAATGGTCAGTCGGTGACCATTTCTGAAGATTCTTTCGGAGAAATCTTTTCATTACCTTCTGATGGACTAGTACATCTTGCTGATGTTAAAGCATCAGATATTGAAGAAATGCAAACTGCACTCTCTGCTGATGGACGAAAAATCAAAGTTTCCGATCATAAGAAGGAACTGAAGCATGAGGTTCAGTTACTGGCTGATATCGTAGCCAAAGGGCTATTGGCTAAGGCAGGATCGTATGCCGCCCTGACTTTGGAAAAGTTTCAAGCTATTACGGTTATTATGGCTGGAAGAAAATTCAACTGGAAGCAACTTATTTTCAGTATCTTGAAGAATATGTTTTTGTGGGGACCCGGACGCTAATCATCATCTTAATCATCTTTGGGATTTAATTATCAATTAAGATAAACAGGGTCTAAAAATTTTTTTCTTTAAAATGCGGAAGGTAATGGAATCAATCTATTATACAAACCAGTATAATAATACAAATCTTGTACAACATGCTTCTAGTTCAAACTAATCTAAGGTTTAACTACTAAATTTCAAGTATTAAACCAAGTCTACATCCAAATCCGGAATCACCACTCTAATCTCGATCTCTCATCATCTTCTTGACCCCGATCTTGTCCCACCTGTTGTCATGCACACATACAAACAAGACAACAGCCGGATACTTCGGTGAGAATAAATCCCAGTATAAATAATGTATACATGTAGTTAACTGAATTAACATAAAAGCATGAATTATATCATATCACATGTAGCATAATCAAACAACATGTATCAATACCAGTCTGTAAATAAAACATGAATCGTAATCTACGAAACATAAATCAATACGGATATGTAAATCAAATTCTAGTCTCAATATCTAAGACTCGACTCATCTCTCATTCTAATCTAGTCTAGGGATCCCGGAGAATAAGAACGTAACAAGTCTCTCACCTACTACCACCAGTCGCAGTGGCGGTACGTTCTTATTTTTGGACTTTGGTCTAGCTGTATCGAATAATCTACAATAAGAACAATATCTGTATCTTAAGCACATCGATACACCAAACGTCCAGTGCCTTGGCGTATCTACCAAGACTAAGCCTATTCTGACAATGTGCAATGGGTCAGTAACAAGTCTGTCAAAATCTAACCCCTCTGTCCGTGACTCTTACTTAATAGCTCTCTGCTTTCTACTTCTAATTCAATAGAATAAACATACTCATTAAAACACAAAGGTATAAAAACAATACCATACAAGTAAGTGGTTTAGGGAAACTCGAGTTAAATCTAACTCAAGTCGATCTCCCAATTGACATCCATTTATACCTTTCTCTTCTCGGTCTGATGAAGACGAAGTCTTGTATTCCAATCTGTCCATATCCAAATCTGATAATGACAATCATATAAATACCATATCAGTATATAACTCAATTCAAGACCTGTTCTGATCAATACCCAAATTGGTATATAATCTGATCCATATCTGAACAAGGTACAATCTAATTCATATCAATAATATCACGATACAATCGAAATCATTACTGAATCTGATCAATATCAATCTACTGATGTTTCGACGGCATAACAATACAGTCACGATAACCCCGTCTATCTCAACATCACAGATATAATACCAGAATTCATAACCAGTATCAGTACAACTCAAAATCTGAATAATAACACAACTCTGATATAGAATCTCAACTAAATCAACTCTGAAATTCATAACAATTTCATAAACAGTCTATTCTTTAATCTGACTTTAGTTATACAATGTATACTGTAGCAGAAACATCATATCTGATTCATATTCAATTCTGACAATATCATAAATTCAAATCATGTCTAAACGTAACGAAACTTACGTCCAGTTGTAGCCTGCGTCGATAGGAACACAGTACTGAAGTTGGATTCAAAAACAGACGGACGAATTTCTCACAAAAGGCGTAAGGATTTTTCTCTCAAAAGCTTCGACCCTTTTCTGAATTTTGTGAAGGAAAGGCGTGCAATTCTTATATATATACTGCATGCAACACCAGGAAACGTGGCTTATTTTTCATGCTGCACGTCGCACCGCGGGTGCGCTCATTCCATAACCGCGGGTGCGCTCAGTGTAATGATATACATCAACTTTTCCGAAAGCTTCGACCGCGGGTGCGCTCAGTCCTGTAACGCGGGTGCGCTGACCTCACTGTAGCAGCACCGCGGGTGCGCTGCCTCTGGAACCGCGGGTGCGGTGTTGCTACTGTAATTCTATTCAACTTTCTGTCCATGCACCGCGGGTGCAGTCCTTCTTTAGGCGCGGGTGCGTTCTATATCTCATGCAACACTTCATAATCTCATTTAGTGCCTCTCATTACATGGCATGCATACTCATATCTTCCGAATATCACATCAATTGAGACTAATAAATCTCGAGCCTTACATTTTTCCTCCACCAAGCAATCCAAAGGATTTGCTGTGCCGCTGAGCTATTTGATGAAAGTCAAAGGGTTGGTGGCTGATGATTCGGAGCGATTATCTAAATTCAAAATTTTCAATGGGAATAATGTTCTGCGACCCAAGACTAAATTATATATCTCTCCTGATCAGTTTGTGAAGATCAAAAAGGAGATTGGAACGCAACAGGCTGCTCTAAAATCAGTTAAACAGACCAAGACATTGGCTCAATTGAAGACAGTTAAAAGAAAACTGATTATCAGTGAATCCGATTCCGAGAAGACTCCCTCTCCAAAAGTTGCCAAGAAACCACGAACACAAAGGACAAAATTACTAACCACAGTAGAATCTATTCCTACTGAAAGGCTAAAATTTTCGGATGCCCAACAGCCTATCAAAGCAGTTCCTCTGAAGATCATCCCACCAGAAATCTCAGCTGGTGCAACAAAGGAAACAATTAGGATCAAAGCTCCTCTAATCCATATCAATCGTCCTGCTGTTCTAGCACCTGCCAGACCCAAAGGTATAAAGATTATAGAACTGGTGGATACTACTCGTACTGGATTGGGAATTCCACACATCCTTAGTACTGAAAAAGGCAAGGGCAAATTGATTGAAGAGCCCAAGCCATCCAATTCCATTCAAACTCATATTGACCTTGTTTGGGAAAAGGTTAATAATTTTGCAGCATCAAAACTTCAATCCTATGATGCCTGGACCGCTTACAGAACTCAGATTTTTGCTAAACAGCTGAAAAAGAAATTCCCGCTGAACAAGTTTATCAAACTGGAAGCAATTGTCCTCAAGATGGTCAAAGCTGCCACAATTGTTCAGGCTTTGGAAAGGAAAACCTATTTTTTTGAACAAATTCGAGCTAAGAAGCTATCTCAATGCTTGAGAAATTGAAGGCAAACTACATTCCCACCAATCCAACTGCTTATAATGATCGAGCTGTGATCACTCAGCTAGATACAGATCTTACTAGCTTGCAAGCTCAGATAAAAGTGTGGGAAATGGATCAGGAGTTAGTTCTTCTTGAGGAAGCCTTTGAAGAAGAAGAAGAAGAACCCTCCTCTCAGCAGAAAATGCCACCCTCAGAACAAACTATTGTTACAATTGAAGAAACAGTTCAGGATGTGCCACAATCATCTGCTGTGGAACATCAGCTGTACTCTAAAGCCGAGTTGAATTTTGCCAACATTGATGAAATTATTCAAGCAGTGGTGACAAAATCTGTTATTAATGAACCTTTATCAGTTGATCACTCCGCTGATCAAGCAACTGAAGAGAATACAATCTTAACTGAAGAGCCAGTTAAGGCCGCCATTTCTGAACCAAATGATCCAAGAATGATGCCTACTCAATCACCAAATCAACAGATTGCAGAAAATATGGAGGCATTGTTGATTTCTTCTGAAAAACTTCCAACTGATGAACCAGCACGAATATCAGAGGACTATCAAATAGATGTATCAGTTCATGACCCTCTCACTGAAGATCTTATTCAGCAGGAAAGCCCAATTGCTGATCAACATCAATCCTCATCTCCTCCAGTCCAAGTAGCAGTAACTGAAACAGATGTTCCAGCACAGACTGTTTCTGAAACGATACTATCTGATAGGACCATGGTGGTCTTTGATTAAGTCTCACATGAACCAAGAACATCTGATCAATCACCTCCTCTTCAATCCACATAAATGGATCTTGTCCTTGAAGAAATCCAGAATATGCAGCACAATATGCAGCAGATGATTACTGAAATCAAGAAAATTCAATCCACACAATTGTCTCATACTGTCAAATTGGATTCTTCAATTGAATCAGCAAAACTGAAAGCCATTCAAGCAAACATGGAGTCTCTTACCCGAACTGTGCTTGAGATGAAAAATAACAGAGGTCTGGCTGAGAGTCTCTCCATCACTCAAAACGTTATCAGCAAACGAGTTGAGCGATTGGAAACTTCTGTTTCTAATAAAATGGAATTGCTGCAGACTCTTTTACAATCTGCTGTCTCAAGTATCTCCTCAGATGTCAAAATTCTTTCCGCTGACGTTCGAAGAGCATCTGAGAAGATGGATTTGTTTGGCAAAAAGGGGGAAGAGATCAAAGAGATTCTTGAACAACAAAAGAAATCTTCTCGTTGAAGAAAAATCTCTACAGATTCGTGTAGTCCATTATTCAGTTGATCAATCTCTTATTTTATCTACAATGAGTTCAGACGTTCAGTTATTATTTACTTAGTTTTGTCAAACACCATAAAGGGGGAAATTGTTGGAAACTAAATTCCGGCGTTTGACAAAATATGAACCAACTGATACGCGCAATTCAGCAACTGGACTTAACAACTGAATCAGCTGATCTAATAAAGAAAACTGATCAGTTGAAAACCGATCAGTTGATACATTCATCCGTATGCTTTTAAACTGATCAACCAACTGATACGCGTGATTAAATTCAGCAACTGGACTTAAAAACTGAAATCAGCTGATCTAATAAAGAAAACTGATCAGTTGGAAACCGATCAGTTGATACATTCACCCGTATGCTTTTAAGCTAAGCATCCTTCAACTGAATATGTCTCGGAAAAGAACACTCAACCGAAAAAGAGACATAGAAGACTGTAACTGAATATGAAACGCCGCACTTCAATCAATACAGCTTAGAACAATGCATTTCAGCTAAAGCAGTTAAGACGCCGCATTAAAATAAATGAAGCAAACAATGCCCAATAAATAATGAAGTGTCAATCAACGGATACAAAGATTCAAATATATCTCAAGTTACCGTTGGAAGGGAAGCTTATAAATATGACAGAAGAACAGCTGAATAAAGAGAGAGATCACTCTACTCAAAGCTTGCTGTTACTCTACCAAAATCCTAGCTCACTCTTACTTGATTTATTCGTAGCAGTCAAGGCTACAATTTGAGCTCACTAGCACTTTGTAATAATCGTTAAATTCGATAGTGCTAAGATCAGTTACGCACTGAGAACATTTTGTGATACTAAGAGTTTCAGCTTTTGGCAGTGATAAGTCCAAACTGAAGGGGGTCAGTACAAATCTTGTATTCGATCAAAGTCTTTTAGTGAAAATCCTATCCTTGAGATAGAAGGGGTGGCGTAGGAGTAATTGAAATCTCCGAACATCCAGAAATAATCCTTGTGTATTTTATTTTCGTATTCTATCTTTCAGTCAGTTACTTTCCGCAACTACTTTAGTTTAACTGATTGTCATTGACCAACAAGATTCCGAGAATCAGTTTGTCACCAAACTGAACTCAAAATTCGAAAAGATCAGTTTTAATTGTGAGTGTTTATTCAACTCCCCTTCTAAACACTCTTGATACGTTAATCGATCCTATCACAATGTACTTGGTCACTCTTGGGATTATTGCTTGCGTAACAAAGATCGGATTGTTGTGGAAGATACTTTAGAGGAGGGTCGTGGAGTACATGCCCATGAAGGGGGTGTTCAGGATGGTGCTCGAAGCCGATCCCATAATGCTTGACGTCGTTGGAATAGGTGCCAAAACTATGGGGGTTTGGGTGCTAGGGGACGTGGCACTAGGGGTGGCCGTGGGTTTAATGGGGGTCGTGGAGATGGTGCAGAGATTGGTGTGGATTTTGATGATGGTGTGGTGCCCCCGATCTTGGGGTTGATGGGGGTGGCCGTGGGTTTATTGGGGGTCGTGGAGATGGTGGGGAGATTGGTGTGGATTCTGTTGATGGTGTGGTGCCTCCCGATCTTGGAATTGATGGGGGTGGTGGTGGCGACACTTTGGGTGTTGAGACCATTGATCCCATTGTGGAGGAAGACGGATTTGTGGTCACACCTAGTGAAGGTGGTGACAAATTTGTTGTGGAGGTGTTTGTGGATGAGTGTTAAGATGATGGCTTTGAGGATGTTACTAACAAACGTACCAAAAAAGCTATCCGCTACCTCAAGCGTTTGGAGAAGCAGTGCAATTCGGGGAGTTTGAGCTCTAATTCTACAGAGTTTATTGAATTGGACCCCCGGAGTTTGTTACCTAAGTTGAATGCAAAATCGATATCGATGACTAGAGCTCAAGCGGAGGCTCGGCAGCTTAGGGCCGCCTCTCGTCCATTATGAAGATTGCTTGTTGGAATGTGAGGGGTTTTAACAAGCCCCTCAAACAAAGGAATGCTCAAGGGTTGATTAAAAAGCACAACTTGAGTATTCTCGGTTTACTTGAAGTCAAAGTAAATGCACATTTGGTGGATCACATGATGGCTACAAATTTCTCGGGTATGTCTTTTATTCACAATTTTTTGTTAAGTGATAAGAGTCGTATCTTGCTTATGTGGAACAATAGTGTTGTCAATGTTGATCTCTTGGAAATGACGAATCAAGTGTTTCATGTGAATGTTGTTTGCTTGTATTCTCATAGAGTCTTTGTTACCTCATTTGTTTATGGTTTGAATTCGGTGGTGGAGAGGAGACCATTGTGGGATTTTTTGATGGATCGTGGTGATAGTGTGGTCTTACCGTGGATGGTATTGGGTGATTTGAACTGTGTTCGATTCCCGCATGAGAAATGGGTGGTCTCCCGATTAGGCCCCGTGATATTGTTGACTTGGGATGTTGTATCTCACACCTTGAGTTATCGGATGTGAACCATGTGGGTTGTTTCTTTACTTGGTCTAGTTTGGCGATTTCTTCTAAGCTTGATCGGGTAATGGTTAACCAACACTAGACACAATCGAGTCTTGGCGTGTTTGTGGACTTCTTGGCTCTGGGGTGTTTCTCTGACCATGCTTGTAGTGTTGTAAGCATTTTTCGTGATAGTGTTCGTCGTGCCACTCCTTTCAAATTCTTTAATATGTGGACTATACATCCGGACTATCACGATCTTGTGGGTGAAAATTGGTTCTATGGGGGTGGGGGCACGACACAGTTTGTACTGAAAAAAAATTGATGCGCATGAAGCGAGTTCTCAAACAACTTAATGGTGAGCATTTTAGTCATATTTCGAGCCTTGCAAAGCGGGCGAATGATGAGCTTATTGATGCTCAAAATCGGGCACTTAGTGGAGGCTTTGTGGATGAAGGTATTGTGGAGTTGAGGAAAAGAACAGAGTTTCTTCTTGAGGCGGAGAGATCATTTCTGTCCCAAAAAGCGAAGTGTGAGTACTTGAAATACGGTGATATGTTCCAAATTTTTTCATGGTATGATCAAGCGTAACATCAAGAGGAATAAGGTTGTGGCTTTGACTCTTGGTGATGGTATTGTCTCGTTGGATCAGGATGTGATTGCAGGGGAGTTTCTAGACTTCTACCGCAACCTCTTAGGTGTTGGCATGGAGAGGACTGACATTGATACGAATGTGGTCTCTCTTGGACCGTTGGTGGCTGAAGATTGTGTGGATGGGTTGATTGCGCATGTTCAAAGGGAGGAGATCCGTACTGCTTTGTTTGGTATTGCTGATGACAAAGCTCCGCGTCCGGATGGTTTTCGTTTTGGTTTCTTCAAAAAATCATGGGATATTGTGGGTGATGATGTGGTTTTAGCTGTGGGAGAGTTCTTTCGGTCCGATAGACTGTTGAAGCAGTGGAATCATGCTTCCATTGCTCTTGTTCCTAAATCTGACCACGCTACTACAATCACTGACTTCAAGCCGATCTCTTGTTGCACAATATTTTACAAGATTATTGCCAAGATCTTGGCAAACAGATTGAGGGCAGTGATTTCTCCGCTTATCATTCAGGCTCAGGGTGCATTTGTCCCAGGTAGATCTATTGTTGAGAACATCCACTTGGCTCAGGAGATGCTGAGACATTATGCTAGGAAGCAAACTTCTGCTAGATGCATTATGAAGATTAATTTGCAGAAAGCCTCTGACACAGTCCACTGGGAGTTCCTTCGTGATGCCCTTCGGCTCTTGAACTTCCCTCCCATGTTTATTTCATGGATCATGGAGTGTGTTTGTACTACATCATTCTCTATCTCCTTTAATGACCAGCTTCATGGGTTCTTTAAAGGTGCTAGAAGATTGAGGCAGGGGGACCATTTATCCCCTTTTCTATTTGTCATTTGTATGGAGATTCTTTCCAGGTCTCTTCTTTGGGCTTCTCGATCATCGGATTTCAATTTCCACCCCAGGTGCGGTCTCTTGCATATTACTCATCTGGTATATGCTGCTGACTTATGAATTCTGTCTCGGGGGTGATGTGATGAGTGTGAGGATTTTGTTGGAGTGTGTGGATAGTTTTGGACGGATGGCTGGCTTGAGAGCCAATGTGTTGAAATCCAATATCTATATGGTGGGGGATAAAGAACCTGATAAGGATGAGATATTGAGGATGTGTGGCTTTCGTCAGAGTTCTTTCCCTTTTCGTTACTTGGGTATTAATTTGGCTGCGACGAGGTTGAGGGAGTCAGATTATAGTGCCTTGGTTAATGCTATCTCAGGAAAGATCACAGCATGGCTGAGACACACTATTTCCTATGCGGGGAAGTTGGAGTTTATTCGTTCGGTGGTCCAAGGTGTGGAGTGCTTTTGGCTTTCGGTCTTGCCTATCACATGTGGGGTGATTGACAAGATTAATTCAGTTTGTAGGAGCTTTATGTGGAAGAGCAATCATCCTCCTATTGCATGGAGTAAGATTTGCTCACCAGTTGAGGATGAGGGTTTGGGTATTCGAGATCTTCGAGCTTGGAAGACCTTGTGGAATATTCACATTAAGAAGGATACATTGTGGGTTCGGTGGGTGCATCATTATTACTGGAATGATGTCATGGATTGGAGGTGGAGGAAGGATGATACTGTTCTCATTAAGAAGCTCGTGGAGATCTGTGATGAGCTTTTGGCTCGTGAGGGGAGTTGGGATGCGGTGGTGGCTAGATTGTCGATTTGGTTTGGTATGGCGAGGGGTTTGTCGGAGGCCTACAGGAGTTTCTTACCAGAGGCAGGTAGATGGCCGTGGAAACCATTTATATGGAGACCACACATCTTACCCAAACACAGTTTTGCCCTTTGGATTTTTGCTCATGGGAAGTGCTTGACAAAGGACAGACAACCGTATATCCTAGAAAAGTCTTGTGGTCTTTGTGGTACTGTAAATGAAACTGCACAACATGCTTTCTTTGCGTGTACAGCTTCTACACAGCTTCGGGTTAGATTGTGGGAGTGGTTGGAAATTCAGTGTATGCGTGACAGGTTTACTTCGTCTTCTCCGTAGGAGATTCAAAGGTACTACCATGTGTGCACGGAGGTGGCACTCGGGGATAGCTGCATTGGTTTATCACATTTGGATTGCTCGTAACATGGCACTTTTTGACGGTGAGAGGCCGGATGTGGAAGCTATCTTTCGAAAGATTTTGATTCATGTTCATCGAACGCTGGCTGCTGGATGATGTTCATATTTTGTCTCCCAGTATTTGGATTTCATTCTTCGGATGTATCTATTTTTTTTATATAACCATTTTCTTTGATTATGGTTTTTGAACACTGATTTTGTGATCCCTGGGTATACCCAGTGTATTTTGTATTCTCTTTATTTACCATCTATGATATGTGTTCATATAAAAAAAAAGAAAAGAAAATTTCCATAGCAACATCGCCGCAGGTTCTCTGAAACTTCAGCGATCCAGTCTCAACAGAAAATTATTTAGGATCTTTAGTGCGATCTAAACAAAAAATCAACTCTCCAATCATGGACTTGATTAGGCGATCAGAAGAAGGAAGATCCGTTCGTAGTGAGTTATAAGAAGTGTTATATCCGCTTAAAAATCGGAATAGTCGGAGCCGACATTAAATACGCAAAAGCAAATAAAAAACACCATATAACTGTTATAAATCATATGATACCCAAGGAACGTTTTAGACGTCGAAACTAAAATTTATAAACTTCCACGGCGCCTAGGTGTGAGAAAACGGTACTCCAACAGTCATAATAGAGCCATTTTTTTCTATCATTTGATTTTTTTGTTTAAATTATGTCGAATATTTTATTCTAACCGTATTTGATATTAGATAATCATTTAAAGTGAATCTAATTTATGGCATGTTCCTACCTGCTAAAATTGTATCCCAATGTGGCATGAAAATTTAATGTAAATATTAGATTTAGTGAGAGAGAAAGATTTGAAGATGTGGGCTTAGATCCTCAAAAATTTTGAAAATCAAAGACATGCAAAATATTAGAAGCTTATGTAATATTACATTTGCATTCCTACGTTTACCTAGGTTTTGGACATGAATCCATAAATGGTTTGTAGAACTAGATAAATCAGACTACGTATAAGCCCTGCATAATTATTATTATTTAAATTAAAATGATTTTCATACATGCATGAGGGTTTATTTCATTTTAAAATTGTTAAGTCACGATAATTTATTTTAAATGGCAGAAGTTTAGTTTTATCTTTTCGGTTAAATACGCGAGGCCGGACTGGAGTTAGAGTATTGAGATAAAATTTAATAATAAGAAAATATTCATAGATTTAATTTAAGCCAAGAAATAATTTATTTTAATGTAAAAGAAGGATTTATTTAATTAATTGGAGTAAGTAGTAAATAAGCTCTTTTATGTCCAATAATTAATTTAAAAGCCTAAATTAAAATGTGTAACCTATGGGGATAAATTAATCTAAGCCTATTTTATTTAAGAAATTGTAACTTAACATCTTAGTAATTTATTTTAGACTTAGTCATGCATGCAAGAAAATTACTATCCTTACTTAATTTATTAATTCACTAAAATACATAATAAGTGTTTAAAAACTTTAAGGAGTTAAAATTCAATAATTAAGCAATATGTTTACCCCATTTGTTAGCAAGAATTCGGCCACCCCCCTTATAGGACTTAATCATGTTTGGAAACCCTCCATTTTGATCCCATTCCTTAACCCTTCATGGCATATATAATTCCTTCATTTTAAATCCCCACTAATTAACAATTAAGTAATATCCCTACCTTCATTTTGATAAGAAAATTTGGTCATCACACTCCCCAAATCCCACAATTTTCGAGCATCAAGTAGGAAGGAATCAATCCTTGTGCCATTCAAATCCTTCACTTATAGCTCCTACCACAATGCATTCCTTGACTCCTTATTCATCTTGGTAACATTCCCCTTCACCACTTAACACTCTCCTCGACCCCTCACCTTCGAAATTTCAGAAGAATAGGCTGAGAAAAATGTGAGCCATCAACAAGAATAACAACAAAGAAAGTAAGAAAGAAACTCCGTCTCCGCCGCGTCGTGTTCGTCATATTGATTTGTTTCTTTCACAAACAAATTTCCAGGCATGTTTATATTGTTCTTTGCTCTTCAATCAAGTCATATAAATATTTTAAAACATTACATGATCATGATTTTAATGGAAAAACCGAAGTATGACAGCAACTACACAAAAAAATTCTGCACAGATTTTTCGGCTTTCTCTTGTGCTTCACGGGTTGTCTTGTTTTTGTGATTTCAGGGATTGGATCGGTTCCAAGTGCTCAAGGCAGCATCTAGGCACGTACTAGGGTGTGTTAGGATCATGTTGGTCCATTAGTTCAAGCCCCATACACGCTGGATAGAGACTTGACAGCAACTTCTTCCATAGTTGCGAGTTTGAGTCTCGATTCTCGATTCTTGATTGTCTAAGGCGAGGGTTCGAATGTTGTTTGGGCTAAGGCCTGTAACCATGGTTAGGACCCTTCCTTAGCATGTCTAGGAAGTGACCAAGGTGGCCCTTCAAGGCTTGGTTCATGGTCCCATCGGTTTTAAAACAAAACATTCAAGTGCCCCTCGGTTTCTCTTTTCTGATTTTGTGTGAGTGAGTTTCGAATTTTGGGTGTTTGGGTGGATCTTGGTTGGCTTTTTTAGCCCTTAGACATGGTTCACACAATACTTCGTGATGTCTAGATCGAGTCATGGTCGATCATTTGGCCACTGGAACGATGTAAGACAGCAAGCGAATCGATACATCACAGTAGAGATTTTCGGGTTCTCGGTTTGGACTTTGGTCGATCTTAGGTGGTTACTGGGATTGTGGTTGGCCTAGGGCCCTTAACCATTGTTCAAGCCACACTTTAGGATGTTGGGAAGAGGCTCTGATTGGTGGTTCAAGCCCCAATGATCATTAGTCTCTTAAACAAACACAACAAGCGCAGCTGCTGCCATTGCACATTTGACAGCAGCATGGCTTCGGTTCAGAGGTGGTATTTGAGTTCTTGGTTGGCTTTTAGCCTATGGTCTTGGACTGGACAGTACCAAAATGAGTTAGGAAGGTCATGTTTTTGGCCGTTCATGATTTGGTTAAGTTTAGAGATCGTACGAGAATTTACGGTTCAATGTGACAAAGTGACTCTCGAAAGAGCGTTTTACAATTTTGGCCTCCATTCACTATTTTCGTGTATTACAGCCCTAGGGATATGTTTTCCAGTAGGAGTATTTTAATCATGGCTAAGCGATGGTTCAGTGTTGGTTCGGGTTGGTACGAAGCCATGGTTGAATGGTAAGTTTGTTGGGCGTAATTGTCTCGTTTCTAGTTCGATTATGAAGTGTTGGTCAAGTTAAGTTTATTTGCATGTTCTCATGTTAGAATTAGGTCGCAGCGAGCCTGGGAACGATCCAACTCATTCGGTAAAACATGATTATAATTATATTACGTGCATAAAATATAAAATATTTATTTTTGAGATATATGCGATATGTCTTGTGGCCACCTTACGCTTATGGGATTGCTTCGCCCGATGACTTACGACCGGTTTACGATTATGTATGGGTACGGATATCCAGTCCAAGGGGTGAGATGATCTCTATCGCCCAGTATACTGTGGTTTAGTCTGATCAGACGTGCATGTTATGTTATGTTATGGGCCACTTGCGTAGAAACATTATCTCTACAGAAAAATTACGATATGATATGTTATGACAGAGCTCTATCGAGCAAAGCTTTTACGTATGATTTTCAGTTATGCACGTATTTATAATTATCCATGACACGATTTTCACTTTACGCTTTACGATACGATATTTTTATGTTACGTGAAATTTTATGATATATTTACTTGTTATTCATGATATATGCTTGCTGAGTCTAGACTCACTAGACTTGATTGTTGTAGGTACTGATGAGGTCGCGACCGAGGGCGGTGACTAGTGAGCTAGCTTGGGTCAGTAGTAGTAGGAACACGAGGACCTCATGCTTCAGTTTATTTATCTTTTTATGCACAAAACTCATTTTTCGTCATGCTGAATTATTTTAAGTTGTTGTTTTGAAAACGATAATTTCTTCCGCTGATGCATGGAGACATGACTGTTACGGAGTTTATCCGTAAGTTTGAGAGGGGTTGCCATTTCGTACCACTGATTGCAAATGATGCTGGAGCCAAGTTGAGGCAGTTTATGGATGGTCTATGGCCGATCTTGCACCGTGATGTTAGGGTGGCTGGCCCCACTACTTATGATGTCGCTGTCTCCAGAGCTCTAGCTGCAGAGCAGGATCAGAATGATATTGAGAGAGACCGCTAGGGCAAGCGACCAGTCCAAGCGCTGCACCGCCCTCCCCATCAACATCATCAGAGTAAGAGGCCTTTCCACGGCCCATCCAGGAACAGAGGACAGCAGCAGCAGGGACGTGTAGTCCCGAGGGCCACGGATTTTCCAGTTTATGCTAAGTGCACACGCCGCCACGCTGGAGCTTGTATGTATGGCTCAGGGAAGTGCTACAAGTGTGGTAGTCCTGACCACCTACTGAAGAATTTCCCTCAGGGGAGTCTTCCTACCCAAGGTAGAGTTTTTGCCCTTCATGCTGCGGAGACGAACCCGGAGACTATGCTCTTGACAGGTATCTTAAAGCTTTAAGTTTATATTTGAAAGCTATTGTTTCGAGGGTTTGGGTTGAGATTCTGAACATAGAATTGATGATAGGATTGCATGTTCTAATCAGTGTTACTTTCGGGAATTTAGGTTAGAAGAACTTTGACTTTCACATGTCTATAAGTTAGTTCTTGTAATTTTTGGGTTCAGCTTGATATTCCAACCTTTTAGGGAGAATTTTTATAGTTGGTTCAGCTACGAATGCCCTGATAGATTCAGGGGCTACTCATTCGTTCATTTCGGAGACATTTGAAAATTTTCTCCAGATCAAGACCATTGGGCTAGATGTAGCGTATTCAGTAGTATTGCCTTCCGGAGAGGAGCTGGCAGCTACTAATGTGATCCAAGACATAGACCTCGAACTTCATGGTAACCTTGTTTATGCGGATCTTATCGTATTGCCGATGCCAGAGTTTGACATCATTCTGGGTATGGACTGGCTATTAAGGAACAGAGTTTTGATTGATTTTCAGCGGAGATCTGTTCTAGTCCGACCTCTTGGGAGAGAGCAGTTCTTATTCGAACCAGACAGGTACTTTCCTTTATCGCGTATAATACCTTGTGTCCAGGCTAGGAAGCTTATGCGTTCAGTCAGCCTCCGATGTCCCAATTGTTAGGGACTTTCTAGACGTGTTTCCTGATGACGTCTCTGGTATGCCACCTGTGCGGGAAGTGGAGTTTTCTATTGAGCTTATGCCAGGTACCGCACCGATCTCAAAAGCACCGTACCGATTAGCACCGACAGAGATGGCAGAACTCAAGAAGCAGATTCAGGAACTTCTTGACAAGGAGTTCATTCGCCCGAGTTTTTCACCATGGGGCGCACCAGTCTTGTTTGTGAAGAAGAAGGATGGTTCGATGAGGCTCTGTATTGATTACCGGGAATTGAACAGGGCTACAGTGAAGAACAAATACCCACTCCCAAGGATTGAAGATTTATTTGATCAGCTGCAGGGAGCTTCAGTATTCACAAAGATTTATCTGCGTTCTGGTTATCACCAGTTGAGGGTGAAAGATGCCGATGTTCTCAAGACTGCTTTTAGGACTCGTTATGGCCACTTCAAGTTCCTTGTGATGCCGTTCAGCTTGACGAATGCGCCAGCGATCTTCATGGATCTAATGAATCGCGTATTTCAGCCGTATCTTGATCAGTTCGTGATAGTAATCATAGACGACATTCTCGTCTACTCAAAGAATCATGAGGAGCACAGCAGACATTTGACCGCAGTTTTGCAGACCTTGCAAAAGCACAAGTTATTCGCAAAGTTCAGTAAGTGCGAGTTCTGGTTAGAGAATGTGGCGTTCTTAGGCCACATCATTTCTAGCAGCGGTATCGAAGTAGACCCAACGAAAGTTGCAGCAGTCAGAGATTTGGTTGTGCCGCAGAATGCATCAGAGATCCGTAGTTTCCTTGGGCTAGCAGGATATTATCGGAAGTTTATTCAGGGATTCTCCTCTATCGCAGTTCCACTCACGTCGTTGACAAAGAAGAATGTGAAATTTGTGTTGAGCGAGGAGTGTCAGAAGAGCTTCGATACTTTGAAGCAAGCTCTTATCTCAGCACCAGTATTGGCCATGCCGTCAGGGCCCGGAGACTTTATTTTGTATACCAATGCTTTGAAGCTCGGTTTAGGTGCAGTGTTGATGCAGCATGGGAAGGTGATAGTATATGCTTCTCGTCAGTTGAAAATCCATGAGAAGAACTACCCTACCCACGATCTAGAGTTGGCAGCCGTAGTTTTTGCCTTGAAGATTTGGAGGCAATATTTGTACGGGGAGAAGTGCCAGATATTTACCGACCATAAGAGCCTCAAGTACTTCTTTACGCAGAAAGAGCTGAATATGCATCAGAGGCGTTGGTTGGAGCTAGTGAAGGACTATGACTGCGACATTAGCTACCACCCAGGCAAAGCTAATGTAGTTGCGGATGCACTGAGCAGAAAAGTCGCAGTGATGGCTCAATTGGTGATTCCGAGAGCCCTTCAGTTTGAGATGCAGAGGTTTGATCTAGAGACATATCCTCGAGGTAGAGTTCCCCGTCTATCTACTTTGATGATTCAGTCTTCTCTTCTAGACCGTATTCGCAGTGGACAGTCAGCAGATGAGCAGTTGGCAAAGTGGAACCAGAGAGATGAGGCCAAGGGCAGTATTTTGTATACAGTTAGCGACAGCATTGTGAGATATCGAGACAGAATGTGGGTTCCTGGCAGTGATTCTATTCGAGCAGATATTTTATCCGAAGCCCACATGTCGCCGTACTCTATTCATCCGGGGAGTACGAAGATGTACAAAGATTTGCAGTTGTTGTATTGGTGGCCCGGGATGAAGAAGGATATCAGACGTTTCGTATCCGAGTGTCTGACGTGCCAGCTAGTGAAAGCGGAGCATCAGAGACCAGCAGGTATGCTCAAGCCACTTCCTATTTCCGAGTGGAAGTGGGAGAATGTTACCATGGACTTCATTGTCGGTTTGCCGAAGTCAGTCAGAGCATCAAATGCTATCTAGGTGATTGTTGATCGTCTTACCAAATCAGCGCACTTCTTGCCTATTAAGACGACTTTCACCATGATTCAGTATGCAGAGTTGTATATCCGAGAGATAGTCAGACTTCATGGTATTTCCGTTTCTATAGTGTCTGACCGAGATCCTAGATTCACTTCCTCATTTTGGAAAAGTTTGCATTCGCCTATGGGTACGAAGTTGTTATTTAGCACAGCTTTCCACCCTTAGACAGATGGGTAGTCAGAGAGAGTTAACCAGATTTTGGAGGATCTTCTCCGTGCGTGTGTCATCGATTTCTCGGGGAGTTGGGAGTCGAAGTTTCCATTGGTAGAGTTCACCTATAACAAAATTTTTCAGTCATCTATAGGTATGGCCCCGTATGAAGCACTGTACGGTCGTAATTGCAGATCGCCTATTCACTGGGATGAAGTAGGGGAAAGAGTAGAATTGGGTCCGGAGATTATTCAGCAGACTGCCGATGTAGTAGTCAAGATCCGTGATAAGTTGAGGACTGCTCAGAGTCGACAAAAGAGTTATGCGGATCAGAGGAGGAGAGATCTAGAGTTTGCCGTTGGTGACCATGTTTTCGTGAAGATAGCACCTATGAAAGGTGTCATGCGGTTCGGGAAGAAAGGAAAGCTTAGTCCGAGATTCATCGGACCATTTGAGATCCTCGACAGGGTTGGGACGTTAGCTTATCGTGTTGCTCTTCCTCCGAATCTGGCCGGAGTACACAATGTGTTCCACGTCTCTATACTGAGGAAGTATATGGCGAATCCTTTGCATGTCTTGAACTTTGAACCGTTGCAGCTCACTCCGAACCTGTCTTATGAAGAGAGACCAATGCAAATCTTAGACAGACAGGAGAAGAAGCTTCGGAACAAACTGGTGAAGCTAGTGAAAGTCAAATGGCTTAATCATTCGGAGGAGGAAGCTACATGGGAATCGGAGCCAGAGATGAAGAGTCAATATTCCGAGTTATTCGGTAAGTTTTAATTTCGAAGACGAAATTTCTTTTAAGGGGAAGAGTTGTAGAACCCGATAAATCAGACTACATATAAGCCATGCATAATTACTATTATTTAAATTAAAATGATTTTCATACATGCATGAGGGTTTATTTCATTTTTAAAATTGTTAAGTCATGATCATTTATTTTAAATCGCAAAAGTTTAGTTTTATCTTTTCGGTTAAATACGCAAGGCTGGACTGGAGTTAGAGTATTGAGATAAAATTTATTAATAAGAAAATATTTCTAGATTTAATTTAAGCCAAAGAATAATTTATTTTAATGTAAAAGAATGTTTAAGAATTTATTTAATTAATTGGAGTAAGTAGTAAATAAGCTCTTTTATAACAAATAATTAATTTAAAAGCCTAAATTAAAATGTGTAACCAATGGGGATAAATTAATCTAAGCCTATTTTATTTAAGAAATTGTAACTTAACATGTTAGTAATTTATTTTAAGACTTAACCATGCATGCAAAAAAATTACTATCCTAACTTAATTTATTAATTCACTAAAATACATAATAAGTATTTAAAAACTTTAAGGAGTTAAAATTCAATAATTAAGCAATATGTTTACCCCATTTGTTAGCAAGAATTCGGCCACCCCCCTTATAGGACTTAATCATGTTTGGAAACCCTCCATTTTGATCCTCTTCCTTAACCCTTCATGGCATATATAATTCCTTCATTTTAAATCCCCACTAATTAACAATTAAGCAATATCCCTACCTTCATTTTGATAATAAAATTCGGTCATCACACTACCCAAATCCCACAATTTTCGAGCATCAAGTAGGAAGGAATCAATCCTTGTGCCATTCAAATCCCTCACTTATAGCTCCTACCATAATGCATTCCTTGACTCCTTATTCATCTTGGTAACATTCCCTTTCACCACTTAACACTCTCCTACACCCCTCACCTTCGAAATTTCAGAAGAATAGGCTGAGAAAAACGCGAGCCATCAACAAGAATAACAACAAAGAAAGTAAGAAAGAAACTCCGTCTCCGCCGCGCCGTGTTCGTCATATTGATTTGTTTCTTTCGCAAACAAATTTCCAGGCATGTTTATATTGTTATTTGCTCTTCAATCAAGTCATATAAATATTTTAAAACATTACATGATCATGATTTTAATGGAAAAACCGAAGTATGACAGCAACTACACAAAAAAATTCTGCACAAATTTTTCGGCTTTCTCTTGTGCTTCACGGGTTGTCTTGTTTTTGTGATTTCAGGAATTGGCTCGGTTCCAGGCGCTCAAGGCTGCATCTAGGCACGTACTAGGGTGTGTTAGGATCATGTTGGTCCAATAGTTCAAGCCCCATGCACGCTGGATAGAGACTTGACAGCAACTTCTTCCATAGTTGAAAGTTTGAGTCTCGATTCTCGATTTTTGTTTGTCTAAGGCGAGGGTTCAAATCTTTGTTGGTCTAAGGCCTGTAACCATGGTTAGGACCCTTCCTTAGCATGTCTAGGAAGTGACCAAGGTGGCCCTTCAAGGCTTGGTTCATGGTCCCATCGGTTTTAAAACAAAACATTCAAGTGCCCCTCGGTTTCTCTTTTCTGATTTTGTGTGAGTGAGTTTCGAATTTTGGGTGTTTGGGTGGATCTTGGTTGGCTTTTTTAGCCCTTAGACATGGTTCACACAATACTTCATGATGTCTAGATCGATACATCATAGTACAGATTTTCGGGTTCTCGGTTTGGACTTTGGTCGATTTTAGGTGGTTACTGGGATTGTGGTTGGCCTAGGGCCCTTAACCATGGTTCAAGCCACACCTTAGGATGTTGGGAAGAGGCTCTGATTGGTGGTTCAAGCCCCAATGATCATTAGTCTCTTAAACAAACACAACAAGCGCAGCTGCTGCCATTGCACATTTGACAGCAGCATGGCTTCGGTTCAGAGGTGGTATTTGAGTTCTTGGTTGGTTTTTAGCCTATGGTCTTGGACTGGACAGTACCACAATGAGTTAGGAAGGTCATGTTTTTGGCCGTTCATGATTTGGTTAAGTTTAGAGGTCGTACGAGAATTTACGGTGCAATGTGACAAAGTGACTCTCGAAAGAGAGTTTTACAATTTTGGTCTCCATTCACTATTTTCGTGTATTACAGCCCTAGGGATATGTTTTCCAGTATTTTAGGAGTATTTTAATCATGGCTAAGCGATGGTTCAGTGTTTGTTCGGGTTGGTACGAAGCCATGGTTGAATGGTAAGTTTGTTGGGCGTAATTGTCTCGTTTCTAGTTCGATTATGAAGTGTTTGTGAAGTTAAGTTTATTTGCATGTTCTCATGTTAGAATAAGGTCGCAGCGAGCCTGGGAACGATCCAACTCATTCGGTAAAATAGGGTTATAATTATATTACGTGCATAAAATATAAAATGTTTATTTTTTAGATATATGCGATATGTCTTGTGGCTACCTTACGCTTATGGGATTGCTTCTCCCAGTGACTTACGACCGATTTACGATTATGTATGGGTACGGATATCCAGTCCAAGGGGTGAGATGATCTCTACCACCCAGTATAGTGTGGTTTAGTCTGATCAGACGTGCATGTTATGTTATGTTATGGGCCACTTGCGTAGAAACATTATCTCTACATAAAAATTACGATATGATATGTTATGACAGAGCTCTATCGAGCAAAGCTTTTACGTATGATTTTCAGTTATGCACGTATTTATAATTATCCATGACACGATTTTCACCTTACGCTTTACGATACGATATTTTTATGTTACGTGAAATTTTATGATATATTTACTTGTTATTCACGATATATGCATGCAGAGTCTTTAGACTCACTAGACTTAATTGTTGTAGGTACTGATGAGGTCGGGACCAAGGGCGGGGACCAGTGATCTAGCTTGGGTTAGTAGTAGTAGGAACCCGAGGACCTCATGCTTCAGTTTATTTATCTTTTTATGCACAAAACTAATTTTTCATCATGTTGAATTATTTTAAGTTGTTGTTTTGAAAACGATAATTTCTTCCGCTGTTACTTTAACGTTAAATCTTTTTATCAGTTCATTTTATGAATGAGGCATGTTATTTATTTAAAGAGAAAAATTTTAAATAATTCCGCAAATTTACAAATACGAAATACGGGCCTCTACATGGTTTATATGGATCAATTAGCTCTCGTTTATCGGTCATCCTTCATTATTTACAATATGTGTGATATATTATAAATCATCAGTATGTGCGTTATTATTAATATAATAACAAGAGTTGCATGAATTCGACAAACATACAAACTAACATGACACAATATTTTAAAATTAATGATGAGAAAAATTTTTAAATTAAAATCCATCATTTTGGATAAGATCCAAAATTTAAATCAAGCCCACTAAAAAGAAAATTAAAAGAAAGTTTAATATTTATTTGCCTTCCATCAAAGGTGGTTGTATGATGAACGTTACCCGCGGTAAGAGTCCGACACGTATTATTAGGGAGGCCTGGACGCTGAAGCTGTGACTTCCACTGACATATTTGATGTGAACTATGTAGAACTCTCATGATTTCGGCTCATAATATTGGGGTATCTCATAGCGATCGCCCACTAAGGTTCGACATTGATGGGTCAAGCTCGACACATGAAGAGAAATGGGATTTTATTATTGGGTATTCCTCAAATGGGAGACAAAATTACGTGAGGATTGTAATCGGCCTCTGTCTTTTGAAAATTGTGATTGACTAATATTATTCGGGGTCATAATTTAGCAGTTGGTCCTTGCGTATTCACTAAGAAAATTGGATTTCCCGTTTTCATCAGAGGGTGGTGAAAATGTCAAAATAGTGGGATGAAATTCGTAAAAACAGAAGTCCATATATTACTTATAATAAAATATTTATAATAGTCGACAATGATTATCTGTTTCATAATCAATATATTTATGATTTCGTGTCGTTTTCTGTTATTTTCAATTTAAACAAGCTAACCGAACTCTAATTTTCAAGATTGAGTGAGAAAATTTGTTTTGAATTGTGAGAAAATGACATACACACTAATGTATGTCTTGTTAAACTAGCGAAACATGCGAGATGGCGAGACCATAATACACAAGCTAAAGTGTAATATGCTAGCTTCTATGTCAAATGAACGATTGAGACTGTTTGAGCAAATAATGAATGTTGTTGACAATATAATGCACCTGCAAGAGTTGTATGGTGAATGAAACTCGTACAGTGATGCACATTACATTCAAGGAGCTCGTGGCTACACGCATAAAGATGGGGTTCTGGCCCATGAGAATGATGTACATATGATTGAGCTTATTGAGAAGGTGGTGGGCCTGAAATTGATGATTTCCAACGAGTTACTTGATGACATCATCTTGTTGTTAATCTCATACTCATTTGAGGGGTTCATGGTGAAATTCAACATCAATAATATAGAGGCTAGCCTTGAAGAGTTAGTCAATATATTTACGACATACTAGACTACCAAAAGTAGGAAAATGTTTTCCTGTTGGGAGAATCTTCATGAAATAAAAATGGTCCACAAGGTAAGGGACTTGTGGAAAACAATGTTCTGCCCCTTAAAAGAAAAACAATCCTAATAAAAGGCAAAATATAAAGGATACTTAAAGAGCATACAAAGATCGACAAGTCAGAACATGTTTGTTTCACAGCAAAAAATCTGTACATAAAGAAATTATCTAGGCCATAAATTTTTGACAATGATAAGTGAATGTCCAAGTAAACACGATATCAACAAGAATGAAAAGGATTTAGTCTAAATCAAGAACACTTATGATACGCTAGGTTATGATATATTTCCGAAAGAAGGATGCAAAAGCTAGTGGGAGAGGGCATGTTTGACATGTCAGAAATTAACTATCTTGAAACATGCGAGTCATGTATGAAAGGAAAGATGACAAAAATCTCTTTCCTAGGGAATGTGGTATGTGCACTTGATCTTTTGGATTTGATCCATACAAATACGTGTGATTCGATAAGTGTTAGCAAGAAATATGACCAATCCTATTTTATTACCTTTAATGACGACTTCTCGAGGTATGGGTATTTTTATTTTATGAAATACAAGAGTGAAGTGTTTGAAAGGTTCAAAGAATTTTGAGATGAAATAGAGAAACAATTTGAAAAAAATATTAAAACGCTTCGATCTGATCGAGGTGAAGAATATTTAAATACCGAGTTTCAATATTATCTTAAAGAGAATGAGATTCTCTCACACTGGACTCCCCCACCACACCCCAGTTGAATGATGTGTCAGAATGTCGTAATCGAACATTGATAGACGTGGTTCGATCTATAATGAGATTCACTAAATTTACGCCATCCCTTTGTGGATAATAGAGCCAACTTGTGCTATTTTGTAGGATATACAAAGAATTCTGTTGGATATTATTTCTATGATTTCAATAAAACAAATGTGTTTGTTTCAAGGAATACCACATTCTTAGAGAAAGAGTTTCTATTGGATACAAAATGAGAATGATAGAATTCGAAGATATTTGGGATCCACCCACTTCTGAAATAGTAAAAACCACGCCCCAACAACCAGTTGAAGAAACACAGGCTATTAGGAGATCCGAAAGGGTCTCAAGGCAACTACAAGGATGTGCCTGCTTCTTGAAGAAGGCCAAGATGATCTCATTCCTGGATGTGATCCAAGAAACTTCAAAGAAGAATTGTCTTATGCTAATTCATATAATGACTTGAAACCATGTAGTCCGAGATGGACTTCATGTTTTCGAACCATGTATGGTCTTTAGTATATCCACCCGAGGGAATTGTTCCCATAAGAAGAAAGTGAATTTACAAAAGGAAACTTGGGACGAATGGATAATAATGACCTTCAAAGCAAGCTTGGTAGCAAAATTATATACTCAAAGGCAATGTATTGATTATGAGGAAAATTTTTCTCTAATCACAATGTTGATGTCCATTAGGATATTACTAGCCATAGCAGGATGATATGACTATGAAATATGACACATGGATGTCAGGACAATGTTCTTTAAAGGTGGCATTAAGGAATAAATTTACATGTCTCAACGTGAAAGATTCACAACAGTAGGAAGCAAGCATAAAGTATGCAAACTTCAGATATCTATCTATTGACTCAAACTCAAACAGACATCAAGGAGCTGGAACCTCATATTTGTCAACACCATCAAAGAGTTTGGTTTCGTCAAGAACCTTAAAGAACCGTGTCAAAAAGGTTAGTGGGAGTGCAGTGACATTATTAGTACTTTGTGTTGATGACATATTAGTAATTGGGAATGATGTAGAGATGTTGCATTCAACTAAAGTATGATTAGCTAGCAAATTCTCCACGAAGGATATGAGTGAAGCATCATATGTATTAGGAATGCTATATAGGGATAGATCAAAGAGGATGATATGGCTCACGCAATCCACTTATATCGATACCATACTGCAGATATTCTCTATGGAGAAGTCTAAGAGATGATATCTTCCAATGTGTCATGGTGTGACTCTATCAGATCTATGTGTCCTAAGACTGACGATGAGATAAAAATAATGAGTTTCAATCTATATGCGTCTGCTATAGGCAGTAAATGTATGATATGATATTTGCTCAACCTGATATTGCATTTGCACTGAGTGCTGCAAGAGGATATCAATTGATTCTTGGTCTATTGCATTGGAAAGCCGTGAATTATATTCTTAACTACTTGAGAAGAACTAAGATTTGTTCTTGGTTTATGGGACTGGAGAATTAAAACTGGAAGGCTATACTGATTCTAGCTTTTAGTAAGATGTGGATGATTTGAAATCAACATCTGGATTTGTATTCAAGCTCAATGGTGGTTCTATCTCTTGGAAGAGTTATAAGCAAGACACCACAGCGGATTCAACAATTGATGTTGAATACATAGATGTATCGGCTGCAGCAACGAAGGCAGTTTGGATGAAGAATTTCTTTTAAGAGTTGAGTGTCATTCCTCAAACAGTTGATCTAGTCCCGATCTACTGTGAAAACACTGGTGCCATTGCTCAAGAAAAGAAACCGAGGTCTCATCAGTGATCAAAACATATATTTTGAGGAAGTTCAACCTAATTCGGGAGATTATGAGAAGATGAGATATATCAGTAGAGAGAATCACTAGTGCAGATAACGTTGTTGATCCACTGTCAAAGCCCTTGCTGGGACCATTATTTGAGAAGTATCGTGAAGCAATGGGTCTAAAATCTATGAGTAGTTGGTTGTAGAGAAAGTGAGAGATTGTTAGAGTAGGTGCACGACGAGCCAACTTATGGCCTGAGCTTATTGACTCTTATATAAAAATAATCTTTATTTTAATAATATTTTATAGTTTTATATAATTATGACATTTACTTTATTTGTATACTCATGCAAGCTACATAGATAAAGCCCTTGAATATACTAAAGGTCCCATGAGGTCTGTCTCGTAATGTAATGTCATGAAACTCATTAGGAAGTGTACCGTATATTCTAAGCAGGTTTCTAGTTGAATCAGCCGCCTAAAATAAGGATAAATGTCGCTTGAGCTTGAGATTAACATCTGTGATATAAACCCATGTTTCATTGGCAAGGGCATGAAGATGTCCATTGATACATATGAGTGATCATTTGAGGATGCACTAAACAACCCTCGCTCGAACTTTCCAAGTAGTTATCACTTATCGAGTGAAATATTCTGCGATTATGGTTGTACACCATTTGTCCTTCGACCCGAGACAACGTAGAAGCTCTACATACTAGCGTGCACTTTGATCTGTTTACTGACTCCATTGAGGGTCATCAGGTGGCGAGGTTGAGTATATTTTCTACATACATAGGAGCCAATAGATTATAGTCTAGGATTCACTGTTTGCCTACGTGTGAAGATATTCTATGTGATCTGATGAGTTAATAGCGCAAAGAATCTCTGGCCAGAGTAAGACATGTGCATTTTGGAAAGGTGTTTCCTCAATTGTACATACCATGTCACTATTATCACTCAAAGATACATTACATCGTTATCGAATTCTTATGCAACTCTCGATATACTGATGGTTGTAGATTCTATCGAGATATATGAGGTAAATGGACCTTACTGTACGCTAACAACAACTTAAGTTTCCTGAAGGCACTATCAGTGATACCTAAGGGATCATGGGACGATGCTACTAGTCACTCTTATCATGATCTGATGAGTGCAATCAGACTTGAGTTCTAACATTTTTGATCGAGGGGTTGATGAAAAGAATGAGTCTAATTTGGATAAGCCCGAATAAGAATAAATGCTATTCTAAATCACAAGAAATTGTAAACCTACGACTAGCAGTATCCCTAAACCATTGAGAGTCACGCAAGTATTGAATTATGTGTTCTCGTCTAGATAGTCAATTTTAAGTAGTTGAATTTGGCTACTGTAGTTTGATGAAAATAAAAAAAAAAACTACTTATAAACGATTTTATACGTTTGTTCCATGTATTGGAAGTTTTGAAAGTTAGATAAATTATTAATTAAGTGAGGAGAGTGGAATTGTCTGTTTTGGTTAAGGACTTAACAACACTGGCGGCTGTAAAAAAATGGATCAGTATAAATTTTGAATTCGAAAATTTCAATTTTCATTATATGAACAAGATTTGTACCCTTGATATATCAGCGTTGTCCGATTGTCGATCGAGACTATAATGAGTTCACAATTATTTATTTACTAAATTTATAATATATTAATTAAATAATAATGTTAGTAGTGATGACTACTACATGTACAAGATTCTAATGGAATATTATAGAGGGGTCTAGAATTAATTCATTAATTGATTTATTGACAATTAATGATGAAATTATTTAATGTACATATATGTCTATACATGTAAAAATGTGTAAATGTGTATATATATATATTAAAATAAATACATATATGGAGATTTAAATATATATACATATATGTCATGTATTATCAATAGTTGACTTTGCATAATATATAAAACATGAGAATTTTAATTCATTAATGAAAATAGGAAGTCTAATGGATTAAGAGTATGAATCCTAATAGAAGAAGGACTACTGATGTAATCATTTATCAAAATATATAAATATTTCATTAGGGGTTACATGAAAGAAGACAGTTTTTGCATACAAAATGTTTCTTCTCTCATCCCTCAACAAAGTTTTTGGCCACCTTGAATTTCACAAGAAAAATTCCATGGCCACATCGCCGTAGGTTCTCTAAAACCGGCGATCCAGTCTCGACACAAAATAGTTTATGATCTTTAGTGCGATCTAAACAAGTAATGTAGTCTCCGATCTTGGAATTGATTAAGCGATCAAAAGAAAGAAGATATGTTCGCATAGAATTACAAGAAGTGCTATATCCGCTTAAAAATCGGAATAATCGGATCCGATGTTAAATGCACGATGGTAAATAAACGAAAAAATCCTATGAATGTTATAAATTATATGACGCCCGAGGAAGATTTAGAACATTGAAACTAATATTTTGAAACTTTCACTATGCCTTGGGTGCTAGTCCAACAATCTTTGTATTTTTTTTTTGTTGTAATTTGTGGTCATTTTTTCGACCTGACATTGAAGTAAGACTAAGTGTTAGACTAAAATCAAATTTTAGCAAATATAAATTATCAAAATTATAAAATGATAAACATACATGACTTTGAAATTTGAAACTACCAATATTTGACCACTATTTTTACACAAAAAATTAAAACTTTATATAAAAATATTATATTTTCTGAAGGTATAATTACTTAACGAGTGCTATTATTTCTGGAAAATTTTTTATATATAATTTTGATGAATATTATTGGACAACATAATTAAGGTAGGAATCAATTATTAATAGATTTAAAACATGGTGGGCTGACGACATGATGAAATGTATATATTATCAACTTTGAAAGATATTTATTTAAACTCCTCTCACTCGATCATCTTTTGAACTGTTGGTCAAAAAGATATTTATTTAAATTCCCTTCACTCGATCATCTTTTGAAATTAATTATAATTGTTTGGTCCAAAAGTATTTGGGCCCATTTAATTTGGCACAAATACATAGAAATTAAGTACGAAAAAGGCCCATTAGTTTGTTCAAAAATTTGAATTAATGCAGTAGCGGGCAACCAATTTTATGGAGAGATTGAGGCCATGTTAATGGCATGAGTGGGAAACTTCCAATCCCTTAACAAAAATGGACGATAGAATTCAGATTGAACACATTCAACAACACAAGTGTGCAAATTCTCTACAAATATTTACATTCCTTTAGTCTCATAATTCCAGTATCTTCTATTTTTTATTCCAGATTTTAGCATTAGAAGTCATTCTCATTCAGTTTTCAGCAAAATTTTATTATAATTTCATGTATTTTCAATTTCTTATGGATTTTCATATAAACAATCATGTTTTGATTTTATTTCATCAAAATAGTCTTTCATTTATTTTTGGCGTTGTATTAGTTAAGGAGATTAGAGCGAATGATCAAGTTTAGACTCCATTTTCTTTGAGTCGTAGAAGTTAGATTTAGCAGTAATTTTGGTGTTGTTTTGTTTCAACACTTGGCACACCCGCATCATCACAAATATTGTACTGACAAAATTGGCATGCCTAGTGGGACATCAAATATGCCTAAAAAAAGAAGTGATCCATCTGAAAAGAATAAAGGAGTTGAAGCTTATACAGAACATGAAGAAAAAAGTGTTGAGAAAATGCTCAGGAAGTCTTTGTGCAAGATACGATTGATCAAATGGAAGGCCAATTCCATGGCCAGCTTCTATCCCATGAGATTCATGAATCTCAAGATCTTCCAAACAATGATAACTCAAAAGAGGTGGAAGAGGCATCAAAGTTGTTGGCTAGTGGCATTATGACCCATGTGAAAACTATGGTGAGCCAAACAACCCAATCCGTCAATACTAGTCAGGGGATAAATTGTATCAAAGAGAGTGGAAAATGTTCTGGGAGTGGTAAGGTAGGTGATACTCACCACCCAACTTCAGCAGTCCCCGATCATGACGACAAATACACACCACCTCATCGAAGGGAAGAACTTGCTGGACAAAGAAATGCAGTCTATGCTAGGGGGAGCGGAAGTGGAAACCCAATGCCACGTTTGCATCAGGTGTATAATATGACAAATCCAGTGGATCAACCTGGTTTTTACGACGAGGGAGTTAATGGTGCCATTCAAGGAGGTAATACTGGTGTTAATCCAGAGTTTCAAGCTTGGGGGCACATTATTATCATCATCTACTCTCAGCCCAGAATATCCTAGTGATAGACCCAGAAATGGTACAACAAACATTCAAGAGTTATATGGCCTAGCCTTGAGAGAAATAGGCCGCCCAGAGTTCCACAAGCCTTATTCAAACTACATAGTTATGAATAACCATTATCCAAAGGTTATAGAGTTAATGCCTTCAGCCTATTCTCTAGCGAGGACAACCAATCCAGCTAGAGCACATAACTAGATTTATTATCTAGGGTGGTTAGTTGGCCAACTTGGAGATCTTTAACTACTTAAATTTGCGGTTATTTCCAAGTTCTCTCACAAGAACCGCTTTTCTTGGTATGCCTCATTCCACAGGAATTCAATGATGAATTGACAAGATATGGAAATACAGCTTCACTTTCATTTCTACAAATATGAACTAGAGATATGTATTGCTTATTTATCTAGAATCACTCAAAATAAAGGGGAATATATGGAATTGTTTATCGACAGGTTCAAAAGTATGAAGAATAGATGCAAAGAGCTCTTACCTGAGATTGAATTCGTGAAAATGACACATAAAGATTTGGATTTTGAATTGAGGAAGAAATTCCAAGGTATGAAGTTCAGGGATTTTTTTGAGTTGGCTGTGAATATTGTTGAATATGAGAAATTTTTGAGGGATAAGTCATACAAAAATAAAACAACTATGAGGTCATGTTATCAAGAATTGGACGAAGTTGCATTGGCCAATATTCAATCAAGTCGTTCATGTACTGTTCTTTAGCTCAAAAAGAAATTAGTAGAACTAGAGAATAAGAGTAGCTCCCAACTCCCAAAAAATGTGAAATACACTTTTGATGTGTCAAAAATTGATGAAGTTTTTGATTTCTTGGTAAAAGGATAATTTATCACTTTCCCACCAAATCATAGAGTGTCATCTAAAGAAAATTTGAAGGGACGAGAATATTAAGTACCACAAATCATATAACCAAGTCACTAAGTCATGTTGGGCTTTTATGAACATTTTGTAGGAAAGAATTAAAAAAGGAGTTTTGAAGTTTCCCGACAAACAAGAGTCCATGTCAGTGGATGATGACCAATTTTCCCCTGCAGCTTCTATCATTGTGAACGTAACAGATTTGAGGAGGGATCTTCTTGATGAAAAAAGAGGTCGAAGCCATGTAACGATAGATAGAAAAATTAGAAAAATCTGGATCTCAAGGGGCCAAATTTTTGAGGCTACTGGGAAATATATTGTTGACTGATCAAGACCAATTCAACAGCGATTCCCAAGAAATATTGGTTGATATGTGGCCTCCAGGCCGAGGACCCAATATTTTCTCGAGAAATCAGTGCATGGGAATCAATGGTTCAGAGGGGAGTCATCTCACCATCAACCCCAAAGATACTTGGATAAGAGAAGCATATATGGAGTTGAATCACAAAGGATGGAAATCACAAAAAAATTCAGTTGATCATGATAGAGATCAGCATGTAAATGAAGCTACGATATGAAAGAGCGCTGAGTGAAGAAGAGCAAGGACCAGGTACATCTTTATTGCTACAAATTAGTTTAGTGAATCCTGGAGAGTGACCCAATACAAAAAGTTCCTTAGGCCACTGACTAGGACCCAAAAAGAAGGTTGTTGAGAGAAATAGCTACTACAAAAAGGGAGGATTCAGCTAAGTTGGAAATAAACCCGATATTGTAGTCATTGAAGATCGAGTGGAGAGCATATCTAAGTTTGGCAGATCTGCTACTGAAGATAAGTTAGTGGATGACAATAATGATTTATTGAGTGAAGATGAAAAACAAAGAAGAAAAAAAATCAACCTTTGTTTGAGAAAATTTCATATCTCAGTGGATCGTGCCAAAAGATTGGTGATACTACCGGGGAAGTTTAAAATTGTGGAAGTAGAGAGTGGGGACTTGCTGCCCAATGAATCAATGAAAAAATAAGGCCATACAAGCAAACTCCCCAAAGCAAGTTCAAGAGTGATTATCAAAGAAGATCATCCAAATATGCCTAAACAAGTGATACTCGATGCCTACACTAGCCATGACCATGCACATAAGATCGTTATACATCAAAGCCCACATGAATAGGAAACCAGTGTCTAGGGTTTTGATTAAAAATGGCTCAGCAATGAATGTCTTGCCGGCGAGGATGTTAGGAATTTGGACAAAACTAAAGAAGACTTAATCCTTATAGAAGTTTGTGTTGTTGTATTTACAGAAGAAACCACAAACACCATTGGTTATTCCCCGCCAACCTTACTATGTGGAGTATGTTGTCTTTGTGAGTATTTTTCGTGTTAAATTCATCTACCAACTTCCAAGCGTTGTTAGGCAGATATTGGATCCATGAAAATCATTGCATCCCATCATCGATGCACCAGCTCCTATTATTTTGGAAAGTAGGTGATGTAGAGATTTTGGAGGCGATGCAAAACATTTTCAAGCCAGTGCAAATGCAGTTGAAGCTAGATAATACAATAGGGATTTCAGACCCATTAAGGTCCATAGCAAAAGTAAAAGAGGGATTCCAATGTACACGTAGACACCAACTCCAAGAGATGTGTTGGAAAATATTCTCAAACCAGTTGTTATTGTGTCATCTAGGCCGATAACCATTAATTGAGGAACTTGATGATTGAATTCAATCAAGGAGAAATATGTGGAAAGTACATGTGCAACAAGTATTGGACATATTAAGAGAAGATGAAGTGTGGGCTACTTATGGTACCAAAGTTGTACAAGAATAAGAGTATGAAGAAAAGGAACTACATGATGATAAGTTGTTAATGGCACCATCTCAGTTGGAAGATGACCAAAAAGAAGTTCAAGATCCGTTAGAAGAAATCAACTTGGGGGGTTTGAAGATCCTAAAATAGTATATGTAAGTTACTGGAAGAAAGAATAAAGCAAGATTTGATCAGCTTATTGGGAGAGTACATAGATTGTTTTTCATGGGGTTATGATGACAAGACAGGGTTAAACAGGGGATTGGTCGCACACCAACTCCCAATCAAAGAAAGATTCAAAAGATTTAAATAGTATCATCGTCATGTGTCAAAAGAAGTTGAGTTGAAGGTGAAAGAGGAAGTGAAGAAACTGTTAAAGGCCAAGTTCATAAAGCCAATGCTGAATGACTTTCAAAGATTGTGCCCGTCATGAAAAAATCGGCAAGATCAGAATATGCATCAACTTTTGAGATTTGAACTGTACAACTCCCAATGATGTATACGTGATACCTATAGCTGATATGTTGATCGATTCAGTAGATTGGAATGAGTTGCTATCATTCAGTGGATGGATTCTCAGATTATAATCAGATCAAGAAAGTAGAGGTAGATACATCTAAGATAGGCTTAAGATGTCCAAGAGCTGTTGGTACGTGTGAATAGCATGTCATGCCATCTGGGCTGAAAACTGCAGGTGAAACATATCAAAAAGCTATGAATTCAATCTTTCACAATATGATATGACATCATGTTGAAGTTTATGTAGATGATATCATTGTGAAATCTAAGCAAGGATCACATCGAGAATATGAGGAAGAGTTTCCAAATGACGAGACAACATGAGTTCAAGTTAAATCAATTGAAATGCGCATTTGGTGTGAAAGCATGAAACTTTTGGGATTTTTGGTATACCATAAAGGTTGATTAAAACAATCCAAGTGTAAGGTCCAAAATTAACACGACGTAATCTAACTAGATACAAATCTATGGAATATGGAAAATAGCTAATTAATTGATTTTAATTGCTAAATTGATTATGTTGATATATTTATATGATTTTATAGTAGTTTTGTAATTGAATGCATTAAATGGTTTATTAAAGGTTATTCGAGTTGTGATCGAGGAACGGAGACCAATGGCTGAAAAAATGAAAAATGTTTTTATTTAATAATTGTTTTTAATTATTTAAAATAAGGTTGATGTTTTTTGTTATTTTTGAAAATAAAGAGTTTTGAGGTGATTTTATTCGCCGGGACGTAATTTTTATCGGTATTCGATTTTCAACAAAAATACGAACGTTTTGACAACTCGGCTAATAATTTCACGAATTTTCCTAAACGAAATAAATTTTAAATACACTATTGGGCTTAGTATAATTTACTAATGAGCTCAGGCTTGCACAAAAATTAAGCCCAAAAACCCTACCCTTTATTTATACAAAGTACACGCCCACCTCTCCTCATCACACAAGACTCCTTGCACCAAATACACGGCACACACACAATAATTTTCAAGGGTTAGCATCGGCCCTCTCAAGCTTCAAGCAAGGGTCCTCGTTCGTCGCTGTTTTTCGCATCGTCAACGAAATTCGTGCGTTAAATACGCAAAGGCACGTCATATTTTTTTCCTTTTCTCATCTATCACACCCTAATATGTATTTGATCATGAATTGCATGGAAAAAAACTACCTATTTTATTTATTTTCGTTTTTGTGAAAAACATGAAATTTAAAGCATGGTTTTTGATCCAAAACTTGTTGTTTACTTACATGAAGTGGGTGCCATGATTAGGGAAGGTTTAATAGTTGTTTTTACATGATTTAAAGAGTCCTAGGATGCACTTGAATTGCTGCAATGAGAAACGAACAAGCTGGAACCAATATGTATGTTTTAGGGCCAAGGTGATCGGGTTATGGGTTAAACCATCCATGGCTTTGCTTTGGCTTGACTAGGGCTGGGCTAGGGTTATGGTTGGGTCAGGAGATGAGTCTTATCCATGCTAGGACTCGAGCACCAGGGCTGGGAAGGAGTCCTAGCTTCCACCCGAGAGTGTGCGCGCGGGTTCAGCTGTTGCGCAAGGGAGTTTGTGGCTCGGCCAGGGGCTGGGCTGGGCTAGGCTAGGATAGGTCTCTAGGGTCCTAAGAGGGTGCACAAGGGTCTGGGCTCGGTGGTTAGAATCCTAGGCGAGTTGCAAGAGTCCTAGTGCATGTAGAAGGCTCGACCGTAGCTTGCTTCTGTTAGGGGTGGCTTCGGTTTGGGCTAGGGTAAAGTCCTAGGGGTCCAGAGGGTTCATGAGTGTCCAGGGGAGGTCTGGTCCGAAGATGGCTCGGGGTGGTTCGGGTGCGGCTCGTGGAAATCATGAGTTGGCTCGAGGGGTTAGTATAGGGTTCGGAAGTTAGGGTTTAATAGCTAAGGGTTTGAAACGTGGTTCAACGGGGGTCGAATCATGGTTCATGAGGGCTAATTAAATATAAAAAGTATAAGTTTTGAATTTGGGAATTTTATATTAAAGTTTGAATTAATTCGGGAATTAAACGCTCCTTGAATTAATAATTAAAGAATAATTATAAAGCCTATAATTTATGCTAAATAAAATTGTGGTAAATTTAATATAAGCTTAAATAATTATTTGGGATGGTCTAGAGTCAGGTAAAGTAAGAAAAAGTCAAATTCGATGAATTTTACGTCTAGGAGTAAAACGATCGTTTACACCTAGAAAATAGTAAACGTTATGGCAGTGCTCTGAATGCTGTTTTAAATGTGAAAAAAATGTTTATTTTAAATGTGTATGGATTTTCATGACATAATGTTGAAACTAAAAGATATGTTGCATGCTTGGTTTTAAAACAAAAATGATATATGCATGTTTAATTTTTATAAAGTGATGAAAACACGAAATGTTGAAGGAAGTGAAGTAATTGTGACTAATACAATGATATGATGATACGTAAGGCCAAGACTCATTCGACGGGTGAGAGTGTAGCTGATGTCCCAGCCGCTCAGTACTTTGGTTACATTTAGATGGATCCATCGAACCCCTAATACGAAAATCACAATTAACGATCTTAATTCAACGAAAGGAAAACATATATGATTATGATGAATATGGATATGTTGATGATGATATGAAAATGTTTATGTTTAAGTTTATGCATGATTATGAAAATGTTTATGTTTAAGTTTATGCATGATTATGAAAATGATATTTTACGTACAAGTATTTTTACTGTTGCATGTGATCTGTATACGTATTATTTGTTATCAAAAATATGGTTTGCTGAGTCTTTAGACTCATTAGATGTGATTGATTCAGATGAATATGATAATAATGATAATGGAGGTCTTTATGGTTGATATTACTGGACTGAAGATGCAAAAAACGAGCACCATCGCTTGTTCTTCCGCAGTTATGTTTATGACATGATTTAAAAGTTTATGTTAAGATTTTTTACGACTTTTATTATTATTGATTTTTAGTGGTTTTTGAGGGGTTGATAGTGTTAGTATATTTTGAAATATTGATAGTTTAGGTCGACGATTTCATGTTTTGAATTCTTCTTTTGAGTTTCAAATATAGTTGATTGTTTTAATTTAAAATGGTGTCAAAATATTTATATATATATATATATATATATATATATATATATATATATGTATGTATGTATGTGTGTATCTGCCGAATTAGGAGTAGGAAAAAAAATTCTAGTTCTTTTAAGAAAACGAGTAGTAGACGTTTTACCAAGACTCTTACGGAGGCAAATCCACACAAGAACAAAAAAGAGTGACAGTGCTTTCTTGGGTAAGTAAATTACTTAAAGCATTTGATCTCTAAATTTTCAGGGAAAACGGAGGAGTTCCCATAGTTGTTGAAACTTAAAGACAACGTGGAGTTCAAATAGGAAGAGTTATATGAGAGAGCTTTTGATATGATCAAGGGATACATGTCCAATCCTCCTGTTCTTATGCCACCCAGGTATAGAATGCCTCCTAAATTATATATTTCTGCCGCTCATGAATCAATCAAATGTTTTCTAATTCACAATAATCAAGAAGGAAATGAGTATGCTATTTATTATTTGAGTAGATTCCTTACTCCAGTAAAATTGAAATATTCCGTGATTGAGAATTTATGTTTAACGTTGTATTATGCATATATTAAGTAAAGACAACCAAGAGCATTTTTGTGGCTACTGATTTGATTAAGTACATGCTTAATAGATCTATTTTCTCTGGTAGAATTGGTAAATAGTCTTTAGCAATGGCCGAGTTTACATTTATCTTTTATCCCCAAAATTCAATGAAAGGCTAGGCTATGGCTGATTTTCTAGCTGATCACCCTTCACTTGATGATTTATTGAAGATCAGCTTGGATTTATAGTTTGTGGAGCGGGAGTTTAACCATGAGAACTAAAATTTGATGGGTCAAGTACAGAATTAGCAGTCGGAGCTAGTATTGTAATCACTTCCCCAAGAGGTGTGAAAAATTCTATATATTTTAATTTGGGTTTTAATGCACCAACAATCAAGCCGAGTACGAAAAACTGGTCATTGGAATGAAAATTTTGAAATATTTGGAGAAATGAGTTGTTGATATCATGAGATTCACAACTTGTACTGAAACAAATATCAGAGGAGTTAAAATACACTAGTTTATCATTGGCACCGTATTACACAGCCGCGTCCCAACTTTTAGATGATTTTGATGAAGTGTCATTGATGCATGTACCAGGAAAAAAAATTGGGAGGCATATGAATTAGCTCAAATAGCCTCGGGTTTAAAAATTTCTCCAGAAACTGCACACCGACTGGTTATGATTCAAGGAAAGAACCATCCATCAATTCATCAGAAAGGAGTTCAGGTAGACACAATTAACTTAGATATAAACTTAGTAGGTGATTGGAGAGATTTCATAAAAAAAGGTATCGGAATCTCATGGGAGAAATATTTTCTATGGTCTGAAAATTAGAGCTCTTAACTACGTCTTGGTGGAAGGGATTTGTACAAAAAAGGGCTTGATGGTTTGCTCCCGAGATGCTGAGATTTTCCAGAGGCATTCGAAATCATGAAGCAGTTAATGAAAGTGCACCAATCTAGAGTGAAGATGAGATGATTGATAAGAAGGTATGATAAAACGTCTACTACTGAAATTTTTTATTTTTTTAAAAGTAATAGCCGAAGCCATAACCAAATAAATCCATGGAAAATTTGAACTTACACTGTATAAAAACCCTCCAACGATTGAATAAAATAATCAATCTCAGAGTCTATTGTTTTAAAAGAAAACTCAAACAAGTTATCAAAACTCTGTCAAATCAACAATGTATTAAAAGTCCATAAACATTTGAAAATATTGTTTAAACTCATGTCTCAAAAATCATAATGTGCGGATGAAATGCAAGGTTCTCGGGTTTTCACGTGCACCCCCAGCTCAGCCTACTCAGTCTTCAGCACCTCCAATTTCCTCATCAACGTGATCACCTACATCAATCACATCTAATGAGTCTAAAGTTTCAACATATCTGAACTGATATAACAAGTACATATACATATCATGCAACAGTGAAAAGTACTGTAACTATAATAAGTTTCATGATCTTTCAATGCATAAACATAAACATCAACTTATCGGGTCATATCAATTCATGTCATATCATATCATCATATATGTATTCATTTTTCTTTATTGAATTCAGATAATTAGTTGTGACTTTCGTATCAGCTCTAGGGCGATGGATCCATCTATGTATAACCGTGGTACCTAGCGGTGGGGACATCAACGATACTCTCACCCGTCAACTGAGCATTGGCCTTACATGTTCGTGTTCGTATAAGTGACAACCAACTCACCTCTTTCAAAAACATGTCATCATATTCATCACCTGTAAAATTCATGCATATACATATATTTTCTTAAAACCAAGCATGCAACTTCTTTTCACCATTTTCGTAAAAATTCCTATTCATAAACAACATAAAAATTTTAAAAGTTAACAGGGCACTTCTAGGACTGCTAACATAACTCAAGTGCAAAATGTCTATTTTGCCCCTGAAACCCTAATCTGACAATTTTATCCCTGGACCTTAAAAATTCGTCCCGAATCCATCCGAAACTTAACCAAACTTTATCCGTAGTTCAAAGACTCCTAACCAAACCCCGTATGACCCAATTTAAACCATTTATAACCTCAGACATGTCGACATAACCTGCTGGAACACCTAAAACGGGCCATGCCCAACAAAAACATTAAAACACCTGCACTGGACTAGCGCCTAGGTGCTGGCTGTATAGCGCTGTGGCGCTTGATAAGCACCTAGGAACTATGCACCAGCGATGCGGCGCTCCAAGAGCCGAACCCTAAGCGCTGCAGTGCTAAATGAGCAGCGTCGCGGTGCTAGCTCCTGCCGAATAAAAACCCTAGTCACAACCTCGAAGCAAATCTCTATCCTACGCTCAACCAGCCTGGACCAGACTCAGACCAACCTCTCATAGACCACGAATGACTCCTCCTGAACTATCCTAGCCATGATTTACACGTCCATGCACATCGTCATGCACGCTACCCTTGGAACAATCCAAACCGAGTCTCCCCTTCACTCAAGCTCCTTCGATCCGACCCTAACCAACAACCAGCCGTGTTCGAGCAATTTAGGGCCAAATCTCAAACCTGCCAGGGTCTAATCTAAGGCATAGAATAGTCCTTGCACCACTGCTCCTCACCTATACAGAAATCGAACCAAACCGAGCCACAAACTAACCATAACTTACAAACCCAATCTGCCACTAACAAGGGCTCATTGTAGATCTGTTTCTCACACCTAAGCACCTTCATCTCGACATATTTGAGCCTCCTACCCATCGGTCCTGACAGCCCCTTAAAAATGAGTCTTAAAAACGTTAGCATCAAACAGGGAAATCGATTTTCTTCATGTGCAGGAATTCAAAGCTCACATAAAACATTAGATCTACAACATACCATGCATAATCAATCAATAATAGGTAAGATGACAAAATGAAGGTATCTGGTGTACCTTTGCGATTAAACGCTCGAAGAACAATGTATATGATGCGAGAGACGGACATCGGAGGGACATGACAATGTTTCTTATGAAAATCCTTGAGAAAACCTAACAAAAGGCTGCTGAAAACTCACGAGTGGCTGCTGGAAGGGTGATGGCATGTGTGCTAGGGTTTGGGGTAGGTTTTAGTAACATAAAAAGGTGGGGTTTTGGGCTTAGGTTGGAAAATACTAATGGTGTAGAATTCTAGGCCCAAAAATCTAATAAAACAAGCCTGTTAGACCCAATAGCACACACGTGAAATATTTCTTTTAGGTATGTTTTCAAAAATATTACACAAGCCCTCAAAAGGTCTTCCATTTTGATAAAAATCGTCTACTGGTTTAAAATATGGTTTGATTGCGAAAAATCTATCATAAAATCCTATGTTTCGAAAATTAATATATAATAATTAAAATAATTATTTAATTTAACATTTTCCTCAAAGTGTCCCCGGTCTCCATTCCTTGTTCGAGCCTGAAATACTGCTGAAAGCCCAAATAAATGCAATCTAATCATTCATGAAATAAAAACATATAATCATTTATTTAGTGCATTTAAAATAATAATTTAGACATTTTAATAACACCCTAGATTTATATACGGTCAAGTTACGTCGTTCGAATTTTTAGACCTTACATATGACTGCTACTACCCATCCATTGTGAAAGATTGCATCAAATATGCGAATGGATATCAACCCTATCAAAAGCATGGGAACATCCAGAGAGTTCCAGCTAATGAGCTTCATAGCATGGTCAAACCATGGCCGTAAAATTTACCCATCATCATCTAAAGACCATTCCTTATTCTTGTGGTCACATATTTCTTCTCAAAATGGGTAGAAGCACTACATTTGAAGAAATCATAACAAGATGGCGTCACTAAATTCATGAAAGAAAACATCATTAATAGAATTGAGATTCTGAAGTCATTAACCACATATCAGGGCATTATGTTCATTGGTTCTAAAATGAGGGAGTTTGCAAGAGATTATGGAATCAAGTTGATCAACTCATCTCCTGATTACTTACAGTCCAATGAATAGGTCGAGGCATCAAACAAGGTTTTATTAAGTATTTTAAAGAAAATGATGGAAAAAATTCAAGAGGTTGGCCTAGGTTGTTTTCAGAAACGTTGTGGTCGAATAAAACTTCTAAAAAGAGTGCAACTAGGGTAAGCCCTTTTGCCCTCACGTTTGATCATGATGCAATCTTACCATTAGAATTCACAGTGTCATCAATGCGAGTGGAAAAACGAAATGAACTCTCTTCAGAACATTATAGCGAGGCAATGATCATGGAGTTAATAGAAATAAAAAAACTAAGAACCCAAACATATAATGTCTTACTGTTACAGAAGAAGAAAGTGATAATGATCAACAATAAGAGAGAACAAGAAAAGTATTCATGAAGGGAAAATCATGTGGAAAACAATACTACTTTTGGCAAGTAAAAGGATTTGGGAAAATGGTCTCCAAACTGGGAAGGATCATTCGAGGCATAAGGTCATGGATACACTGGTTGTCAATTTTAGATGTCCAACCACATAAAAAAAGCATAAATTGCAAGTATTTAAGGCCACACTTTCCAAGTATTAGAGAAGAAAACGAAGGGGGGAGTGAGTGAAGAGAGCATAGAGGTTTGTATCTAGCAGGGAGTTGGTTGTATGGCCACTTTAGCATATGTTTCTATTTTTTTATAATTTCCTGAATATAAAAAATATTGTATATAAAATGGGCTCTGCAGCCACTTTTTTAAATCAATGCATTATGTGAACAGTAACATTCCAAAATGTGGGCTTCCTGGTTACCTGAAGAGAGAGTCTTTATGTGGGGAGTCGGCCATTGGGCGACTTGTACAGACATTTTGGTTTGATGTTATTGAGGATTTTAAACATAATTGATAAAGTAGGTATTTAGCTACTTGTGTAAATTTGTTGCTTGTTTGTGCATGATAACCCATGTCATGGGCCTCCGGGTCACCTAAAAAGTGTGGCAGATAAAGATAGCGAGCGCGGAGTTAGACTTGCGTGGCTAGATAGAGAAGAATAAAGAAAAATATTAGAGAAAAATGGGGAGATTATTCAACGCAGCTGCGGTTCTAGAAGTTTTATTTCATATAGATTAGGTTTTTTAGCCAATGTTGTATGTATTTAGTGTTTTGTTTCAATACTTTATTTGAAGTAGGTCTTAAGGCCACTTTTATAAATATTTGTTTTTTTATTATTCGAGGATGGAAATAGTTAAACGAATTTGGCTGTTGTGCCACTTTTATCAGATTGATTGCGTTTTGTTTCCATGAGGGAATAAATTGAGAAAATAATCACGAGTGAGAAGTTTAAGCCAACCTATGTCTTCATTAGAAATTGGTGAAATGAGTGGGCTTAACTAGACTAAGTTATAAGAAACAATGAAAAACTCATTTTCAGAAACCAACACACAACATCACATACAAACCCATTTGTATCTCTCATCCAACATCCAACAATCACAATGTCAAATCAACGATCACCAAATATGAAGCGGGGCCACCCCATGCAAGAGCAGTAACTAAAACGTTTATGCAGTACAGGGGTCTGACTGAAATGCAATGCAGAGCCATGTATGTGAGAAAGGAGTCCGACTGAAGTGCAATGCATAGACATGTATGGGAGAAAGAGGTTTGACTGAAGTGAAATGCATAAATTCTAGGGATGGAGAGTTTTTTTTTTTTTTTTTTTGCGTCGATGCAACATAAAAGTTCACATAAAGGGTCATATTTACTTGTGTCGTAAGATGCCCCAAAATGACACCAATGCTTAAATGTCAAGTGCACCAGAGAGTTGATGTAAACCTATGGCTAGCTCTCAGTTCAATGTTACCTGCCATCAGTAAACTTACCAACACCAACATATAAAAGCAGGAAACAAATATGATAATGTTGATACACAAGAGTATTTGGGTGGGGAGTAAGTACCTTTCCTCAATAAAGTCCAAGAGAGGATTTTCTTTAGAGGTTTCTAGACTAATGGATGGACCAGAACTCGATGTAGCTATAATACATGTCGAGAATACATAAAAAGTGGATCTTGGAGGTGGTAACTGGTGCTAGGTAAACTCAAATTCAAATGTGCAAGGAATTACTTGAAGTTTCCATAAGGTTAGTGAAACCACAGGAGCACCAAAGTTGGCCAAGGTGACCAGAGCAGTGACATAACTGTTAAGTTCAAACGACCATAGAAGCTGAACTTCATAACCTCAACATACAATTCAAAGAAGACAAGATCAAGCTAAATGCATTCACATGCAGAAAGAAAATCATGGCTGTCACCTTACATCATGAAAAATGGACATGACAATATGAGGAAGCAATTACGAAGGAAAATTGTGTAATTTTATTATTCCAATAAATTCAAAATTTTATGTATACATAGGAACCAAATCCAAGGGCCAAAAATATATGAAGGGCCAAAATTACTTGTTGCGAGAAGAGTTAAGGCAGTAGGCAGAGAAGGGGATGCATCCTTTGTATCTTGACCTACAAAACACATCAAATTCCATGTGTCGAAGCGACAATAATATCAAATGAGCGCAAAAAAGCAAGGAGCATACATGTTTTAGTCGTGTGATCCATTGAAAGGACTTGAACAGAAGTGAATGGATTGAGCAAAGAGATGTAAGTGGCGAACGTAGCTGGTGGCACTAGGTCTGGTTCGGTATCGGTATACCATTTTTTTAAATAATACCATATACCGTACCGAAATTTTCGGTATCAAAAAATTAATACCGATATTGTGCCAAAATTTCGGTATACCGTCATGTCGGTACACCGAATTTCGGTATGACATAAATTACAAACCGTTATTACCAAAAAAAATCGAAATACAACAATTTTAGTAAGATATCGGTATAATGCCATATATATCGAAAATTTAAAAAACTAATTGTTATTCTCATCACAATCACAACAAAATAACTTTTAATCATCTGTCATATCAATCAAAAATAGAACCATACCTCAAATTTCACTTGACAGCCACAAATAACATGATTTATCCAAATGAATTCCACAAAAACATAAATATCTCAAAACAAAATAGGTCTATGGACGAATGCGGCAAAAGTTCAACTACACAAACCATATCTACTTTAAAAAGAAACTAAACGCCACAGATAGAACAATAGAGTTTTATAATATATATATATATGTTTTAAAAGAGCAACTCAACAAGAAAAAGTTCTACAAGATAATCAAAGTATTTTCAAAACAAAATAACACATCAAATATATCACAAATTGTTATTCTAAAAGGTTATATGTTAGTTGAAAAAAATAGTGTCATGTCCTGCAAATTTTTTGAAACTCCAACATCTCAAAAGACCTGCAAAAGTTAAAACTAAATTTTAAAAATATTAAAATTTAAATGAGCAAATTTAAATATTGTCTTACTAACTATGATTTTGTTCAAACTCCTCCATCTCAAAGGACCTGCAAAAAGTTAGAAACTAAATTTTACAAATATTAGAATTTAAATGAGTAAACATAAATATAGTCTTACTAACTATAATTTTGTTGAAACTCCTCCATCTCAAAGGACCTGCAAAAGTTAAAAACTATGTTTAGTTAAAAATATTAGAATTGAAATAAGTAAACATAAATAGAGTCTTAATCTTCAAGTTAGTCCAAAGTGGAGGAGGAAGATGAAGTGTTGGCACGGCCTTGAGTGACATTTGCAGCTGTTAAAAGAAATATTAGTATTCATGTTAGATTAACAATGACATTATATAAATTTAAACTTAACTAAATAAAAAAATATTACCTTTTTTCAATTTTTTCAATTTCCTTATATAGTTCAAGGTCATCGTCTGTTGGATCTTTCCAAAAAGAGAACTCCTCTGCTCTTAGCCAATCACTAGTACACACCAATGCCTCTACCATTTTAGGACTCAAACTGCTCCTAAAAGAATCCACAACTCTTTTGCCCAAGCTAAAATCGGACTCACTAGCAACGTTTGAGCATGGAATTGAAAAAATATCTTTGACAATCATTGAAAGGAATCATTGAAAGGATTGGGTACCTAGTTTCACTTCCTTTCCACCACTCCAAAAGATTGAAAGATCGATTAGATCGTTTTTCAATCTCATCGGCCAAATACTTATCCACTTCATTGGATATCACTCGAAGTTGTTCTTCTTCATCTTTTGCTTCCAAATCATCAAACAATTCATCACAAAAACCACCACTAATACCTTCATCTCTATTATCACACTCTATTTGCGTAATTTGACACTCAACATTCAATATATCATTTATTCCCTTATAATCCGACCACAAAGTTACCAAGTTTTGTTTGACATTATCAACAAATTCTTTGATCTTTGTAGGAGTAGCTCCCAATTTTCTGACGGTGACTTTGATCATTTGAAGTTTGTTCCTCGGGTCCAAAATATTACCAATAAATATCAAAGGGTTCATGCTATTCCAATTTCCCCAATACTTGTCAAACTTTAACTTCATTGCACATATTACCTCTTTAAGAATTGGATCTAAATCATCACGTCTCTTTCTTTCAATCTCAACTTGTAGTGCAATCATTGATTGATAAATCAATTTAGAGGTAGGACTTTTTGATGCACTTAGCTCCAAAGTTGCATCATAAAACTTTTTCAGAAAATGTACCGAAGCCTTTGCTATCTCCCAATCATTAGCGATTGGAGGCCCAATCCTTTCTTTATCCTTGTCATTTTTTTCACGAAAATAATTCATAAAAAATAACCATTCTTCAGTCATCCTTTCGAACCTTCTATACTGTAATGCAACTTCAAGCATTTTATAAGTTGCATTCCACCTTGTTTTGACACCAAAGGTACTATTGATGTACTAGAAAACTTGGCTAGCATGGCAAACTCCATAAATTTATTCAATCTTGATGGGGAAGATAAAAACAATTGCATTTCTTATAGCTTTAATTAAAACATTAAGCTCTTTCAAGTCATCCTTAACAATTAAGTTAATTATATGACAAGCATACCTCAAGTGCAAATATTTCCCTTCAAACAACAATGAATTTCACTTTTCGTTCTTCTTTTCAAGTAATCAATTGCAATGTCATTAGAAGAAGCATTGTCAAAGTAGAATTGAAAAGACTTTTTCTATCTTCCACTCTCTTAGACAAACCTCAACCATTGATTTTTGTGAAGTTGATTATTCTTTTATGCAGCTTCCAATCACTATCCAAGAAGTGAGCTGTCACTACCATGTAATTTATATTTTGAATGGAAGTCCAAGTATCAGTAGTAATCCTTACCTTTTTGTCACTGATCACACTTTTTATCTTAGCTTTCTCAACTAAGAAAAGATCATAAATCATACCTGCAATCTTTTTTTCGACAAGGTATATACCGAAATACCGAATTTTTTTTAAATTCTATACCGATACCGATATCGAAAAGTGATACCATACCGAAATAGTCGGTATATCGTTAAATTTGATATGCGCGTTATTTTTCTGTACGATAAATGCGGTATACCGGAACTATCGGTATTTTTTTCCCATCCCTAGGTGACACGATCGGTGTGATGGCAGAAACAAGGGTTGGGCGTTGCATGACAATAAGGGCACCTGAAGCAGCAACCACGCAGTACAAAGGAGATGGCACGGTGGGCATTCCGGCAGACAGGGGGCTAGAAGGGGGACGTGAAACTGGCAACAACGATGAACAGGAGATAGGGATGAGAACTAGATTCACCGAAGGTGGAGATCGGATCGTAAAGTTGAGGAGTTTTAACCGGGATGAAATATTGTTTGAGGATTTAAATGGATTACTATAGAATCTTCTTCTGAGAAAGCACAACCCAAGTTTGATCCAGGTTTGAGAAAGCTGCTTTTGGTCTCATCTTGTAAACGAGTGAGTTGAATGGATAGGGATTTATGAACAGGTGTATTGACCCAATTGGTCAATGCTTGTGAGGGACAACTATTTGGTTCAAAAGTATTTGAGCCCATTTAATTTGACCCCATTTAATTTGACCCAAATACAAAGAGACTAAGTGTATGGAAAAGCCCACTAGTTTGTTCAAATAATTCAAATCAATGAAGTAGCGGGAAAATTGTTCTATAGAGAGATCGTGGCCAAGTTAATGGAAAGAGTGGGGAAACTCATCACTGAACAAAAATGTACGGCTGTCAGATTGAACACATTAAATAGCACAACTTTGCAAATTCTGTGCAAATATTTCCATAGTTTTAGTCTCAATATTTCAACATCTTTCATGTTTTTGATCCAGATTTTAGCATTTAGAAGTCATTCTCATTCAGTTTTCAATAAAATTTAATTATAGTTTCATGTATTTGTAATTTCATACTGATTTATATATAAACAATCATGTTCTGATTTATTTTATCAAATTTCTTTATCTTTCACTTATTTTTGATGTTTTATCCGTTAAAGAGATTAGAACGAACGATCAAGTTCAGAATTCATTTTCATTTGAGTTGTAGAAGTTAAATTTTAACTAGTAATTTCGGTGTTTTTTGTTATAACAACTAACATCCTCGTATCATCACAAATATTGTGCAAACAATAATATTAAAGAATAATCAAGTTATTTATACGGAGTCGAAAAAAGACAAGCAAGAGGAAAAATGTCTTAATGAATAAAAAAATTAATAATATTTAATAAAATAGATACCCTTGTAAATTAAATATGTGTTCATAAATATAACCACTTGTTATGCTTCAACCTTTTCCCACACATCTAAATTATTTTGATATGTTTAATATCAGATGAAAATTGTATTAGACGATTTCATATATCGTATTTATGAAACATATCTTTTATTTGAGTTATCCATGAAAAAATATTACTTTTTACTATTAGTATTGGTAGGGTTGACCGTCTAACAGATGAAGATTCGTGAGACCGTCTTACAGAAGACCTACTCTTAATATCATTGAATAATATATAGTCAATCATTACATATTAGCATACATTAATATCTCGGGCTAAAGACTATCATTTTTTGGCTAAAAATTAAATAAATTTTTGAAAATAATTTGAAAGTTCAATACTTCAATAAATGCAAGCCGTAACTAGGTGGACAACTGGAATTTAGGTGAGACCTATCCCCTATGGTAGAGAAAAAGATTATATATATATATATATATATATATATATATAATATTATCGATTACACTGATAATCGGTTGTTATATATCAAATTTTAATTGATTTTTAAATATATATAATATTATTCACACCAATAAAATTTTTAAACATAACAATAGTATAGAAAATATTACAGTAAATATTATACAGGAACGAGGATTACTATCTATTATACTTGCATACGTACATATATATTAATCATTGAATAAATTTTAGGTATTGAGTAGAATGAGTAATATAAAAAATTTTTGCTCTAAATAGTACGCAGACATAAATAATAAATAATATTTTCTATAAAAAAAACTAAAAAAATAATATTTTATATAAATAATATTTGTGTTTTTCACTTTTTTATATTTTTTTTGAGATAATAGTTTTTTTTTATATAAAAAAACAGTTTATAAATTTTTTAGATGTGGTAAAACAACCCACCAAATATAATTGAATATAATTTATTTGACATATATATCAATTTTACATGATCCATGTGGCTAAAACAAAACATAAATTAAAGTTTATTTAAGCAAAAAAAGAACACAAAACTATCATAACACTTAAAAATCAGAAGGAAAAAAATTGTCGTCTATTTATTTTTGTTTAGATATGTTTTAATATATATAATATAATATTTATTCTTATCCTATAATCATAAAAAAAATCAATAAAAAAAATCTAAATTAATAAGATTAAAACTCAAAATAAACCCAACTTATAAAATTAAAATTGACTAGTATTTTGGCTCAAACTCTCTTGATTCGTTGCATCCTCAATGTTTGCTAATTTCTCTCGTCCCATAATTCAACTTGCTATCCAAATATTGCTTTTCCATTAATGGACGCTCAGTTTAAAATCTTTTGATACATTTTTTATAATAATAAAAAAAAATTATTTCATTGGCCATCTCGATTATTTCAACTTTTATTCTTTTACTTTTCATCAACCTAATCTTGGACAGCAGACTCAATTTCTCCATAAAATGGACTTTTAACAAGAAAATTGTTGGAATAAATTCTACATTTTTCAAACCAATGAATCATCACCCGAATGGCTGATACCGCCAACCCCAATTGCTCAATCTGACAATTTTGCAAGAAACTGTGAAAAATTACAAAGAAAAAAGTATAATTTCATTCTCATTTTACGTAATTTGTAATTCCCATTTCTTGTTATATTTACATTCTACGTATACCAAGAACACTTGGCAATGGCTACAATTACAAACCCGTGGCAATGGCGGAATTCTCGCCGTACAGATTCGAAACCCCCGACGCCGCCCACAGCCTCTCGTTGAAAGCCTCCTGCATATCCTCGGGAATAAGCTGCGTCCGGCAAAGGGGGCACGTTTTCTGATCGTGGTCCATCCAACGGTCCACGCAGCTCCGATGGAACACGTGCCTGCAGTTCCTCAGCCGCCGGATCTCATCGTCGCCGGAGAACTCGTACAAGCAGACAGCGCAGCTCTCCGGCGGCTCCATCCCGCTTAAATCCGAGAATCTCACCACCGGAAGCAGCTCCCGGATGAGAGCAGCCGACACCGACCTGGGCTCCGCCGCGGGCTCGAGCCGAGATGGGTTATGCGGCGCCTGAGGCTCGAGGAGATCCCTCAAATCGAGGAGAGAAAGAGACGCGCAAACGAGCTTACGTAAGAAAACAAGAACTGTGAGCAGGTAAACCAACGTTTTGGGGATGCATAGGTCGCTGTATCCAACAGGGAATCCCATTTTTCGTCCGGCGGAAGCAGAATGCGTGTAGAATGAGGAAGCGGAGAGGGAGGAGAATGGTGGATTATATATTGGAAAGAGGGATAATGTGAAATGACGAACATGGGTCTCAGTATTATAGGAATGACAGCGGAGGGACTCGTGGTCTGTGGTTCGGTTGTCACGTTGGTTGGTTTGGTATTTTCAATAGTTACTCAATAAGAGGTATGTGCACGTTACGTGATGTTAATGAACTATGACGAAGTCAGGAATATATAATTTTATTTAGATTAAAATTAAAATTTAAAATTTTTAATATTTTAAAGTAATCTATCCAAAATAATATTATATTAATTCAAAATTATATAAATTTTATGTATAAATTTTTTAAAAAAATTGGACCACCCGAGACAGGGGTGTCTATCCATGTAGCACCGTCACTTGTCATGAGTTCAAATTTTCATATCAATATTTTATTTAATGGCTAGAGCCTATCACAAACAACTGACTTGTTCAGTATAATTTATCTGATTAACATGATTTACATGTTATTGTGTTAACCTGAATATTTACCTGTTGCGCATCGAAAGATAGCGATTGTGAGTTCCACGTCATAAAAAAAAGAAGTTACGTCCAGGAAATAATTGGGGATTTGGTACTGGAAAAATTGACGTGATATCATAAACATTAACTTGTCCGGAATAATGTTAATTTTCAAGTGAAATATGCTTAAAAAATAATAATATTATATAACTAAAACCTAAAAAAATAATAATGTTATATAACTAAAACCTAACTGTTGTGCCTAAAATCATTTCATTATTTCAGAAGCCCATAAGAGAAGCCCAACTGATAAAGCCTAGGGGAGTTGCAGTTGGCCCAGTGAAAAAAAGTTGCGGCCGGTTACAGCCATTAGCCAAGATGGAAGATCGTGGAGTGATCGTGGAATGCGGTTGAAACTCCCCTGTGGAGTGTGACAAAAGCAGAAGGAGGAATCAGAATGAGACACAACAAACACATCCAACAAAGCAGCAGCAGCAAAGCTTTTAAAATTTCTCTCAATAGTTCATCTGTACTTGTTTCCAAATTTCAGTATTTTAGTTCCTTCAGATTTTTACATATTCCTTCAACTTTATTGTAAAAATGTTGATCAAGTTCATAGCAACATAATTATATTTGATGTTGTTAATGGATTCCTCCTATAATTTTGTCCTATTCCTCATTTTTTGTTTGCGTTTTTGAGCCATTTCGAAGGAGCCAGAACTTACGACCAAATCGAGGTCCACAACGTTTGATAAAAGAGTCGGATCATTTCACAACTTTGGCACGAACACGTGCATGGAACGGCCGCAATTTTCGAGACAAACAAATTGGCACGCCCAGTGGGACTCAATGCCTCAAAAGCGTACTGAGAAGAATGAAGGAATTCCTCCATCACAGGGGAAAGGTCATCGCTCACAGGAAGAAGAAACTGCAGATGGAAGAACTGTTGAAAGACTTGTTCACCAGTTCGAAGAGGAGACTATGAAGGAAGGAGTTGTCGTTTCTGGTGGTGATGGGCTTTCAACAAATTTCATGGTGACTATGGAAAAGAATATCCGCAGTGATCTCAGAGAAATGACCCAAGCTTTCTCTACTATTATGATGGAATTTGTGGCAGATGTGAAGGAATGGAGGAAGTCTGCAAAAGGAGAGGTTGTTACATCAGAAAATGATAAAATTCAAGAAGCGGACACTAAACTATTTAAAGATCAAGGCCAAGGATCAGGGATTCCTCAAGCAGGTGAAAATCTCCGTTGGGGAGAATCACTGATTCCTGAATATGCCAGGGAAGGAAGGTACACTCCTCCGCACAAAAGGGATGAGGAATTGAGGTTAAAATTCCAAAATTGCAGTAACAGTAAGTGGCTGGTAAGTATGTTCTCTGTGACGTCTCCTAACTTACATCCACGAATGTAAGGCGGTGGAGGAATGCGTGGATATCCAGTGCCAGGTTCGGGGAATAACACTCGGGGGGCAGTCTATTCTCCTCACCATTTACGACAAACTCCAGTGTTGGATTTTGAGATGGTACGTGATGTTATTCAAGAGTTGCGTGGCCCAGGAGTGAGGCTAATCAACCGACCAGAATTTCATAAACCGTATCCTGATGTTGTTGATCGTGACAATCCTTATCCACGAGGATATTGCATTCCAGACTTCACATTATACTCTGGGGAAGACGGTCAGTCAAGTGTGGAACATGTAGCAAGGTTCACAATCCAGTGTGAGGAATTAGCAAATCTGGAGAATTTTTCCAATTACAAGCTACGTCTGTTCCCAAATTCTTTGACTAGCACTGCTTTCACGTGGTATGCGACGCTATCTCGAAACTCTATTATGACTTGGCATGATATGGAACATCAATTCCATACACAATTCTTCCAAACTGTGCCTGAGATCAGTATAGCGGAATTGTCAAGGATGGTCCAAAAATCGGGGGAATCTGCTAATGATTTCATTTGTAAATTCAAGAAGGTGAGAAGCAGATGCCGAGTTTTCCTCCCCGAATCAGAATACGTGAAGATGGCACAACGATGGCTCGATTTTGAGCTTAGAAAGAAATTCCAAGGGATGAAATTCCGCGATTTTTATGAACTTGCTGCCAAAGTATCAGAGTATGAAAAATTGTTGCGGGAAGTGGTCATAAAAGAAAGTCTACAGTGGGCACTTATTTCTAGGAAGTGGGGGAAGTTGCATTGGCAGATGTAGCAAATTCCGGATCACTCACTATCCCTTTCTTGAAACACAAGAGTGAAGAACTCTCCAAGAAAAACATTCCTCCAGTGCAAACACCCTATACTTTCGATGCATCAAAGACAGAGGAAATTTTTGATCATTTAGTGAAGGAAAAGTTTATAACATTCCCCCGAGATCATAAGCTCCCCACTAGGGAGGAGTTGAAAGGAAGAGATTACTGCAAATATCACAATTCCTTCGACCATAATACTAATGCTTGTTAGGCTTTCAAAAATGTCTTGCAGGAAAGAATCAACAAGAGAGTCCTGAAATTCCCCAAGAAAAAAGAAGCAATGATAGTGGATGAGGATCTGTTTCCCCCGGTAGCCAATGTGAACATGAGCAGTACTGATTTGCATTTTTTAATCAATGAGATGAGAAGTAATGGGAGTGGGGACATGTCCATTAAACCAAGACTTACCATAAAGAAGTGTTGGGTGCCTCGAAAAATGATATTTGAGGTTAAAGAAAAGAAGACAGAAGCTGCTAATGGAAAAGACCGCTATTACAGTGGGGGCGGTCTGCATTATACTAAGAGAAATATGAGATATGACAGGGAATCAATGGCCAAAAGGCCGGAGAACCAGTACCTCAGAAGGAGCCCATGTTCTTGGTCGGTGAATAGCGAGACAAGAAGTGACCGGCAGACATTTCAGAATATAATACAAAGGCCATCTCTTCTAAACACTGATAAAAAATATGAAAGGAAATCCCGCTTTGTTATTCCTCCCAGAGCAATCCCCGATGGTATATAGAAGCGGGTGGAACATCCAAAGTTCCCAAAACCTCTTTCTCGGACCCAAAAACGGCGTATGTTGAGAGAAAAAGCTGCTGAGCGTAGATCTAAGTTGGATGAGTCATTCAAAGAGAAGAAAAAATTTGGAAGGAAGGCTACTGAAGATAATGAGGAAGAAGATGATGAATTGTTATCAGAGGAAGACGGTGAACCAGTCAAGAATGCTACTTTCAGGGTGGGACAGATCCTCGTTTCATTTAAGTGTGCCACTGGCGCATTAATGCTGCCAGAGGAGTTTAAACGCAAGAGAACGATTGAATCCGATGTATTAACTGGAAATCAAAGTGGTACAGAATCCATTCAAACTGATATTTTGAATGAAAGCGTCGGTGTTCTTATCGATGAAGAGAAAAGAGTGTTAATGAAGAAACCTACCAATGAAATGACTAAACTTATCAAACCACTTTATATCACAGCGCATGTTAATGGAAAACATTTATCTAGAGTATTGATAGATAGTGGATCTGCTGTCAATATTCTACGCCACAGAATTCTGCAGAAGTTGGGGAAAGGTGTGGAAGACTTGATTCCGACAGAAGTCTCTATGGCAGCTTTTCCTGGAGAATCCACCAAAACCTTGGGAGTTTTACCAGCAAATGTTACTGTAGGGTTTCAATCCTCTATGTCAGCCCTTTTTGTGGTCAATTCCAGTGCTAGCTTCCATGCTTTGTTAGGGAGGGATTGGATTCATTCCAGTCATTGTGTTCCATCTTCCATGCACCAATTATTGTTGATGTGGAAAGTAGATGAGCTGGAAGTGATACAGGCTGATTTGCAGCCGTATCAATCTAATTCCAATGCTGTAGAGGCTAGATATTATGATGGAGCCTTCGTTCCTATTAAAATTCGTGACTACAAGGTGAATGGACAGCAAGGGGCAGTCTACATGGATACTCAAAAAGTGAGAGAAGCAGTTGAAAAAATTCTCAAACCCACCGCCATGGTCTCTCCTAGACCCATGGTCCGGCCTATTATCGAGGAGGTCGATGATTAAGTTCACTAAAGAAGAGATGGAAGTGGCTGCAACTTCCAAATGGAAAGCCACATTGCAGCAGCTGGTGAACGAAGTGCAGTCTCAAGAATTAGGGGATATCGATGGAGTTGAAGTAATATTTGAGGAGGAATGTAGAGGTAACGAGGAAGAAGAGTTACAAACGGAGGATTTAATATTAGCCCCGGCTCCAATGAAAGATCTACAGCCGAAGACAAATGGTTCATAAAGATGGAATAGATGAGAAGTATTGTATAAAATAGGCTGGATGGCCACTTTGGTTAGTTTTGTCATATTGACTCATAAGAAGATTCTGTAAATATGTGAGGAATAGGCTTTTAAGCCATTCCTTGCTGAAAGTTTTTTGTAAATAATGATGGAGCATTGTGAATAAATGAAATGATTGCTCATAGAATCCGATGTAGTTGATGTATTTTGAGAGGAATATTTGTTGTGTTGGTTGGCCAAATTGATGAAAAATTGATGTTTGTTTATGGCATATCTTGAAACATTGGGGAATATTGTTTGAAAAATGTTGTTTAACAGTTGATTGGTAACAAGCTAGTGTTGACCCACCATGTTTGCATCAATATTGAAGAAAACAGGCTTTTCGCCGTTTGTTTAGTTTTTAGAAAATTTTGGCAGAGTTTCCCTTGTAAATGTTAAATGCCAAAATACAAATACATGAAAACAAATCCCAAGCAGCATGTATAAGGTAAACAACATGTTTTCAACAACAAAGTTTGGCTTTCAAGCCACTTTCCCAACTCTACACATCATAAAAAACACATGCCTAACAATGGCAAACAAGTGCAAAAATCAGTTGCAAAGATATTCATCAAAGCTTGGAAATTTATTTTGGATTGGCCGGCGACACTCCCAAGAGGCAAGATTTTCCTTCTCCATTGGTCTTTAAGGTATTTTCTTGTATTGGCCTTTGAGATAAATTCTCGATTTCTCCAACTATGTTCCTGCAAAATAAATATGACCAAGTGATGAATAACAGAGTGTTGATCAACAAACTATGAATGCTCAAATAATAATGCAACATAACAATGAGGAAGAATAGCATCTACTAAGCAGGATGGAAGATGACCAAGGAAATGACAGTTGGGTGATTTATGCATAATTCATTTCCATCTTCTGAAATCCATCAGACTATGCCATCTCAATCAGAACTAATTTATACAGTGCTAGCTAATGATTTGGGTAAAAGAAGAGCAACTCTTGTGGTTGTGTTCTCAATATGAAGATTACAGAAGTTGCACTAGCCACAGGCCAAGCTCTGAATATGCACAACAAGGTAGCCGCTTTGTTGAAGTGCAACACCCATTGTTAATTATAAAAAACTCATTCAGACATATTCACAAACATCTTGAGTACAGCATGAAATGTGTCAAATTCTACAATGTTTTTGTGATAGAGGATTGGGAAAAATGGTTCAATATACCTACCTTTGAGAAGGTGTGGCTTGATGTAAAGGAGATAGATGATGACAATTTTCATAAACTTGAATGGCATTACAAAGGCGATGTAATCGGCGGTTTCTTCGGGAAGATCAGTTGGCGCCACTAAAGATTTGGGGGAATGAAATGAGAAAGAAAGAGATAAGGAATGGGTTCAGGGAAAGCACACTCAGATCTAACCTGTTGGAGGAAGAACATGAGTTCTAGCTGTCAATTTTCTTCAAATCTATAGAACAATTCCTTTGAACTATATGATTGTACGTTGAATAGCTAGAAGACCAAACAAAGTAGTCAAATGGCCCACTGGACCAAATTGGTCAAATTAGCCAAATAGCCAAATTGGCCATTGGCCCAAATTGGCTAAGGGCAGTTGTTGTGCCTAAAATCATTTCATTATTTCAGAAGCCCATAAGAGAAGCCCAACAGATAAAGTCCAGTGGAGTTGCAGTTGGTCCAGTGAAAGAAAGTTGCAGCCGGTTATAGCCATTAGCCAAGATGGAAGATTGGGAGTGATCGTGGAATGCGGTTGAAACTCCCGTGTGGAGTGTGACAAAAGCAGAAGGAGGAATCAGAATGAAACACAACAAACACATCCAACAAAACAGCAGCAAATCTTTTAAAATTTCTCTCAATAGTTCATCTGTACTTGTTTCCAAATTCCAGTATTTTAGTTCCTTCAGATTTTTACATATTCTTCAACTTTATTGTAAAAATGTTGATCAAGTTCATAGCAACATAATTATATTTAATGTTGTTAATGGATTCCTCCTATAATTTTGTCATATTCCTCATTTTGTGTTTGCGTTTTTTAGCCATTTCGAAGGAGTTAGAACTTACGACCAAATCGAGATCCACAACGTTTGATAAAAGAGTCGGATCATTTCACAAATTTGGCACGAACACGTGCATGGCACGCCCGCAATTTTCGAGACAAACACTAACTTTAACATGAGTACAGAAACAGAAAATATGACAACTAGGAAGAACAAATATACTATTTTCCTTAAATGAACTAATTTACGAAAGTAGTTTTAACGACTGCATGAATATATTCATTTTTTCTGTTAAAATTAAATATATTTGTTTTTAATATGAGGAGTTTATTTTTGAAACAATGTATTTTTTGTTTTATATATATATATATATATGTAACTAAAACCTAACATAGACAAATCAGAGGACGAAAAAAAGAGTAGTCTCTTAGTGAAACGGTCTCACGAATCTTTATCAGTGAGACGTATCAACCCTATCGATATTCACAATAAAAAGTAATACTCTAAGCATAAAAAGTAATATTTTTTCATGGATGACCCAAATAAAAGATCCATATCACAAAATACGACCCATGAGACCGTCTCACACAAGTTTTTGCTTGAAAAAAATATGACAACTAGGAAGAATAAATATACTATTTTCCGTAAATAAACTAATTTATGAAAGTATATTTAACATTGCCTGAAATATATTTATTTTTCTTGTCAAAATAAAATCTATTTGTTTTTAATATAAGGAGGTTATTTCTGAAACAATATATTTTCTGTCATATGTATTGATCAATGTACTTGATTAATTTGATTTATAAATTATTGTAACCTTCATTTTATGTATCAATCCATTCTACCACTATTAAATTACAACATTTTATCAGCACAAATGCTCTTCAAATTATATCTCATAAATGATTGTATTTTTAGTCTTTGTATGGATGCTTTTGTAGAAACACAATAGTTAAATTTTATATTGATGCTCTCGAAATAACACAAATTTTAGTTTAACTATTACTCACTCGTGAAATACATTGAGTGTTATTTTCTTAATTAGTGATTAAAATCAGGAAACATGCATAGGGTTGACAATGGGCCGGGGCGGGGGCGGCTTTACCATCCTCATCCTCATCCTCGAATTCCATCCTCACCCCCATACCTGTCCCAATCTCCGCTTTTTCGGGTTCTGGGTTCCCCGAACCCAAAACTTCGGGGATCGACTTCCCATCTCCGCCTCCATCCCCGTTTCAAAAATATTAATATGACAAGACGATGACGAATTCGGAGATTTTCTCAAACCAAAACTTATTATTATCTGTTATTATTGGAGATAATATTAATATTAATATCAATATCAATATTAATAATAATTAGATTATTAATATTTTAAAAAATAATAATATTATTATATTATTAATATTAATAATATTATTATTTTATTATTGACATTATTTTCGGGGCGAGTTCGGGGATTTCGGGGATGGGGATTGTAATCCCATACCCGCCCCAAATTACATCGGGGATTTTTTTAAATCCTCGAACCCGAAACTGAAAAAATCGGGGATCCCTCTCCCCGTTTCTAGCTTTCCCCGCGGGGCCGTAAACCCATGGAAAAGTTGCTATCCCTAAGCATGCAAGACCCTAGAATTATTTATCCAATAATTTGTTATAATTAAATAATTATCGAGTTGTTAAATTAAAATAACTATTTATGTCAAATAAGTTTAAAAAGAGTTTTTAAAAAACATGTATTTTAGAATATAAAAAAATTAAACGATAAAAAATACATTCGAAGTTTAAATAATATATGAGAGAGATATAAATACAAAACCGGATCAAATGTGCATGAGTTACTATTTTTAGTAACCAATATATATATAATACACATGCACACTTACCATTTATAGAAAGAAAGGAAGAAGAAAAGAATAGCACATTCCCATCAAAAATCATCTTCCCCTATTCCCCTCACCACCTTGAGCAGACAGCGTAGAACAATCATAACTTCTCCGTCTAATGCCGGAATTTCGAATTTCTTAAAGGATTTTGTTCCTGACATCCTAAGCTTCGATTTTAATTTTGAACAAATATTCTGCCAGATCGAAACTGCTGAACTCGAGCCATGTTTCTGCGATATTTGGTGATGCATTGCCCGTGAACTCCATCAGCTTTTAAGGTGATATATTGCCTTCATTTCTTGAGTTTTGGTCGGACACTGTTATGGATTTTAGCCCTTTTTTATTTCCCTGTTTTTCCAGCCATGTTTCAGTCGATATGTGGAGTTTTCCGGTGACTTTTACGGCGAGTTACTTGCCGAGATCACTAGTAACTATTTAAGCTCCAATCTTAGTGTTTTCGGGTTCGAAATTCCAACTATAACTTGAGTATGTAGGCTACCAATTTTTGGATTTTTACCCGCTACGATTTAATTCGTTTTCGTCTATTAAACTGCATTATTGATGTATATATTGGTTATATGTTGCAGGTTCTATCATTGAAAAGTTTCGAGGTATAATTTTACGAGCCTTTTAAACGCAAAGGTAGTTTTCTACACTCCTTTTAAGCATCATTCAAATCATAATATGCATGATTTAATTGTTTATGCATGAAAAATATATGTGTTTGATAACTGTTACGGTAGAACGTTTATTTTCAAAAATACGATGTTTTTAAGCTAATATGAAAAATGTTATTAATCCAACGAGTACGCTGCCAACGTAAGATGAAATATGAATGAAATATGATTATTGAAGGAAAAAAACAAGTTGGAACTGAGGGAACAAGAGCGGAAAGGACCGAGGGTTTGTTTGGTTTGCACTTGAGTCATGGGGTTGGCTAGGGAACATGGTCAATTGGGGCTCGGCCAGGGCTGGTTGGGGCTTGGCTAGGGTCGTGTATCAGGGCTAAGAAGAGTCCTAGGATGGTTAGGACTCTTTGGTTGCAGCCTAGGAGGAGTCCCTTAGAGCAAGGACTACTCGCATGGCTAATGAGGGCAACAGCGGCCATGGGGGCTCATTGCTAGGGCTAGGTGGCTCGTGGTTGGTCCTATAGGGTCTAAGGAAGAGGGTCAATGGCTGGGCCAGGGGATGGAGCGGCTGGGTTCGCTGCTGGCTTGATCGAACGTGAAGAACACATCATGCACGCAGGCCGCAGCTGGTGTGATGGGGCCGTTCGTGTGTCTTGCTGCGCGAGGTAAGGGTTCGGTGCTGGTCAGGAAAGGGTCCGAGAGGGTTCAGGGGCATGTGAGGAGGGGTGTGACTGCTGGCTGGTTGAATGGGAGAGTCCTAGTCTAGGTAGGATTCATAAGGGGTAACATATTTATAAAAATACACAAGTCTTATGTCACCAGGATTCGTAATCGTAGTGCCCTTCGGACTTTTACTTTTCATTAATAAATTCTCATATTAATTATGATCATTATTTATTTCCCTTAATTAACTTGTTAGTTAAATAATTCTAGACTACTCTAGAATATTTTATGAGAATTTTGTGCATATCGATAGTCACTACTAATATTATTATTATTTAATTAGTAATTTTAAAATTCAATAGTAAATAATTGTGAACTCATTATAACCAAGATCAACGATATGAAAGCGCCGATGTATTAATGATACAAATCTTGTTCATATAATGAAAATTGTAAATTTTGAAAACCAAAATTTTTACTGATCCATTTTTGGCAGCTCTCATATTGTGAATTCCTTCACTAAAACATGCATTTCCACTTTCCTGACTCAATTAGCATTTAAGCTAATTTCAACTCGTTCTATCATATGAAATCAACTTATAAAATCCTTTATAAGTATGCTAGATCTTCATCAAACTATAGTTGCCAAATTCAACTCATTGAACTTTGAATATCTCAATGGGGTTACAGAATTTGATACTCGTGGGACCCTCAATGGTTCAGAGATATAACTAGTCGTGGGTTCACATCTTCATGTGATTAATAATAACATCGATTCTTATTAGTCTCATTCTTTTCATCCATTCCTTGATCAAGAATGACAAAATTTATTTCTGATTATACCAATCAGATCATGGTCAGAGCATTTAGTTGCATCGCCTCATTATCCCCTAGGTATCGTTGATAGTGGCTGCAAGAACATTAAGTTATGGTTAGGGTACAGTACATTTCCTTCGACTCATATATCTCGATCGAATATACAATCAATAGCATATCGAGAGCTGCATATGAATTCGATTGTGATGTTTCTTTGAGGAATAATAGTGACATGATATGTACAACTGAGGAAATATCTTTCCATAATGCTAGTCTCAAGCTCGATAAATAATAACCATTTGGATAGTTCGTTTGGATAGTTCGAGGGAGGGTTGTTTAGTGAATCATCAAATGATCACCATCTGTATGAATGGACATCTCCATGCCCTTACCAATGAAAAATGAAGTTTATATTACATATGCTAGTCTCAAGCTCAAGCGAACTTTATCCTAATTTTAGGCGGCTAATTTGATTAGGAACCTGTATAGAATATATGGTACACTTCTCAATGAGTTTCATGATCTTACGTTGAGAAACAAATCAAATTATACCTATTATATATTCAAGAAATTTATTTTTGCAGCTTGCATGAGTATACAAATAAAATAAATGGCGTAATTTGATAAAAATCGTAAAATATTATTAAAATAAATATCGTTTTTACATTAGAGTCAATAGAGTACAAGCTACAAGTTGGTTCGTCGGGCACCTATTCTAATATATGTATCATATGATTAACTTTGTGTTGAGATTTGTTTGTGTTTTTGGTACATTTAAAATCCTTATATCACCTGCATGCTATTCATATTATAAATTAACAATTTACTCAAATTATAAAATAAATAAATATCAAATACTAATACGAACTTGCTATCTAGAAAATGTATTGTACAGGTTTGGGACGACGACTTGCTCATCAACGGTTGTAATTTGTAAAGACTAAAAATCAAAATAAGTCTGCTGCTGCAGCAAGTTTTTTGAATATCTAAGGTCGTGCTTGTCAAATCTATTGGTTTCAAATTACTGTCTTACCTCGATAAATAAAATTAAAGTTGATTTCAAATCCACTCCATATCAAGTTATGCAACTCTCAAACCCGTAAATCCTTCCACAAATCATATCCCTCCAAACTCAAATTTTTTATTTTTTTTATCAAACTTCTTCCTTCAAATCAAATTCATAATTACAAAAACAACATAAAATTATATCGCCAAGACTTTCCACACCTTTAACCGGATATATCGTTTTAGGAATCTAATATTAGCTACTGCCAGGTCTCTAAAGCATTCTTGAAGTAGGGATAGTCGCCAATTTTATTCTTGATTGTTGAATCTTGATAGAGAACAAGTGATTCAATATTAGTCTTTATATAATTAACGTTCCAACTTTAAAATTGTTTCATAATTATTATTGTTCTTAAGAGAGTTTTATAATCGTCTTTTGTTACCTTTCATTGCTGTGTTTTTCAAAGGCCCCCCCAAGATAGGTGTTCAGTCAGGTGGACAAACGAGGGCAATGAAAATTGAGGTTGGTGGGAAGATCGAATTTATCCATGGCACCCGAAACACTTGAATTTCTGATTTATTCTATGCTACACCCTGACCTTTGGCAAAAACTTGTGTGAGACAGTCTTTCGGGTCGTATTTTGTGAGACAGATCTCTTATTTGGGTCATTCATGAAAAAATATTACTTTTTATGCTAAGAGTATTACTTTTTAATTTATTGTGAATATCGGTAAGTTTAACACATCTCACAGATAAAAATTCGTGAGACAGTCTCACAAGAGACCTACTCCTAACATTTTCACGTTCTGGTTCAAAATCATTCGATCCTATGGTGCCCTTACATCTCACGTTGCCAAACTTCACCCTCGTAGCATAGAATAACGCCATATTTACCCAGGAAAAGTTAGTTATTAGTTACAAAATTGATCCCATGAGACACATCATCGTAGTCCTCGGGGGAACCTTATGATATAGGATTATTATGGATATAACATGACGAATTCTAGATTGAAATATTTTAGAATTTTGTTATCAATCATCAAAATTCAAACCCACGAAGCCATGTAATGAGCCACCATAATTGCAACTCCCCATGGAAAGATGAACCTTACTTTACGTGTATCTTCCATAGATGAATCTTCAGCTACGTACAAAAAGTAAAGCGGGAATTGACGAATTAGTGCAGTTACATCTCTTTCAAAGTACATTAGGGACTCTCGAAGAGCTCGCCAAAGCTGCTAAATATTTATAGGGTGAATTTTAGATGTAAGACTTGGGAAATTTTATTTTTTTGTCTTGGATTGAAGAAATTGAATATATACCAGAAGGAATATTTTCATCAATCCTCAAGATTTAAAATATACTAAAACGTTTTTATACGCACAATACACATCCGTTGGTATCATCAATAGTTGTTTGATCACTTGACACTATGAAAGATCGTTTTCATCCACTTTAAGATGGAGAAAAGATAATTGTTCATGAAGTATATATCATATTTTAGTGCAATTGGTGCATTATATTGTCTTGCAACTTGCATTCGATCAGATATAGCATTTTCAATTAAAGTCCTAGCAAGATCTTCTCCAACTCGAAGACATTGGAATGATGTAAAACATTTATTTCGATACCTTCGTAGTACAACAAACATGAGATTATTTTATTATTAAAAGTAAATTAATCTTTAGTAGGATATATAGATGTGGGATATCTGTCAGATCCACATAAAGCAATATCCCAAACATGCTATGTTTTTACACAAGTATGGACTACTATATCATGGAAATCGATGAAACAAAGTTTAATCTGAGCTCATACAACTCTCTAGTTCCCAAGTTGCTTCCATCATCGTTGTCACTGAACTAAAACAAGGGGATAGTATTTTTCCTTAGTGTATTTTCCTTTATATTTAGAATCCCGAGCATCTGCTCCACATAAGTTAGGTTCTATTCCAGCTGGACATATTATAGATCTAAGATATGTGATGGATCAGCCACATATTTCCTTACTAAGTATACACCTAGAAAACATTGTGGATGCTGGACATGTACGGGGATAATGCTAATATGTACGCCAAGTTTCTAACTTGCCTTTGAGACCAAATCTTATGCCTCGTCTGAAAGGCCAAACTTTCAGCAAAACTTTCTCCCCTGACTGAAACTGTAGGGGTATCTGTCAGATCCATATAAAGCAATATCCCAAACATGCTATGTTTTTACACAAGCATGGACTACTATATCATGGAAATCGATGAAACAAAGTTTAATCTGAGCTCATACAACTCTCTAGTTCCCAAGTTGCTTCCATCATCATTGTCACTGAACTAAAACAAGGGGATAGTATTTTTCCTTAGTGTATTTTCCTTTATATTTAGAATCCCGAGCATCTGCTCCAAATAAGTTAGGTTCTATTCCAGCTGGACATATTATAGATCTAAGATATGTGATGGATCAGCCACATATTTCCTTACTAAGTATACACCTGGAAAACATTGTGGATGCTGGACATGTACGGGGATAATGCTAATATGTACGCCAAGTTTCTAACTTGCCTTTGAGACCAAATCTTATGCCTCGTCTGAAAGGCCACACTTTCAGCAAAACTTTCTCCCCTGGCTGAAACTGTAGGGGTCTGCACTTGGTATTTGCATAGCTTTCCTGACAGCCCTGTGTAGTCTTGATCTAATTCTTAATCAACTCAACCTTGTTGATTGTTTGATGCACTAACCCGGGTCTTTCTACACGTTTGGATACTTCGTCTCAGAATAGAGGAGTACGACAATGTCCCTCATATAGAGCCTCGAAAGGTGCTATACCAATATTGCTGTGATAACTTTTTTTATATGCAAACTCCACAAGTGGCAAGTGATCGTGCAAAGCGGTTCCAAATCCATAGCACAAGATCTCAACATATCTTCAAGCATCTGAATAATTCTTTCAGATTGACTGTTGATCTTGAGATGGTAGGTTGTGCTCAAACTTAGAGTCATACCCAACGTTTTTTGAAAACTTTCCCAATATCTTGAGGTGAATTGATGATATATGTCACTGACAATACTCATCGTTACTCTATGGTACATAAGTATCTTTAACAACTATAGTCTTGCAGTGTGATCAAAGCTGTAATTGTTACGGTATGGAATAAAATATGCTGATTTGGTGAGTTGATCAACAATGATCTAAATCAAATCAAATTTTTGGAAGATAAAAGTAAGTGGGTAACAAAATTCATGGTCAAAGTATCCAAGTTTCATTCGGGAACCAGAAGATTCTAAAGTAATCTTCCTAGTCATGGATGTTCAGCTTTCACTTGCTGAAAAACCAGACACTTGGACAAATAATAGACACTTTTTTTCATTCATTTCCACAAAAACAGTGTCTTCAGATCTTTGTAATTTTCATATTTCCGAGGTGAATACTCAATGTGCTTGAGATATAAGTTTGTCTCTAAGAGGAGCATACTCTGGTATTAAATCCTTTCGAATAAGCATAAGGTCCCGTTTTATTGGAAAGAAAAAACTAACGTCTTATTTTTGTTAGACAATCTTGCTAAATTTTGTATCTTTGGATCATAAAATTGTGCTTCTCTGATTTGAGTATACAATGCTTGTTCGGATAATATGGAAGAACCAAAGATGCTTTCCATTTTTTTCTTGTGTCAGAAATTAAATCTCAAGGTAAAAAATCCTAGATTGTAATCGAAACAATGCTGGTTTGTAATATAGATAATCTCACCTCCTGACTAAGAGGTCAATTCGAACTGAAAATTCTTACACATCAGCTGCTTTAATGACCTAGAAATATGCAAGAAATCTGAGATAATTCTCCAGTAATATCCGGCCAAGCCCAGAAAATTCTCATCTCTTCGATGATTTCGGATGTGAGCAATTGAGTACACCCTCAATCTTACTGGGGTCAACAGATATCTCATCTTTGGATACGACATGTGTAACGCCCCGAAAATTCTACAGTCCACGCGAACCACATGCATACGAGTGATTAAATTATTTGTGTATTTTTATTAAATGTTTTAATTGCATGGATTAATTTTGTTGTGCATATTTGCATGTTTAAAATATATTTTTTTTACATGATTGCATTAAACTGTATTTTTAAGGATTATTCAAGTTTCGATCGAAGAACGGAGACCGAGGGCTGAAAAACGTAAAATGTTTTTATTAAATAATTATTTTTAATTGTTTAAAATATGATTGATGGTTTTTCTTATTTTTTTGAAAATAAGGGGTTTTGAGGTGATTTTATACGTCGGGACGTAAATTTTATCGGTGTTGGTTTTTTCAACAAACATACGAACTTTTTGGCAACCCGGCTATTTAATTCACAAACTATTTTTACCAAAACTATTTTAATATTTTAATTAAATCCTAATTAAGACTAATGGACCTAAATTATTGGCTTAATAGGCCTAAAGCCTTGTTAGTAATTAATTAGTATATATTATATGTTAAGTCTCCTATTACCCTAAAAAACTCACGCCCACAATTCTGAAAAGCGCCCCAACCACACGGCACACACCATCATCAAAATTGAAAGAAAAATCGGTGGAAGCTTCAAGGAGAATTCAAGCCAAGGTTTTTGCTCCGTTCTTCGCCATCGTCAACAATTAATCGTGCGTTAAATACGCAAAGGCACGCCTATTCTTTCCTTCAAAACATCATCACACCATATTATTTTTTTTACGCATGAAAACATGGAAAAACAAGTGTCACCTATTGGTATTTTCGTTTTTGTGTATTATGAAATTTCAAGCAAGGTTTGATTCCCAAATTCATGTTTTTGTATGCTTTGAGGGCTGCCATGATGTAGGTATTGATCAAGCATTGTTCTACATGAATTAAGACTCCTAAAACATCACCTAAACACCACACACGAACCTGGACACAATCTGTAAGCAACTTGCTGTCAAGGGAAACAAGGGGGTTCGGTTATGGGTTCTTACGACTTGGCTTGGTCATGGATTCTGTCCAGGGCTAGCCAAGGTCACAAGGGAGTCAAGGGAAGAGTCCTAGCCATGCTAGGACTCGAGCTAAGGGGCTGGGAGGAGTCCTTGACAGCAAGGACTCCTACCCGAGAGAAGCCCAGGAGGGTCACGCAAGTTCTGTATTTTGTGTAGGCTTGTGGGCTCGGCCCAGGGGGCCTGGGCTGGGTCAGATCGAGTCCTTAGGGTCCTTAGTGGGTGCACCACAGGTTGGTTCAGTGGTTGGGTTCGTTGGTAGGGTCCTGGAGGCTAGAACAAGAGTCCTTGTCCATAAGAAACTCTCGGCCAGCTTATGATAGGGGTTGGGGGGCTTCGTTTTTTCGTTTGGGGTGGTTTTCGTGGGCTCCTAAGTTCCAGTAGGGTATCTAAGGGTGTTGGTCAGGGTCTGGTTAATTTTGGTTCGGGGGTGACTCGATAAAATCAAGAGATGGCTCGGGGTCGAAGTTTATGTGTCATAGTAGGGTTTCCTAAACTTAAATAATTGAAAAACGGCTCACGGGGGTCGAGTCGTGGTTCATGGGGACTAAAATAATATAAAAATACTAAATTTAGAATTTAGGAATTTTATATTAAAGTTTGTGATTTTTCGGAATTAAAACGCCTTCAAAACGTCTAATTACGAATTAATTAAAAAGCCTAGTTTTTAAGCTAAATAAAATTATGGAAAATTTACTCTAGGCTTAAATAATTAATTGGTACATGTTAGAGTCAAGAAAATCAAGAAAATGTCAAAAACGTAAAATGTCACGTCCAGGGGTAAAACGGTCTTTTTACACCGAAAAATTAGTAAACGTCATGGCAGTGCCCTATTTGCTTTTTTTTTTTTATGTTAATATGATTATTTCACATGTTTATGAATTTTTATATGTTGAAATCATGATTTTTAAATGTTCATAAATTATTAAGTTTAAATTGGACATTTAAAATATATGTTGCATGCTTGGTTTCAAAATAAAATGATATTATATGCATGTTTTTACTAAGTGATGGAAATACGACATGTTGAAAGATGTGAAGGATTGTGACTACTATATGTTGGAGATATCGTGAGGGTTATGGTCCCAGTGGGAGCCCGACGATCGTATTTCCTTGGATACGGATACGAATACGTGATACGAATATGTTAATACGTTGGCCAAGGCCCAGTTGACGGGTGAGAGCGTCGCTGGTGTCCCCGCTGCCCAGTACTGTGGTTTTCTTTAGATGGATCCGTCGTCCAATACGATCAAGAATACGAGTCACAATCACGATCTGAATTCAACAAACACGAACATGAACATGAATATGAATATGAATATGGACACGAATATGGACACGAATATGAATATGTTTAAGTGATACGTTTATGTTTTTGAAAATGTTTAAGTTTAAAATTTATGCATTATTAAGAAAATGATATTTTAAGTACAAGTATTTTTCACTGTTATATGTTAACTGTATTCTGTATTACTTGTTATCAAGGATATGACGCGTTGAGTCTTTAGACTCACTAGGTGTGATTGATGCAGGTGATTACGATAATAATGTATATGGAGGTCTTGATGGTTGACTTTGCTGGACTGAAGGTGCACATAACCCGAGGACCGACGCTAGTTTCCGCACTAGTACATGATTTATGATTTTAAGTTATGTTAAAGATATTTTTACGACGTTTTATTTATGAGTGGTTTTGAGATATTATAGTATGGACTATACTTTTCAAATGTTAGTTGGTTGATTTATTTTAAAATGATGTCAAAAATATTTTATGATTGTGTATGCAATTCGGCCGATGCTAAGTGAGGTTTAAAAAAAAATTCTAGTACTTTTTAAGAAAACGAATAAGCAGACGTTTCAACATGCCCCAAGAAGATAACTCATTCGAGCCAAAATTCATATGTTCTCAATTTTGCATACAACCCATGATTCTTCATAGTCCGAGAAAAATTATCACATTTTACGTTTGATCTTGAGGATTGTGCAAATATGACAATATATCATCCATCAAAACTATTTCGAACTTATCAAGAAATTCTCTGAATACATGTTAATTTGATCCATGAATACTGTCGAGGCATTAATCAAATCGAATGTCATCACCAAAAACTCATAATGCTCATACATGTTTAGAAAAAATGTTGCTTTGGGAATATCTCTAACCTGAATTCGTAGTTAATGCTAGCCAAATCACAGATCGATCTTTGAATACATTGACATCCCTTGAAGTTGATCAAACAAATAATCTATTCGTGGCAACAAATACTTGTTCTTTACCATACCTTTGTTAAACTGCTTATAGTACATACAAAGCCGTGTAGACCTATATTTCTTTTTCACAAACATCATTTCTGCTCCCCAAATAGATACATTGGGTTGAATATAACCCTTATCTAGAAAATCTTGCTACTTCCTCTTCAACTCTCGCATCTCTGATGGCGTTAAACAATAAGGTGCCTTGGAGATGGTTGTTGTCTATGTCATCAATTCTATCTCAAATTCTAATTCATTCAATGGATGAAGCCCTGTAATATCTTCTGAAAAGACATCATGAAACTCATCAACCACTGGAATACTATGAACTCCAACATCTTAATGTGACAAGTACAGGGAATGTACAAGGTAACCTTCCCCGCCCTTCTCTAACGCACGATAGGTTTTCAGAGCACATATAACTAGCATAGGGGACGAGATCCCTTACCATTGAAGAACCAACTCTAAGTGTCTTACTCCCAAGGACGCTGTCAATTATCACGAAGTGGTCGCTGAGTAGGTTTATTCCTTTGTTGCACTGATGCTTCGTACTAACGTCTCCCTATTGTAGATCCTACTCCACTCTGCGTGCCTGAGTTAGGAAAATCTCTCTTCATGTGACCCATACCACTACAATTAAAACAAGTGCATAAGTTATACGACATTGATCAGTTAGATGATTCCTTCCACAGTGCTCACATTGAAACTTTTTCCTGATAAATCGACGGACTTTTCCAAAACCAGAGGACGATGAAGAAGAGATTGGCTTCTTAGAAGACTGGCGTCGGTCCCAAAGAACTAGTACCCTTGTTGGCCTAAAGAGTTTCCTCCTTGCAATACTAACCTCAGTCTGTTGAATCCTATTCACTACTCCCTGATACGAGGTTGGATCATCACCAACGGAAACTCGATCATAAATTTCCTAGTTCAAACCATTCAAAAACTGAGAGTATTTAGTTGGAGAGCTCTCACTAATTTGTGGTGTGTATGGCAACAAATCCTTGTACCACCTTTGATACTCCTCAATGATGGAGTCACCCTACTTGATAGTAAAAAGCTCTGTCTTCTTTGTTTGACAAAGATCTGGGCGAAAATGATGGTTAATGATCGCCTGAAGGATTTTTCCAGTGAAACTGTTTGCGCTCCTTGACCAAAATAGCAAACATAGATTTCCACCATTACGAGCTTTACCCTGAATCATGAAGTCGTCAACTTCCATCTTCTCATTCTCATCATAATGGATGTCCCTGAAACATCGCTCCATGCGTGCCACCCAAGCCTGAGTGGAGTCTGCATTCTCCTCTTATGTCAATAGTGGAGGTATAATCTTCACGAATTCCATGATATTGATGTGATCATTGTATTTCCTCTTGCCATGATCCCTACGACGATGATCATGAATTGTCTCTTCATCGTGACGTTCGTGCTCGAAACTGCCATGACTACTCCCTTCTCGATTTCCTCTTGAAAATTGAAAAATAACCAAATGAAATCTAAATATTCAATAGTTTTACTATGTCCTAAAAATCTTATGCATGTTCTGAGACCACCTGATGCAGCTTTTCTTACTCAGGAATGCTACTAATAAAGAATTATGCATGCAAATAAATCTTTAACTAGCATAATCAAAATATTTTACAACAACAAAACCCATAAGACTGAAATAATATAAAATCTTATAACCATATCGAACTACTAAATCCAAAATATAGTTCAAAGACTAAATGACTGATAAATCGACAATAGATAACCATATCTTGCCACCCTGTCCACCTGGTCTATCCAACTTGAGACCTGTCCCGTGGCATGAGATGTCCTAGATGAAAACAAAGATGTGAGCAACAAATCATCCAATACGTAAGGCACGAGTATACATACCTATATTCAAATGCATGATACATGTACTGGATATCTGGGATCAAACTGGTTCATCAACATGTTCAGCCTGGGTTGGGCGCAATCACGTGTAGCTGCAAACATGAGATGTCACTAACACACTACTCATCAAGATGCAGACCCAGAATATCTCGGGTTATCAGAGCCCTCTCGAACCGGCGACCATTGTAACTTTCGATGCCCATCATTCACGAAAGATAAGGGTTGAGCTACTCCATACAACAAGCTATCTCAAAGGATACTGGCCCAATGTGATAATGCAATACAACATAATATCATGACATAATTATGCAAATAATATCATGTAAAATTCATAGATAAGCATGTGTACTTCACCGATCATCTCAGTCAATACATTGTACCTCTAAGTACTGGTCGAGGAATACTAAGCTTTGTTCATGCATCTGTCATTAGCCCTTTGGGGAAGATCACTTCGCTGCTCACTCTATAAGTCGTTACCACTTGATACTTATGGCCTAGGAGAAGTCTTTGGTTTGAGACTTGGGGAGGCATGTACTCCACTGTCAAGAGTGATGAGTTTTGTGAATAAGGTGTCATAGGCTACAATGAGGATGTTTGCAGGACCCAAAGGGGTAGTGCCATGGGCCAAGTTTCGAACCCAAAACATCTTCATTGTCATAACTAATTGGATTAAAGAAACTTGGGTTTGAGACTCGGTGAGGCATGTACTCCACTACAGGAGTGGGGAGTTCTTTGAGTAAGGTGTCATGAGCTATCATGAGAGATGTGATTGCATGCTTAAGACGGGTAATGTCATGGGCCTTACATGCGTTGATGAATCACTACGTGACTACATGCTCAAAGAAAAAAAATTGGCAAAAAAAAGCAGCGGAAGCGGATGGCTCAGACGAGACTTCTACTCTATTTGGACAGTTCTTCGAAGGAACTTCATCATCTGGGTCTGACCTTCCAGACTATTATCATGTTGTCATAATTGCACTGAGCTAAAATTTTGTCTATTTTTATTGTTTGTGTGCATTTTTTAAATTCATTGGTAGTATGTCATTTAATAATTGTCTATTTTCTAATGTCCAATAATCTTACATGTTTAATTCATATCAAGTTAAATTAAGTCGATAATAAGTATTTGTAATAAATTGTGTAATGTCTTTTTTCATGAGATTGATCTCTTTGGTGTTTCTTACAAATAGTAAAATTACAATAAATTAATTGAAAAACACTTGAAAAAAATGAACAAAAAATTTAGCCCTAAAATTAATTAAAGTGATTAAAAATAAAAAAAATGAAATGGAACAAAACATAAATAAAAAAAATATATATCATCATGCAATTTTCGAGGATGACAGTTTCATAATTTATGTCATTCTCCAAGACCATTCTTTATTGCTACTGTGATCCTTAAAATATCCAAAATATGATGACGAGTTGGAAAATCTGTCATCTGTTTTGGAGAAATCCCCGATAATAGAGGAGTTGGAGATATCCTTAGAAATGAAAGATCAAAGAATATAATTTTAGATTGAAGACTAAAATCGAAAGATCATTTTTTCTTTTTATCTTCTTCAAGTGTTTTGCATTTTGTTTCCCTTGTTTGGATATGAAGTCGCCGGAGAAAATCTTGATTTGATCTTCAATATTTTGGCTTATTCCCAATTCGGTCCTTAATGACATAAAACAATCCTTTTGTTTAGATTTTTGTCCAATTTAGTTCAAATTCCCATTTTACTCCTAATTTTAATTTATATTTACCATTTTTTTCTAGCCCATCACGCTTCCATAAAATAAATTAACATCATACCTTTTGACCAAAATGTCGTCAGGTCATAACTATCGGATTTTACAGGTTGCTCCTCAAAGCCTAACTACACAGTTTCAACCGATGGTTCCTTACATATTCCTTCAACAACACATATCACAATCTTGTTTCATTTCCTACCTCAAGACATAGAATAATAGATTTAATTTGAAATAATCATCGCATTAGAGGGGCAAAAGCCTGGTGATATTATTCGAACATATTAAATATTATTACATCAGTAACCTCCAGGACAAAATGAGATAACTTGTTTAGCTACTAATTGTAGTTGAAAACACCATACAGAAAAATAGAAAAATATATTACAATATTTATTTGAAAGAAAATGAAGAAGATGATCGATACTCTCAACTTTCTGCTGCCATTGTAATTGTAGAAGCTTATTTCCTATTTGAAATTCGGACTTCAGACTTGTAGATAAATTTTTGCATTTTTGGCTGACAACATCTTTTAATGTGTGGTCCCTGATTCTTTGTGGTGATTGAATCATTTATCACATGTTTCTTTATTTTTGTCGAGGAATATTTTTTTTTTAAGGTATGAGAGGAAAATAATTTTTGTGTGATCTTTGAAAATATTTACTTGTCTATGCAAAATGCTCTCTTTAAATGTGAGCTATAATACAAAATTTCTGGCAACTATCTTTGCTCCCTAGCAGCTTGTTATGCCGCATATGTTTTTTTAAAATATATAATATGCAAACCTTTAGTTTTTCCTGTAATTGAAACACCCTTTGTTTCCAGCCTAATTGAAGATGACATCTCCACCAGAAGAATATGAAGATTATAAATATGTCTTACAAAGATGGACAAAGTCAAATTTCTGTTTAGATTTTATCGAAATTCAGTTAACAAATCTTTCCTATTAAATACAATTACAGGAAACCTTTAGTTTTTCAGTCAGCTAAGTCCCTTACTTTGTTCTTCTATCCCCGTAAATCTTGCATATTTCTTCAGGAATGGATTGGACATTTTTTGTATTTTGCTAGATTCTTGATGAACATTTCACCGAAGTTAAAAAAAACCTAAGAAACTTTGGAGTTGTCTCTTGTCTTCTATTCTTTGTGGAAAATTTTGAACCTTTTCCACAATGTGTTCTTGCATAATTATTCATAACTCATCTACTTCTACTCTAAGAAATTCAATTTTTCTTATAACAATGATTTCCTTCTTTTCATGTAGGACGAATTCTTTCAGTTTACAAACTTTAGAGAAAATATTTGAATATTTAACATGATCATCCATATTTTAGAGAAATTAAAATATCATCAACATACAAAAACATAAAATCAAGATAAATTTTAAGTAAATTATCCATCTATCTTTGAAATATCTGGGGTGCAATAGTCAACCTCATTGGTAATACTTCCCAAATATGATGATTATGTTTTGAGGAGAAAGCTGTGAATTTATTGCTTTTTTCTTTCATCTGAATCTGATAGAATCCAGAATTACAATTAAATTTAGAGACCATTTTATTTTTGCATGTAAAACATATTAAATCATCTCTACTAGGTATAAAATACCAATTATACTCCGTAATTTTATTAAACTCTTGATAATTAATAATTAATATGGGTTTGTTTATTTTGATTTCACCATGGTTTCTTACCAAAAAACATGGGTTGCTGCAAGGTGATATTCCTGCTTTGATGAAACTAAGGTCCAAATATTTTTGATAATAATTCGCATATCCTTTTAATCAACTATATTCATTGGGATACGCTTGCATATGAAGAACTTATATTTCTTGCCTTATTTAATTTTAAGACTGACTTGAAGTTGGTTTCTTTATCATCATACCAAGGGATCTTCATTGTTATTTTTTTTTTATTCTATTGACATTTTCTAGAGATACTTTTGATTCAAGATCTATATCATTCTGGTGTAAAATTATCTTCAGTAGTTCCATGTCCTCTAGTTGGAGGTTTTGCTCCATTCTCATTTGGAGCATTGTTTCTCTAAACCTTCTGGAATCCTTCATTTTTTAGTGTAAAAGTTTTCTTCATCACGATACTTGCTGCGAAACTAGATTGACATTTTTTGTAAATTCTTTTCTTAGTATCTGAACTATGATCTTGTGATCTTATTTTCTTGTATAGAATTCATACATCTGTATAAAATTGTTCCTAGCAAGATTTATGCTCCCGTATCATGAAAGTAAATTGATAGTGCTTTCTTAATCCCTTTGCATAAGACTAAGATATGCTTTGAGAAATCTCGTCTAAATATTTGAGATAATTCTTCCTCCAATTCTTTGGGAAAACTCCTCATTTTGTTGTACATATTTCGAATCAATATAAGCATAAAGTACTCTACTTTATATTATTCGTATAACATCCTTACTCGTGGTCATTGGATTTTTCACATCCTATATTATGCCATGATATTCATTTTGTTCTCAAATTGTTTCCAAAGTTTGTGTTTCTCGAGAAACTCTAATCAAAGAACTAGTTGGTCATGTTCATTTCCTGGCACACCTTTAATATGGACCTTCAAGTTTTTTATGTTTATCATCCCTTGATGGGTTTCCATTATTTGTTGTTTCAGATAGTATATGATATTATAAGAGAATTGATTTTTTTGACTTGTAATATCAAATACTATTTCGACTTATCTTCATCCTTCCAGATATCTAAGCTTTTCTATTGTTGAAAAGCTTCTTAGTACCGGCTGGGTCTTTGGGACATGTGTTTTATCCATATGTGACTTGTAATTTTATCTTTTTGGAAAGATAGTCTTTTGGGTTCGAGCATAAGACTATGATTTCTCTGTAAAATTGGTTTGTCTTGAATCTGAATATTTGTTTATGTATCAATGGAAACTCTATTCTTTATGGATAAATTGTCTGAGAAATTTTTCAAATATTTCTGATATTTCAATAAACTCATTTCTAAAATACAATTATGAATGATTTTATTAAAGAGATCATATGAAATCTCATAGATAATAGAATATGGTCTATTACCTTCATTCATCTTGAAATTTTGATGTAATGTCAAGGTACTACTGAAATCTCGGTCTATCAGGTTGTAGGAAATTCTTGGATAAATTAATTATACACTTTTCCCTGCACAGAGATTCACTGATATAGTTCCCAACATCAAATCTTGAATATTACTCATTCTTTTATTGCATATAGCAATATAAATGAGTGAATACGTTATTTCTTTAAAAATATTTTTTTATTATGATATGGACTGCTCCAATATATATCCATGACATGGTTTGAGCTACTTCTGCCTTGAATATCTGTAATTCTTATTTTATTTCTTAAAAAAAATTGCATTTATATCGATTTCCCATAAATTCTATTGAGATTGTCATTTTCCTTCTAGAAACTTTATAGTTAGATTATGATTTCTTTTTATTAGGCCAATATTTCCTAAGAACTTCTCTATCTGTTGTGCAGAAAATCCTTGCTATCTATATAGAGTAGAATTTTCTCTTATGATCTTTTGGATCATGTTATGAGATATAGTTGTCTAGCTTCGTCTTCAGTCCGATTTTGATTATGTCTCTCCATCCATCTCTTATTGACTCAAGATTTACTCTTCTTCATATATACTTTCATCTGGTAGAATATCCTCAAACTGATATACTTGAATCAGATCTTGAAAATAAATCGTTTCTTCGATATCCGGAGTTGATTCAAAGTGTCTTATTCTCTTTAAATTGTTTTCTGGATAGCTGGTTGAAATTTGACATATTTCTTCGCATGTCCAGCAATTGCAATTTTTAAAACTTTGATTAGCTCTCGTCATATCTCTTCTAAAACTTTTTCTTGTTGGTATTTGTCCCATGCTTCGAGATGAGTTTGATGCATGAGACGACATCCTTCCTACTTAGTTATTGTACACTTATTTGTCTAAATTTGTAAGATTTTGCTTTTTTTCTAGACCTTACTGGTTTTGTTTTCCAAGAACTCCTTCCACTTCGCCCATTTATGGGATAAGGATGAGACTTAAAGCTCTTCAACTTCTACAACATAATGGAGTACATTTTTTTGTACCCCTTAATGTTTTGTAGTTCTTTTGTAATGATATCAAATGACACAATTCTGTCAAATTTTTTCTTTAAGAAAATATTCTATTCTAGTCAATATATCTGGATTAGATGTATTTCCTTATTAATATGTCTCTTTATGGACTTGGAATTTTGGAGTAAAAGTGTTGCATTGTTGTTCTTTCTTCGACTCCCGAATTTCATATATATTTCTTGAATAAAATAATGAATTAATCCACTAAATAAATGTCATGTAATTTAATACTATACACAGCTTGAGCATTTTTCTCTGTATCTCGACTATAGAAATGATTCACCCTTATAAATTGTGCCTTGAATAGAGTGATCATTCTTTCGGTTATCTCACTAAGAGATTTTATGGCTAGGACTGATTCTCTAGTCAAGACTCACCTGCTGCGATCCTCATAGTTGGAGTCCAATCATCAATGAGATATTATCTGTTTTTGAGGTCCTGTACATCAAAGTTAAGCATATTCCTGTGTATTGGTTCTAAAATAGTTTTTCGCCGATAACTTCTATTTCTCCTACTATAATTTTATTCGTGGACCTTTTGAAGATGTACTTGATTTTTTACTATCCTTTCTGTGGTGTTGTACAATTTTTCGAGCTATGGTTCAAACAATTCGAACCGAACTCGAGTCCATATTGAAAATAAACCAAATTAGCTGTATTTTCGAACTTGGAATGGATTATACCTTTCAGCCACTTGGTAGTAGGAGAGATGAGTCGCAAGGGTGGGAAGAGCAGCCAAATAAAGTTCAAGAAAAAAAATGCGATAGTAACCCAACAAAGCCCAAGAGATAGTCAGCAGCCCAACAAATAACACGACAAAGATCTGTCGGACTTCACGCTTCTCGCAGCATACTGTCGCAGCAAGAGAGGACGTCGGCTTTCTGACCGCCGCAGCACACCCCAGTGTTTTTGAGGATCCATCGGCTTTCTGACCGCCGCAGCAAACCTTAGTGTTTCGGTCAATCCGTAATAGATTCTGCTCTATCTTTATTAATCCAAAACAGTTCTGAATCTTCAACAATTGGATTCTCTGCCTAATTTCAGATGGAATTAGTGAATGTGTCAGATGAGAATGTTACAAATGTGACAGGCAGAAACATGGAAGGTAATGCTGCTCAAGTGGATGATTTTAATCCTAATGTAGATGATCTGTTTGCTAAGGTTGACAAGGTATGTATCTGCACGATTCCCCTTGGTCTTAAATTAGTTTCAGTACTTTTAACTTTGAAGACTTACCACCTCCCCTCCCCCATCAAATGCTCTTAGTAATGTTGCAAGCTATATGATTAAACTATCTAAATCTTGTCACACGTTTTTATGAACATTTCTGCAATTATGATAACTAGCGACTGGTAGATTTGATGATAAAATCCCCAGAATTTGTATTCGCAAACTTTGCCTGATTCTACGTATTATGTATTTTGTTCCACTGCTTTTATAATAGTTGGTGTTTTCTTTTTTAATTTCTGTTTTGACTTGCAGCTTGAGCAAAGAGTGAATGAAATCGAGCAATTTTACTCATATGCGAAAATAAAGGAACCAAACACTTCTAGAAGTGCCTTTATTTTGAAGGACAAAGAAAAGGAGAAACATATTCCCAGCATGAAGAAGTTACATCAGGATGCTTCACGCAGAGAAGCAGCAGCTGCAAAGAGAATGCAAGAGCTCGTGCGCCACTTTGGAACCATCTTTCGTCAGGCAGGTCTACATTATAATATTTTGACATTATTACATGTCTACGCAAACCAACCTCCAGCAGAAAAAAATTTATGTTCAGCTGATGTTTTGTCTTTTGGGTACATTGAATTGGTATCAAGATTTGTCATTCCCTAATTAATGTGCATTTTTTTAGTTGATTAACATATGACCCATTCTTATTTTTTCAAAACACGCCAGTTGTCAGATTTTGTTGCATTATATACTGTTCATGCCAATTTGTTGCTTTGATGAGAAATCCACATAATAATGATGTCGATCTTCTAACACCAGTTTGTCAGTTGCCCCTCACTAAAGAGATTGTAGGAATTTGTGCTGGTAAAGACAGTTACTTATAGTCTGATATGCCCATGCTATACAAATTTTAGGTTGGATACTGTGACAATGTATGCTTGTAGAGTTTGTGTGATTACATTGAGCACCCTCCATGATGATCTCATGATCGGTAATGCAGAACTAATTTGATGTTGTGAAAACATTAGAAAGTTATAATCATTTCGAAGGTTGTGGTGATTTAGGGAGCGGAAATACTTTAAGATGATATGATGATGGGATGGAATATCCAAATTGAAACCTGAAAAAGTAATTTTTGGACTTTCAAAGTTTGAGTTATGAATATTGAATGGATTTAATGGACACATCAAAGGATTTCTCTTTTACGTTGTATACTATTATAACATTCGTTCTCTTGATAAAACATTGATTATCAGTTTGGAGGGCTGGGAGCAAAAGTTTATTTTTCGTTTTCTCCTTTTGATGTTCTTGCTCCTTTTGATTCTCTGCTGGCTGTGAAGGGGGACACATATTTTTCCTGGTTTTGTCCTGAAATTATACTGCTGTAACATTCGTTCTCTTGATGAAACATTGATTATCAGTTGGGAGGATGGAAGCAAAAATTTATTCACTTTTTCTCCTTTTGACGTTCTTGCTCCTTTTCACTCACTGCTTGCTTTCAAGGGGGGGAAGTATTTTTCCTGGTTTTGTCCTGAAATTATCCTTCTATGTTTGTATGCTTTTAGGAATAATGCCATATTCTTTTCTCTTCTTGAGCATTTTACTTTATTGCAAAGTTCTAAAATTCGACCACGCTGAACCAGCGCCTAGGCCACCTAGGCAGGGATTAGGTGCCGCTAGGCGGATTCCACGATGTTAACATAATAAGACGAAGTTTAGTGTACTAGGGCAAGCCAACAAATTGCATTTTTTGTTAGATTTTGATTTAAGGCCTATAAAAAATTACGTTTCTTTTTTTAATTGAGATTTTAATTTTAATTTATAAATTAAAAGTTCAAAAGACTTTTTTTTAAAGAGGTTTTCAGGCGCCTAGGCGTCCTTGCCGCCTAGGCTGGCTGACTAGCACTTCTTTTCCGGTGTGGTTCGGGCGGCGCCTATGCTGAAATTTATAACACTGCTTTGTTGTATCATTACAGTTTATTTATTCCTGTTTTCTTTGGTGAACTTATGGTATGATGTTAGGATGCTGGTTGCTGGCCACATAGAATAAGAAATATCGCAGGAACAATGATCGATCAAACACAAGCAAAAATGCTGAAATATATGATATAGTATTAATTGTAATATATGAAGGTATTTACCATAGATGATTCTCTGTAAAAGCAAGATAAATGCTCCCCTAGCTACAGCTAGTAACAGTAACAATGATAAAAGAAAATAACTAACTCCCCCTTGCCCATTCTTCTCCCTCTTATTCTCCCCCTTCTAACGTGCAACTCTCTTCTACCTTCTAGAATAAACTCGAGAGAAAATGGGCCTCTCTTGATTTGTACGGCCAATATCTTCTAAGCCCGTATCATATGACAAGAAATAGGCTATGTGCTTTTATTAGATTGTCTCCAAAGGATTTCTAACGAGCATAATATTTTTTTAAAAATTAAACATTGTTTGGGAAGGCTTAAGATCTGAATTATGAGCATTTACTAGCGAAATTGGCATCACTATTACGCTAGGAAATGAAAATCATATTAAGGAAAAGCTTTTTCTGGCCCTGTAGCTCGCAAAATATTATCCCCAGAGTGATAGATGTGGTGTCAGAAGGATTTCTCACGAACATAAATTTTCTTCAAAAATTAAACATTGCTTGGGAATGATGAAGATCTCAATTGTGAGCATTTATTAGCGAAATTGACATCACTCTCACACTAGGAAATGAAAATCATATCAAGTAAAAGCTTTTTCTGTCCCAGTAGCCCGCAAAATATTATCCCCATAGTGCTTGATGTGGTATCCTTTACTTGATGATTCTATATTTCGAACTCTTACTTCTATTGACCCTGAGATTTTTGTTTTTTTGTTAACGGCTACCTCAGCAATCAAATGATCTGTCATATTGACTAATCTTTCAGATCACGCAGCACAAGTGGGCATGGCCATTTATGCAACCAGTTGATGTTGAAGGACTTGGGTTGGATGACTACTATCAGGTAAGACTTTTTCTCCTTATTTTCAACATTAACAAGCCCTTCAAAAACTCGTTTGTCTTTTTATATTTTTGAAATCTTTTATTTTTTCACATTTTTTAAACAAGTGAATTACAGACGTTTCTTTTTACCCGTTTCTACATTAGTGACACATTCAATCTCCATTTACTCATTTCTCACATCACATTCAAAGCATGTTAATCAAACACCATTTTAGTACTGCTCCAGTCTCCACTAACGGATCTTTGAGTTCTGAAAAGAAAATGAGATTGAAAAATCGTAAGCTCAACCAAATGTAGCACTGGTTTTAGGTATTCATTTGTCTAGAACTGTTGCATTAAATGTTAATTTGCATGCTTTGATTGATTTGCTTAATGTTGTTTATCAGATTATTGACAGACCGATGGACTTCAGTACAATAAAAAATCAAATGGAGGCCAAGGATGGCACTGGATATAAGCATATTCGTGAGATATGTTCTGATGTGAGGCTGGTTTTTAAAAATGCGATGAAATACAATGATGAAAAGAGTGATGTTCATGTTATGGCCAAAGTCTTGCTGGAAAAATTTGAGGAGAAGTGGCTACAGATATTGCCAAAAGTTGTTGAAGAGGTAAGGTACTGAGTTTATACTTTTTTAAAATTTAAACCACACGTACCGAAATGGGGATAGGATAGGATCACTACTATTAGATTAGAGATTAGATAGAAAAGTATATAGAAGAGTGGGCCAAGGCCAATATCTCAATGAATATCCTTGCATTCCATCTGTTAATCCCACATCCCCATACCCCAAGCAACCTACTCATCAAATATTGTGGAGATGCTTATATATTTTAACCTCTCTAATACAGGAAGAAAAACGAGAGGCAGAGGAAGCTGAAGCACAAATGAACATTCAGCTAGCTCAGGAGGCAGCTTATGCGAAGTTGGCCAGGGATATAAATAATGAGGTTTGGTCCAATGCTGCAACCACTCTTTCAACCCAGAAAAGAGATTATATGATGGCCGATAATTAATGTTAAATCAGATATAATGAAACTATTGAATGTTAATAATATCTTTCATTCAAAGAGTCAAACTATTTGTAGAACTTAGTGAAAAGAAATGACACAATCCCCATAGAACTAAGAATTGGCCCTCTGCAAGAGAATATTTCCCTTGTCTCTTGCACTTGTTTGTCATACTGAAACTAACAAATGAATACCCTATTCTAACCAACTCTTCCTGCTTTTATTCTTTACCCCTTTTAGGCATGTGGTCTTCTGGTATACATCTTGTAATCTGTTCCCCTTAAATGGTATGAGCTTTCTTTCCCGAACTCACCTCTCATCTCGAGTGATATGGGTTCATAACGTATAATGCTAGTTCCACTAACAACATATTGAGCTAAAGAAATAATCTGGAAACTTGTGGCATTACCCTTACTCATGAGTGATTGGATAGTTGGTATGTGTCTTGTTTCAGCTTTATGAGGTTGATGTACATATTGAAGAGCTCAGGGAGAAGGTGATTAAAAAGTGCAGGTTGGTTATTTGGCTTTTGTTTTTCCTTTTTGCATTATAACTTATTCCGGCGTATGTTCACTCTTCTGTCGCCAATAAAAATAAGCCGGCTGTTCTGTCTGATTTATGTCTAGCTGCCTTGATTCTCAGTATCTGTGCAGAAGTGCCCTTAGTAAACATGACCAAAAACAAAAGAATATCTAGGAGTCTCGATGTAACTAGGAGCCTATCCAGCACCAGTGTCTACTCATTAAACTAATGGTGTGTTTATATTTATGGTTGTTTGGTACTCTTCTGAAGCTTCTGATGTCATTCCATGAAACAATGTTTATAACCGAGAGCGCTGGTATTCGAGTATGATGCCTCTCCCTTGCTGAATGACTGATAAACTGTGCTGATAAGTGCTATGCCCCACCTACCCAGACTAGATACAGTTGTGACTGTCACAACATACCTCGAGTACATGAAGCTTACAATTCAAACGATATTGAGTATGTAGTAAACATGAAGAATCAACTAGAAAAAGTAGTTTGAAATTAAAAATGTTTTGACCCAACCCACAAAGTATCAACTCTAACCTACGCACTGCTACAAGCTTATATTCAATTCCAGAAGCAATTGTAAACTAATATGTATGTTTGAGAGGATTTTGCTTATAACTGAATAGGCTTTTAGTTTGGGCTAATCTGTCAGATTTTTGAGCCCTAAAATCGTTCTTTGTTGAGAGTTAACACAACATAAAGGGCGAGTGAGAAGGGATTTTGTCAGATTAGTGTCGAGAATATTGCCAATGCGAATGTTATGTTCTACATGGGATCAATCTACAAGCAACATTGGTTCAATTAACATTAAAAAACATTAGGTAGTGCTCGGAGGAATGACTTTGATTTGGAGAGACTTAATTTGATTTGGCTACATAAATTAATAAATGAGTGGATTTGAAATTCATTCAACATAAATTCATCCGATCAATCAAATTGATTTGAAATCCATGGATTAAAATCTCTCAATTCAAGTACACTCTTAGTTAATTTAAAGAGTGCTTCTGAATTTCGTTAACGACTGGGGGTACACAATCTCTTTTTGAAGTTTGCTCTCCTCTCCCCCAAATTAATAAATAGTAGCAGTATGCTTTTTTAAACGAGATTGTGATTGTGTAATTATTTTAGATTCAGCTGTAATTGTTGTCAACTTTGCACTTGGTTGTCCATGTCTCCGGCTCTCTGCCTGCTTTATGTGAGTGTCAATGTTTGATTACAAGGACGCCATTGTTGCACTTTACATTCACGATTCAATACTACGCTATAGGTATTTGCTTTGTTTGCACATGAGGTTTAATTTGCTTGCAGGTGTGTATTAATAATCAAGCAAACATTATTTTTATTGACTTTATTCATGTTTTAGTCTATGTTTGAACACACAACTGCAGGAAAATATCTACTATGGAGAAAAGAAAGCTAGGGCTTGCTGTTGCTCAATTATGTCCCGAAAATTTAAGCAAGGTACTCGAGATAGTCGCACTAAATAACCCAAACTTTCAAGCCACGGCTGAAGAGGTGGAGCTCGACATAAATGCTCAGGTTTTTATTAACCTTGTACTATTTATACTGTACTGTATCGTTTGATTCGTTGATAAGATAATAAAGGATGAAGATAGTAAATTGAAAGATATAGATAACAGAAGAATATATAACTCCATTTATTTTAGAACTCATGCTAAACGCTAAGTGAGACAAGGATGTGGAAACAATCAATATGTTGTTATTCACACCAAATAGTGCTTTCTAGTGTCTTTGAAAACATCCTAATGCTCTCTCGTATATATTGGATACAGAGTGAATCCACATTGTGGAGACTGAAATATTTTGTGAAGGATGTGTTGAAGGTTAAGTGCAAAAGTTCAAGCAAGGATGACAACAATGATATCACTTCTCGAGAAGCTGCTAACCACCACGAGAACAATATAGTCTCCAAACGTAAAAGAGAGATATGTGATGCTCTTGCCAAGACTGCAAAGAAGCGTAAGAAAAAGTCCTCGCCTTAATTCGTATCAAGCTGAGTTTTCTCTCCTTTTTTTATTCTGATTATAAATTTCAAGCGACGAAGGGCCATTGATAGACAATAGATTTCCGGGAGAGTAGTTTTGCATCAAAATATAGAAATAACTGGTGATTTGTATGTCATAGCTTAAGCATAAAGGTTCCATCACTTATAAGGTATTCCTGATCTAGCAAGGAGTTGAAGTTTATCCTGAGCTTCAAGTCAAATCTAGGAGTATTCCTCTATGTCAAAGATTATTTGACATAATGTTTGTAAAATTGTAATTTCATCACCATAATATGAAGTATTTTCAGTAATCCCATCACATTCAAAGCTCCTATTTTAGTCTGGACTTTGATTCGATGGTCAGAGTTCTTGTACTACTGTTGCTTCTATCTTCACTTTGACCTTTTTCTATTTATTGTTTCTCAAAAATGGATTATTATTTTTTAGATTTTTTATGGAACTTACAAGTTTTATTAATCTTATCCGTACATGATTAATTTATCGACGTAAAAATGTTCTATTTTATGTAGATTTACCATAGGTGCAATACTTTTGTCCGGAGTCGAAAAGAAAATGAAGCTCTAAAAACGGACATAATTAAAAAAAAATGATTGTAGATTTTTCTTTTACAAAATTTGAATTTTTTTTAAAGAAAAAGTCCATAATCATTTTTCTAAACATTTACAAACATTATCTTATAATGACTTGCAATTGGCTTAGAGTATTTGGATCAACTATTTTCATAATGCGATAAAGAAAAAGATGACGAATACTAAACCATGATTGGAACGGAATAAAGTAGAAGGTAAAAATTTGTGTGAGACGGTCTTTCGGGTCGTATTTTGTGAGATGGATATCTTATTTGGGTCATTTATGAAAAGTATTAATTTTTATGTTAAGAGTATTACTTTTCATGTGAAACATAAATTAAATGAAAATACTTTATCTGTCAAATAATTTTTTAATTAAATTTCAAAATAATTACTCAAAATTGTTTATTATTATTAAAAATAAAAATTTATAAATATTAATATTTTATTATTATAAAATTTTATCATAAAACTAATATAATTATCAATCTTAATTATTATTATTAAGAAGATATAGATTTATATTAGTTAAGTTAAATAAGAAAAATATTTTACAAGTCTAAAAAATGAGAAGTAAGAATGATCGATCTTATCCAAAATGAATGAAATGATTATTTCCATGAATATGAGAATCACCAAACATGAATATACGAGACATTGAAAGGGATATTCATAAACGTACATAAAATAAATTAAAATATTGTGTGTATCAGAATTTGGTGTTGTGCTCGGTGTTGTCAGCACCAGCACACAACACTGCAGCGAAAATTAATATTTAACACACACGTAAGCTTTAATGAATAAACACCAGATTTAAATTATGCACAAGTATTCATACTTGTGCGATGCCTCATGGCAAAAAAAATTCACTAGAAAATTATGTAAATCGTTTACACCAAAACAATACTAGTGAGAATACCAAAACAAAATTCCTTGACATTCTAAGGAATTAAAAATGTATCAAAATAAACCACATAAAAGCTAGATGCATAAAATAAAAACGTATTGCTTAAAACCAAAAGAAACCACTCTTCGATTAACACTCTGCGTCAATGTTGTTCTTCAAGTGTTGTCAACACCAATCAGCAACACGATATATGTGAATCCATCACACAAAATCTTGAACACGAAAATCTTCAATATCTGAACTCTCTGTGTGTTCAGAAAAATCCAGTAGCTCTCATACGCTGTAAAGTGATCAACTGATCACACAAAAACGTCTAATCAAAATAGGCTCGGCTCTCGTATAATTCTTCTATGCAAGAACTCCTTAGCCGACCTTTACGTGCACTCCAAAAACCTCCAACTGATCCTTTCCAGAACAAAGTGATCACACGATCACATAAAACTTAAGCACCTCTCTCCTCTCTAAAAGCTCTCTCCCACCAACTCTCTGAAAAGTTTCTGAAAGTACAAAAATCTTTTCTCTCTCTACACCACCACTTGTACGGTTGTGAAGCTCACTTATTTATATTCCATGCTTGATCTAGAAAAAGAGTCCTAGAAAATATGGAAATAATATTTTCATTAGTTATAAGACACTTTCAAACAAGGATAAAATATCTTGGAGATAAAAATCATATTAAAAACAAATCATATAATATCTATGGATAAATCAATTAAGATCTTATCATCTAGAAATAAATCAAGCAAAATATTATAATCTAGAAATAAATCAAATAAAATATTTTAATCTAGAAAGACAAAATCTTAAATTGATATTATCAATTTAGCAAAATAATAAAGGAATAAAATATTCATTTCAATCTCCGCATTTTTGCCTTTCTAGACAAAACATCCAAAAATGATAATCTTGGTAAGCATCGCTGTCAGTTAAGCTCCCCTTGCGTTAGAGTTCATCTCCCCCTGAATTAAAAATGTTAGAGCACTAGTGTTGTTGACAGTGTTGTCAACACCATCATTAGAACACCTGAAAACATAAGAAGACATACGAATGAGAAATTCATTAATCACGCAAAGCAACCCAAAAACAACATTAAAGACAGAGCATAAGTATTCATTCAATCTCAGCAACTCCAGATGCTTCAGCATCATTCTTTTGCATTTTTGGTCCTCCTACTCCCCATTTTTGGCCAGAATGTAAGCCAATCTCCAAAAGCGGACTATACTCAATCAAGTAGTAAGCAATGAGTTCTTTGGCCTTTTGAATCTGCTGCAGATCAAAGTCAATTTGGGCCTGTAAGTGAGAAACATAGAGCATGACAAATACATCGGGAGTGGAAGTGGACGAGGACGCCATGTTGCCAACACCATTGGCAATACCAGTAACTGATCAAGGTAGGTCCAGTTTCTTGTTAACCTTGAAATAAGGCGAAGCGATCTTAAGGGTTTCGCTCACATAAAAAAAGGATCTCATCATCTTTTTGAGAAAACCCTATAACTCCAGTATCCCGATGATCAGGAAGAAGAAAGGAGTTCATCAGTGAAAGCACTGATGTCTTCTGTGATTTCATTTTCTTCAGCCGCGGGGGTATTGTAGAATTCATTGATGACAGTCGGGGAAAACTTGACAATCACAGCAAATAGTTGATCTTTGAAGAACATCATAATCAAAAGAGTCAATGTTGTCAGCGGTGTTGACAACATCGGACTCAACATCAGCAGTATCTTCAGCCACTTGCAAATTGTGAGAGATAATTATAAAGATATATCAGGAGTTGCGCACAAAAAAAAACCACAAAGAAATCACGAGAGCAATGAAAGATGCGAGAGTAAGTGAAAATATGCAAGAATAATTATCAGGAATTCAACGGTAACAAAACATATATACTCTTGCTCCAAAAAAAATCACATTGATTCACTCCTTCAGTTCTGAACAATCCACACGGTAAATGTAATATTTTCGAAATTTACCCAAAAAAACTAATTCTGGTTCTATCCCAAAATCAAACAGTAAAATTGATTCAAACTCGTGTTACGACGATTTCAAAAGAATATCCAGTGAAACACATGTCGATTATAATCCACTGACACAAGTAGTCACATAAATTCAAAATTTAGGTAATCAAGGTTTTTATCAACTGTCATAGGTCAGATATTGATATGTCACTGCACATGATGGATTCACGAAACAAACATCAATATGCATGTCCTAAATATGCCTCCAATATGATGAATTATCGAAATGTCAGGCAGTGTATAAATTGTGCAGTGTCTAAACTTGGTGTTGGCAACACCACTGAGTTTTAGTCAAACTTCCATAAAATTTTCTTTTGATTCAGAAATGGTAGCTCCACACTAGAAGAACGGTCTTCAATTGACTCCCCTAGGTAGCTTTTTCCATTACTATTTTAATTAGAAGTGGTAGCTCCCACACTAGAAGATTGGTCTTCAATGGACTCATCTAGGTAGCTTTTTCCATTTTCTTCTAAACAATTTTTTTTTATTTACCTCTTTTCTGTTTTTCTCCTTATGCTCGCATTTTCTAAGTCAATTTTTCACATTAGACAAGATCACGATTTCCATGAATATCCTCAACTACTCGGTGCCTTGGATTGAGCATAATTTATTCCTCGATATTTGATTGAAAGTATGAACACTCAGAGAGTACCTTTCAGAAATTGTCTTCACTGTTCAGACATTACACAAATAAATAGGATGTTTATGATTATGCAGTATGCCTAACGTCCTAAAAATAGACATGTAAAAATTGTGTTGTCACCGGCGTTGGCAACACCAATGACAACATGTGTGTGTGATTATTGTATGCACATGCTGAGAGACTTCCGAAGATTGGAAAATCTCTCAAAATCCAAAGGTTTCGTGAATATATCAGCCAATTGATTCTCAGTCCTAACAAATTCCAGTCGAATTATGCCTTTTCAACCAAATCTCGAATAAAGTGATGTCTTATGTCTATGTGTTTTGTTCGAGAGCGTTGAACAGGATTCTCAGAAATATCTATAGCACTTGAGTTGTCACAATATACCATCATGTAATTGCTTAACTTTGCAATTCAAAAAAGAAATTTAGTTTTCCTACCATGCTCATTTCGAACTGTGATGACATGAAATCTACAAAGTTATTCACAAGCATTTGAGATGAAGCACCGAAAATAATATCATCTACATACACTTGACAGATCAAAATATCATATTTCAGTTTTTGAATTAAAAGGGTTATGTCAACCTCACCTCGTTTGAAACCCAAGTTTATCAGATAGTCAGCTAACCTACCGTACCATGCCCGTGGAGCCTGTTTCAGTCCATACAGGGCCTTCTTCAGTTTGTAGATATGGTCCACGTGTTGAGGATCTTCAAATCCCTTAGGTTGACTGACATAGACTTCCTCTTTCAAAATTCCATTCAAAAAAGCACTTTTTACATCCATTTGATACAATTTAATACGCATGTGACATGCTACAGCAAGCAACAATCGGACAGACTCAATATACCCTTGAGCTACCAACCTGAGCTTTGTTCCAAACAATGTTACCAGATTCATCTGTTTTATTCTTGAAAATCCATTTTGTTCCAATAAAATTGGTATTTAAAGGTCTGGGCACTAAATCTCATACATCATTGCGGAAAAATTGTTCCAATTCTTCATGCATGGCATTGACCCAAAATTCATCTTTTAATGCATCGTTAATATTCTTGGGTTCAATTTGAGACACAAAACACGAGTGACTTACCTGGGAAAACATGGAGCTCATGCAGATTAAACCAATCATTTTGCGGTAGTCCACCTTTTCTTTCTTTCTTGTTTGCACATCATCATGTAATTCACCAATGATTCGTGATGATGGATGATTCTTCTGAATCTTGCTGGGAATTTATTTTTCACAATTGATCATCATATCATCATTATCATCGTTATCATTATCCACAGTCTCTGTTTGGTTCAGAGGCGGTGTTGTGCTTGGTGTTGCTTCACTGGTCTCAACACCAGACTTAACACTGTTTCTGGTCAGTGCATCACTTATATCCAACAATTCTTCTACATCATCTTCCGGTGTTTTAACTGTCAATCTGCAAGATCATCAAACACAACGTTAGTTGATTCCATTGTAGTCCTAATTCTCAGATTAAATACACGATAAGCACGACCATTAGTAGAGTATCCAAGAAAAAGACATTTATCACTTTTGGAATCAAATTTAGCTAGATGATCTCTATCATTCAACACATAACTTACACATTCAAAAATATGAAAATATTTAAGGTTTGATTTTCTTCCCATGATAATCTCATATGAAGTCATTGTAGAACCACTCCTTAAATAAACACGGTTGGAAATGTGACCTGCCGTATTTAAAGCTTTGGTCCAAAAACATTTTGACACATTCTTAGAACTAATCATGACCCGAGCCATTTCTTGGAGGGTTCGATTTTTCCTTTCAGCTATGCCGATTTTTTGAGGGGTCTTCGGAGATGAATATTCATGAGTGATACCTTTCTTATGGCACAAAGAAATAAAATGAGAATTTTCGAACTCTTCACCATGATCGGTTCTTATTTTAACCACCCTCATATCATACAGATTTGTTATCCTAGCATGCAACTTCTTAAAAGCATCAAATGTATCAGATTTTTCTCTAAGAAAACTTACCCAAGTAAAATGTGAAAAATCATCAACACAAACAAACGAATATTTCTTATCACCCAAGCTCTCAACTTCCATCGGACCCATTAGATCCATATGCAAGAGTTCAAGGCACCGTGTTGTCCCAAAGTGTTACAACATCGGGTGCGCAACACGGGTTTGTTTACCTTTCTGACACGGTCCACAGACATATGAGTTACCTAAACTTAAATTTGGCATACCTCTCACAGCATCAAACTTACACAGATTCTTCAAGGTCTTGAAGCTCACATGTCCCAATTTTTGATGCCATAGGTCTAAATCACTCACCTTGACACTTCGGCAACCATCACCTTCTCCCAATTGATAGCAATTGTTAGCAGAACAAGTACCTGACATTACACAAACATTGACATCATTAAAAATTTCACAATTATTTTTATTGAACTTAACATGTAAATCATCGTCACAAAGTTGACTTATACTTATTAAGTTTGAGTTAAGTCCTTCAACGTGTAGAACATTATGAAGTTCAGGAAGCCCGTCAACATTCGGGGTTCCTTTGCCTACTCTTCCTTTGTCACCACCACCATAGGTTACACGCCCATTTTTTACTTCAACATAATCCGTGAGGTGTTTTTTAGATCCGGTTATGTGGCGTGAGCACCCACTATCAAAGTACCATATACCTGCAACATTAGTTTTAAAAGATGTATAAATGACATTGCAATGAATAACAGCTTTTCGTACCCAAACTTTCTTCACGGGAGGTTTATTAACTGTTGTGTTGCGCTTGGTGTTGAGCAACACGGTGGGCAACACCCGATTTGCATGCCAGTTCATATAGTCATTTCTCATCTTAAAACAAAAAGGTTTGATGTGACCTGGCTTATGACAGTAGTGGCAAATAAAGCGGCGCTTCCTTTGTTTCGGCTTTTGCATCTTGGTTGGGAGAGTTTTCACCACATGATCAATCTTTGAAGGGATCGGATCGACTTTCCTTTCCCTATTGAAAGCAGTTGATTGTGATCCGGATTTAGAAGTTTCTCCATGTTCATATGTGTTTTTCACGTATCCAAGACCAGCTCTACTGTCATTTCCCATCATTAGCATCGAGTCAAGTTTTGTTGAACTAGAGTTCAATTTTCCAAGAGTTTTTGAGGCTTTCTCAAGATCATCCTTGACACTACGAAGCTCAAGATCCTTCTTGCTAAGCACAGCTTCAAGTCGAGACACACATTCTTTCAGATCAGTATTCTCCTTAGAGAGGATCGAATTTATTTTATTTCTTTTGGTCCAATCTTCGTATAGCTCTTCATACATAGCCTGCACACATTCAAATGTGAGTTCATCAGAATCAGTATCCTGGATTTCATGATTACCTGAGTCATTGTGAGATTTAGCATTGAGACACAAGGATTTTGAAATGGTGTTGCGGCCCGGTGTTGCAACACCAGAGGCAACACCGTGCGGGTTGACTTGCAGCCAGCATTTTTCCTCAAAACAGCAGTGTTTTTAGACAGTACGTCCATTGGGATTCTGTAAAATTCCTGCAAAAAAAAAAACAACAATAAACCAGAATCAATCACTTAGTGTATCAAGCGTTGGCTCTGATACCACTTGAAATGGATGTTGTTCATAAACGTACGGGAAATAAATTAAAATATTGTGTGTATCAGAATTTGGTGTTGTGCTCGATGTTGTCAGCATCAGCACACAACTAGGGGTGGAAAAAAATACCGAAATACCGAAATACCGTACCGAAAAAAATACCGAAATTACCGAAAAAAGCGGTATATACCGAAATACCGAAAATAATTTTTTATTATTATTTTTTTTAAATTTAAGTTCGGTATATCCGAAAAAATGTCGGTATACCGAAAATTCGGTATACCGACATTTTTTCGGTATACCGACAAAATTTTCGGTGTCGGTACGGTACCGGTATGAACTTTATCCATACCGAAAATTCGGTATACCGAATGTGCGGTATACCGAAATTTCGGTATCGGTATCGGTATGGAAAAATTCCATACCGATATTTTATGTACGGTATACGGTACCGTAGTTCGGTACGGTATACCGTACCGTACCCACCCCTACACACAACACTTCAGCGGAAATTAACATTTAACACACATGTAAACTTTAATGAATAAACACCAGATTTAAATTATGCACAAGTACGAATACTTGTGCGATGCCTCAAGGCAAAAAAATTCACTAGAAAATTATGTAAATCGTTTACACCAAAACAATACTAGTGAGAATACCAAAGCAAGATTCCTTGACACTCCAAGGAATTAAAAATGCATCAAAATAAACCACATAAAAACTAGATGCATAAAATAAAAATGTTTTGCTTAAAACCAAAAGAAACAACTCTTCGATCAACACTCTGCGTCAGTGTTGTTCTTCGAGTGTTGTCAACACCAATCAGCAACACGATATATGTGAATCCATCACACAAAATCTTGAACACGAAAATCTTCAATATCTGAACTCTCTGTGTGTTCAGAAAAATCCAGTAGCTCTCATACGCTGTAAAGTGATCAACTGATCACACAAAAACGTCTAATCAAAATAGGCTCGGCTCTCGTATAATTCTTCTATGCAAGAACTCCTTAGCCGACCTTTACGTGCACTCCAAAAACCTCCAACTGATCCTTTCCACAACAAAGTGATCACACGATCACACAAAACTTAAGCACCTCTCTCCCACCAACTCTCTGAAAAGTTTCTGAAAGTACAAAAATCTTTTCTCTCTCTACACCACCACTTGTACGGTTGTGAAGCTCATTTATTTATATTCCATGCTTGATCTAGAAAAAGAGTCCTAGAAAATATGGAAATACTATTTTCATTAGTTATAAGACACTTTCAAACAAGGATAAAATATCTTTGAGATAAAAATCATATTAAAAACAAATCATATAATATCTATGGATAAATCAATTAAGATCTTATCATCTAGAAATAAATCAAGCAAAATATTATAATCTAGAAATAAATCAAATAAAATCTTTTATTCTAGAAAGACAAAATCTTAAATTGATATTATCAATTTAGCAAAATAATGAAGGAATAAAATATTCCTTTCAGACATGAATGCTCATTTCTTTCTCATCTCATCCCCTCATATCAAGAATTTCTTAAGTAGTTAAGATTCATTGTACTTCTATACTTAGCGATAAGTGGCTAACAAAATAACTTTATCAAACATTTTTTTTGAAAAAATCACCTTCATATTTGTGCAAGTTTAATTCATTGGAATTAGATCTTTCGCGATTTTGGAATGATTCGAGTTACTGAAGAGGTGTGATTATTGGAGTGTTGGATACTGGAGTCAGGCCTGATCATCTGTCGTTCAAGGATGACAGGATGCTTCCACTGCCCAGCTAAGTGTACGAGGAAGTGCGAGTTTAATTCATTGGTGTGTATCAAGAAGCTGATACGATTCTTCAATAACGAAAAGTAAATGCGCTAAAAAGCGGAATCATGTCTTCGATCCGATGAAATAAAGAACGTTGGGTTGTTTCGATCTTTTAAAACAAGCAACGATTTGTAATATTCACTTCTAAGTTACGAAGAACTTAGCAACAAATTTTCACGGTATGAAACAGTTGAAATTCAGACGAACCTTCAAAGAACTTGTCTTTGACAATCCGTGTGAAAACAATCGACAAACGTCACAAAGATTAAATCTTTGATAAGTTTGATTTTGTTTAAACAAAGCAATGCTTTTAAAATGTTTGAGATAAAACTCACAAAAACTTTTGTATAAACACAATAATGTGCTGATAATGTTCAAAATTTCATCCATATATCTTTACAAAACAAAAGGATATCAATAATCAAGTTCTCTAAATAATTTGGACTCTAAACTAGGAAATAAAAATCTTTTCCACACAGCAACGCACGCAGGTGCGCGCACGTAATGTATTTCTTCACTTTCAGGCAGTAAGGCGCGCGTAGGTGCGCGAGTTCTGGCACTGGTGAGGCGGCTCTTTCTATATTCGGTGCAATTTTTATGCATTGCGCGAACGTGTGCGCGAGATTTGGCGTGAGTGCTACTGTCCTCTTGATTAGTTAGCACTTGAATGACGTTACAATGACCTCCAACATTGTTGCTATGTTCTCCAAACCCCTCTAATTGGGACTTCATGTTTGTAGACCTTTCTTAGTAGCTCACCATGAGTCCTTGAAGTGTTTCTTTAAACTTCTTGCTTCGTCCCCTCGTTATAGATCCTTCTGATGACTCTAGCTGATCTCATGATTTCTTTGGAGCTTGATCAACCATGATCGCATCACAAGACCATCTCAGTTAGATCTTTTACGAGTTATTAGATATATAACTGTTTGCGCAAAATTTTGTAGATTGCGGGCGTGTCAGGTGCAAGTATACTAATTTGTGTAAAAACGTAAAAATTTAACTTCTACCTATTCAAACGATGTGGATTCCAAATTCGATTGTTAGTTATATTCTCTTAACATGATAAACTCGTCTAAAACTAAATATTTAAATGAAAAATGATGTTGATTTTGAAAAAATAAATGAATTCCTAGACATGATTATAGTAGTTACCCAATCAAGAGGAATAAAAGTTGTTAAGAAACGTTAGAAACTAGAGTAGGAATATGAGAAAATTATTGAATTGGATTGATTAAATTTTGCATATTTTCTACTGGAACATTGTTGGGTGATGTGTTGTGTGTTTTTTATCTGTCGATTCTTCTTTTTGTTTCAAATTCTGGGGATGCTTTTCCACTTTATACCACTACCCACAACTACTCTCACGATCTTCTCTACGATCTGGTCTGCAAAACTTATTGCCCAACTGCAAGGTTAATTAAAAATGGCCTGGATTAATTATTGGGTTTTTTTGTGAAATTTTGTGGGCTAAAATTCTTCTTGGCCTCAGCTTTTCAAATTTTGATCCTAATGTTTTGTTGCAAACTATAACCTTGATCAAGTATTTTTTATAGTCTTTTTCTAATTTTTATTTTTTGGATAAATCGACCTTAAAAAACGTAACAAGAACAACAAGAAGTAAGGGTTAAAAACTTAAAAGATGATATTGTAAAATCATAATAAAAAAGGTCTAAAATTTCCCATTTTTGACCATCGGTGATGGTTTGCCGTTCGATGGTAATGGACATGGCACGCAACAACGAGCACCAAATTTTATAAATCCGGAGGTGATGCGGCGGCAATGGGACAGTGGCAGTGGAAGCTCTTGGCAGAAAAGATTGTTTTTTTTTGAGATGGAAGAAAATTTTGAGGGAGGAGAGGAGAATTTTCTTGTGTTGTGTTATGTGTATATTTTTATCAACCTATGATAACATATTTATTAAAATACACTAGTCTTATATTACTAGAATTCCTAATCTTAGTATTCTTAGGAATCTAAATTTTCATTAATTAAATTATCGAATAATTAACTTATTAGTTAATTATTTCTACAGCCTCTATAATATTTTATGAAAATTAGACATATTAGTAGTCACTATTATTAATATTGTTATTTAATTGGTAAATTCCAAATTCACAAATAAATAATTGTTAACTCATCGTAATCCCGATCGATGAACTGACAACGTCATTATATCAATGATACAAATCTTGTTCATATAACAAAAATTTAAAATTTCAAATATCAAAATTTTCACTAATTCATTTTTTACAGCTGTCAGTTTTGTGAACTCTTTCATCGAAACAGGCAGTTCCACCCTCTTTACTTTATTAGCAGTTAAATTAACTTTCACTTGTTTTTATCATATGGAATCAACTTATAAACTTCTTTATAAGTATTTTGTTTGATGTCCATAAAATTAAAGTCGTCAAATTCAATTCTTTGAACTTTGACTATCTCAACGAGAACAAAGAGTACAATACTTGTATCACCCTCAATGGTTCAGGGATACAGCTAGTCATGGATTCACATTTCAATGTGATTCATAATAACATTTATTCTTATTCGGGCTTACCCTAATAGCCACATTCTTTTCATCAACCACTTGATCAAGAATGTCAGAACCTAAGACTGATTACACCAATCGGATAATGGTAAGAACAGTCTAATAGCATCACTCCATGATCCCCTAGGTATTACTAATAGTGCCTACAAGAACCTTAAGTTATGATTATCGTACAGTACGTTTTCTTCAACTCGTATATTCCGATCGAATCAGCAACCATTGGTATATCAAAGTGCATATGAAATTAATTCAATAACAATGTGATGTATCTTTGAGTAATAATAATGGTATGATATGTGCAACTGAGAAAAAACATTTTTTAAAATACACATGTCTTACTATGGCCAGAGATTCCTTATACCATTAATTCATCAGATCACACATGATATCTTCACCCATAGGCAAAAAGTAAATCCCCGACTATAATACATTTGTTTAAATGTATTTCGAAACTGCACTCAACCTCGCCACCTGATGACCCTCAATGGAGTCAGTAAATGGATCAAAGTTCATACTAGTACGTAGAGCCTCTATGTTGTCTCGGTTCAAAGGACTAATGGTGTAAAACCATAACTGCGGACTATTCCACTGGATAAATGATAACCACTTGGATAGACCAAGGTTGTTCAGTGAATCATCAAATGATCACCCATATGTAATAATGGACATTTACATGTCCTTATTAATGAAACATGACGTTTACATCACAAACGTTAGTCTCAATCTCAAATAACATTTATCCTAATTTTAGGTGGTTGATTCGACTAGGAACCTGTTTAGAATATATGGTACATTTCATAACGAGTTTTATGATCTTACGTTGAGATGCAAACCTCATAGTACCTTTTATACAATCAAGGACTTTATCTATGTAACTTGCATGAATATACAGTAAAGTAATGTCATAATTGAATAAAACTATTAAATATTATTAAAATAAAGATTTTTTACATTAGAGACAATAAAGTCTAAGCCACAAGTTGGCTCACTGGGCAATTGTACTCTAAAAATCTCTCACTTTCCCTATAGCCAACTACCCGTAGATCTTAGACTCATTGCTTCACGATACTTCTCAAACAATGGTCCTGACTGGGGCTTCTTTAGTGAATCATCAATGTTGTTTGCAGAGACGACTCTCTCGATTAATATGTCTCACTTCATACAATCTCTCGGATTATGTCGAACTTCCTTAGTATATGTTTGGATCACTGATGAAACCTCGATTCCTTTGCTTGCTCAACGGCACCAGTGTTGTCATAGTAGACTGGGACTGGATCAACTATTTGAGGAATGACATTCAAATCTTGAATGAAATCCCCCACCAAAACCCCATCCTTTGCTGCAGCTGATGCAGCTATGTTTTCGACCTTAGTGGTTTAATCTGCTATGGTTTCTTGCTTAGAACTTTTCCAAGAGACAACACCACTATTGAGCTTGAATAAAAATCCATAGATTGATTTCGAATCATCCACATCTGATTGGAAGTTAGAATCCGTATATCCTTTTAATTTTATTATCCACTTTCGTAAACCAATAACAAATTCTTAGTTCTGCTCAAGTACTTAAGAATGTCCTGCACGGATTTCCAATGCAATGGACTAGGATTCGATTGGTATTTCTTGCTACACTCAATGTAAATGCAATATCGGGTCGAGTAGATAGCATACTATACATTATACTACCTATAACAGACAAATATGGAATGCGGCTCATGGTTTCTATCTCTTCATCAGTCTTAGAGCACATAGATTTGGATAGAGTCACACCATGACACATTGGGAGATATAATTTCTTGGACTCCTCCATAAAAAATCTCCTCAGTATGTTATCGATATAAGTGGATTTGGTGAGCTCTAGCATCCTCTTCGATCTATCCCTATAGATCTGTATTCCTAATACGTAGGATGCTTATCCCATATCTTTCATGGAGAATTTTCTAGCTAACTATACTTTAGTTGATTAGAACATCCCTACATCATTCCCAATGAGTAGTATATCATTAACATAAAGTACTAAGAATGTCACTGCATTCCCACTAACCTTCTCGTATATACAAGGTTCCTCAGGGTTCTTGGAAAAATCAAAATCTTTGATTGTATTGTCAAATAAGAGGTTCCTGCTCCATGATGATTGTTTGAGTCTAAGGATGGATATCTGAAATTTGCATATTTTATACTCACTTCTTACTGATGTGAATCCTTCAGGTTGAGACATGTAAATCTCTTCCTTAATGTCACCATTAAGGAATGTTGTCTTCACATTCATATACCATATTTCATAATCATACTATGTTTTTATGGTTAGCAATATCCTGATGGTCTTGAACATTGCGACTGGAGAAAAGGTTTTCTCATAGTCAACACATTGCCTTTGAGTATATCATTTTGCTACCAATCCTGATTTGAAGGTCATTACCTTCCCCTATGCCCCAAGTTTCTTTTTGTAGATCCATTAACTTCCTATGAGAACGATTCCCTCAGGTAGATATACTAAAGAACATACTTGGTTCGAATACATGGAGTCCATCTCGGACTGCATGACTTCAAGCCATTTTGATGAATCAGCATCAGACAAAGTTTTTTTGAAGTTTCTTGGATCACATCCAGGAATGAGCTCTTCTTGATCTTCTCCAAGAAGCAAGCTCATCTTGTTAGGCGACCTTGAGACCATTACAGATCTCCTACGAGGTTGTGTTTCTTCAACTGGCAATTATGGTGTGGGTTCTACTATTTTAGAAGTTCGTTGTTACTAAATCTCTTCAAGTTCTATCATCCCTCATTTTCTATCCAATAGAAATTTTTTCTATAAGAAAGTGGCATTTCTTGAGAAAAATACATTTGTTTCATTATGATCATAGAAATAATATCAAGCAGAATTCTTTGGATGTCCCACAAAGTAACACAAATTGTCTCTACTATCCAATTTGTCTCCCACTGTCTTCTTCACATAAGTAGGACATCCACATATTCTTAAGAAATAATATGTGAGTGGATTTCTCATCCATATCTCGTATGATTTTTGTCCATTGCCTTTTTATGTACTTGCTTCAACAACTTTTTCGCTGTTTCAGGTGCAAATTTCCTAAGGGATGACAACAATTATGTGAATCCCATCATGGATCGAACCATGTCCATCAACGTTCAATTGCGGCGTTCTGACACACCATTCAAATGGGGTGTGACAGGGGGAGTTCACTATGATAGAATCTCATTCTCTTTAAGGCAGTCTTGAAACTTAATAATAAGTATTCTCCACCTCGAACAGATCGAAGTGTTTTAATACTCTTTCCTAATTGTTTCTCTATTTCAGTTCTGAATTCTTTGAAGCTTTCAAAGCTTCGGATTTGTATTTCATTAAATACACATAGCCATACCTCGAGTAGTCATCTGTAAAGATAATGAAGTAGGATTGGTCATATCTCTCTACGGGCCACAAACATCTGTATGGATCAAATCCAACAGATTATGTGCACGTTCTACTTTATCTAGGAAATAGGCTTTGGTCATCTTTATTTTCATACATGACTCACATGTCTCTAGAGAGTTTATATCTGACGAGTCAAACATGCCTTCTCCCACTAGCTCGAATATCCTTCTTTGGAAAATATGTCATAGTCTATCATGCCACAATTGTGCTTGATTCAGACTATCTTGCTTTATTTTGTTTGTTATTATTGATATCATGTTTACTTGGATATGATTGGTTGGAATATATTTTATTTTAAGTTATAGAGATCGTTTTGTATTTCGTCTGTTCTAAGTAACATTCATTCTTGTAAATATTGCAAATACCTTTAGCAAATAAACAAGAAAATCCATATTTATCAAGCATAGAAATGGAAATAATTTTTTTAACCAAATATGAAACATATAAAACATCACTAAAAAACAACTTAGTTATTGTTTAATATCAAGTAAACATCTCATGTGGCTATTGTAGTAACTCTTGCTCCATTGTCCACCTCAGGAAGATCTCACCTTCCCTTAGCCTTATACTTCTTGTTATCTCTTGCAAATTATTGCATAGATGAGATCCACATCCAGTATCTAATACCCAATAAGTTGAATTAATTGAGACATTTATTTCAATATAAAACATACCGCTGCCAGAACCCTTCTGGGCTAGATATTCCTAGCAAATGTATTCCAATGTCTAGGCTTCTTGCAATGGAAAAAAACATCTTGTGCTTTATCAGGCTTTTTCAGCCCTTTTACTTGAAAGCGGTCTGCCCCCTCGAATCGTCCAAAAAATTTCTCAGCCAATTGTTAGTGTAAATGCAAATTCGACTCATTATTAAGTATCAATTTCCCTCACCAGAATATGATTCGTATTTTGAGTTATTTTACTTTGAATTTTCATATATATTACATTTTTGCTTGAAGAGTTGTTGCCCGGTCATTTTGAGAACTATTTTTCATTTTTTATTTGGAAAATTAAATGGTGGTTCCTCACAGAGTCCTATGTGGTCGTAGTTTTTAGATCTCTTTGTTGTTTGGAAAATGAATTGGTGGTCCCTTTGATTGTCTTAGGCGGTTATAGTTATTGAATGTTGTATGTGAGGCTCATTGTTTTTTAATAAAGATTTTTGCTAGTGTGATTTTAGATTCTACTTGTTTCCTACTTTGAAAAATTATTTTTAATTTTTATTTTTGCAGAAGATTTAGTTAGGTTGGAGACAGAAGGAGAGACCAGTGAAGGCAGTTAGATAATGAAGGTGACAAGGATTATCATGAAGATGATTACAAATGTAACGCCCTGATCTTTATATCAGTGGACAGATACTGCCAATCCTAGAATAAGAACGAATAAATAACATAAAATATTTTCATTTCTAAGACTCAATGACGAGAATAATACGTTATTTTATGAAAATGTAGACAAAGAAAGTATGTGGGTTGGAGAATCTATTGAATAAGATGTTGGAGTATCGTTTTCTCGCATTCAAGGAACATCGAAAGTTTAAAATTTTTAGTTTCGACCCTCGAAACTTTTCTTGGGATTCGTATGAATTTATACATCCATAGGGTGTTTAGAATTATTACTTTCACATATTTAATACTGGAACCCAAAACAATTTGAGATTAGTAGAGTTGACCCTTCTTATATGTTCTTTCGAACAGATCTCCCAGTTTGATCATCAAATTAAGTCCACAATCGGAGACTTTGTTTCTCGTTTAGATTGCACTAGAAATCCCAAACAATTTTCCGCTTTGAGACAAAGAAAACCCGAATTTTAGAAATCTGGAGTAAGTGTGGTGGTAGTAGAGCGGCACGATGGAAGAAACTCACGACCAAGAATTTTCTCTCTCAAAATTAGGCGATGGCCGAGAGCTTCTTTTGTTTTGAGAAGGAATTTTTGTGTGTATTATTTTAATTTTATGCCTTATCAAAATTTGTTAACATATTTATTTCAAATACATAAGTAATATATCACTAGGATTCCTAATCTTGGCGCTCTTAGGACTCTTAAATTTTATTAATTAAAATTCTCATATTTTTATTATATAATGTATTAATCAGCTTTTGATAATGCATAACATATTTATATTTTACACACACACATATATATAAAATTAAATAACCATTATTTAATTTGTTTGATTAACTTATTAGTTAATTTAGACTCCTCTAGAATATTTTATGAGAATTTTGTACATATTTGTAGTCACTACTACTAATATTATTATATAATTATTAAATTCCAAATTCACTAAATAAAAAATTGTGAACTCAGTTATAACTCTGATCGACGATCTGTCACTATCAATGTATCAAGGATGGAAATCTTTTTCATATAATAAAAAATGAAAATTTTGATCTTCGATATTTTGACCAAATTTTGAATATCAAAATTTTCATTTTTGGCAGCTTCCAATTTTGTGAATTACTTCAACCAAATTGGAAGTCTTACTCTCCTTACTCAATTAGCTGTTAAGCTAACTTCTACTTGTTCCATCATATGGAATCAAAATTCTTTTATAAGCATTCTGTTTGATCTCCATCAAACTACAGTAATCAAATTCAACTTCTTGACTTTGAATATCTCAACGAAAACACAAAATTAGATACTTATGTGACTCTCAATAGTTCAGAGATACAGCTAGCCGTGGGCTCACATCTCCATGTGATTTAGAATAATATTTGTTCTTATTCGGACTGACATCTTCATCAATCAGGCCAAGCACACTTAAGATTTTCTAAATAAAATTGGGATGCCAAATGCACAGTTGTTGCTACACATATGAGTTCATCAATAAAATTAGACACAGATGAAAATGAATTTGAGTGGACATTACAATGTATAGAGTACTAATCACACTGCTATATCTGATCGCTAGCCCGCTATACATCATGTTAGTTGTTTGTTTATGTACTTGTTTTCAGGCTAATCCTTAGCAATCTTAATATTCTGAAGCTAAAAAAATTCTTAAATATCATAATGATACTCCTTGTATAGGGTCTTTTCTATCCCAAATACTCATGTTTTATTCTTATGTGTTATTCAGTTGTAGATTATGCAGGTTGCCAGATTGATAGGAAGAGCACCAGTGGATCATGTCAATTTATTGGAGACATATTGATATACTGGTTTAGCAAGAAACAAACATCAATCGACACATCAATGACTGAAGCTGAGTACCTATATGCAAGGAGTTGTTGTGAACAACTGTTATAGATTCATATTGAATTGAGTGCTTTATGGAATTCAATATGCTGAATCCCTAATCTTCTGTGATAATACGAGTACCATAACAATTACCTACAACTCTGTCTTGCATTTTCGGACCAAGCATGTCGACAATAAACATCATTTCATCCTAGATCAAGTAATGAAGAAGGACATCTGGCTAGAGTACATTTTGACAGATCAACAAGCCGTTGACATCTTTAATAAGCCGCACTACCCTACGCTAATTTAGGAGAAATTAAAGTCGAGTCTCTCTTGGCCATGACAAACAACGCGATTGTCCCCATGTTGAAGATGTTGGAAGCCTCTGGACATTGCAATTTCTTGGGTTGCAGCACCAAGGTCTTCGAGCTGGTCTCAATTAATTCTTTGAAAATGCGAAGATGGAGAATGGAAATGTAATTTTCACTCTCCAGAGAATCAACCTTATTTTCTCACAAGAGTTGTTCACCAAGAAGTTTGATCTTCAAGCCGTCGGTCTGCATTCTTGCACAAAACATACGAAATGGAATGCCGCTCATTGGTAGATAAAGTTTTCAATTTCCCATAGTCCTCCCATCCAACCTGTTTGAAGAAAGATCTAAAACTGGAATACATGTTGCTTGCAGATCTCGTCAGCAAATGTTTGTTGGTAGGTGCTTTTGACAAGATTACTATTGAAAAGTTTATGATGATGGATATCATTGTATCAAAGCTCAATGTGAACTGGTAAGAAATTCTATTCAAAACCTTCACAACAATGATCAAAGTTGGATCATAGTCACATGGATTTGCTATACCCATATGCTATCTACTCGAACAACACTCTATTACTCTTGTGGTTATTTGCAAACTCCACCCAGTCCAACGAATCAACTGGCCAGCTGTTGAAGCTTATAGAAACGAGAAAGTGACAATTGGAGTCGAGCATTTGACTATTAAGATTGATCAGGGGGAAGAACAAGAGAAGAGAAGAAAGTCAAGCCAGCCAAGAAATCGGCCCAAGAGAGCATGAAGAAATTGGTTTTTTCTTTAGATTCTGAATTAGAAAATAACAGGTAGAATCCTCTCTCACTAATGTGTTTAGTGTAGACAAGAATGTGGATGAGCCTAAACAAAAGGCTGAGAAGCCAAAGGCCAAGAAAATCCGACTGATCAAGCACGTATATGAACCACTCAAGCCGGCACCAGTTCTAGCCATTCCTATCTCCATTTTGATTGGAGTAAAAATTTTGGAAATAAAAGAGATTGCTACCCAGTTTGGTCTGCCAACCATAAACCCAAAGTCCAAGAAGCAAATATTGGTTGAACCGGTGAAGCTTAAAAATGCTCAAACTGCCATCAACCTTGGCTTGTAGAGAGTTGATGAGATTTCAAAAGAGAAAATGGGCATATTCGATAGTTGGGTAGATTATCGAACCATATTTCATTTTGCAACCATTAACGATGAGAATAGGATCAGAGACGTTTCCAAACTCGAGCACAAAATTTTGAAAAATTGGGCTGATAAAGATTTAATTTTCGAAGCCTTACAACGACGAGACTTCATTTAAATGGAGCTTAGGGGAAGTGTGTTACGCCAAATCATTCGACAAAAGCATGATAATTTTGTTGCACACTGCCTAACGACTCAAGATGATGCTACAGTGATAAGTCAACTTGAAATTGATGCATTTTCCATTTAAATGGTTATAAATGTCAAGTGGAAAAAATATGAACTTCTTAAGACTGAGGAAAAAGTTCTCAAGAATCTCGTGTACAAGAATGAAATCAAGATGCTGACCAGCAAGACATTGAACAGACTCAAGCCACAGTCCAAACAACTATGGCTGTTGAGAACCCATCTGAGGAAGATTTACAGACTCAAGCCGCTACAATTACAATTCAGGCAGAGTCTATAGACCCAACCACTGAATCGGCCACTGATCCAATACCTTCATCTCCTCTTCCATCCAAAGAGAATCAGATCAATGAACTTCCAGAAATGCCACTGATTTATGTAGATGAAGTGGTCAGATCTCTATCCCAATTTGAATTTGACCAGTAAAAAATGGACCTTTCGTCTCCCATGCTTCAAGATCCAACGTCTGATGGTGAAGGTGACTAAACCGAAGAAGAACTGAATATTTAATCACTTTGCAGCACTCAAGTTGGTGCACAAATGCAATAAGATGAGATTATCTCGCCTGAATATCTAACTGACAAGGAGATGGTGATACCCAATGCCTTTGTGACAGATGATGCACAGCTCCAACCAAGACCTAAACAAATGGAACAAGTGGCTAGCCACATCCTGGTCCTGAACCAACCGTTGAAACTCAAAATCTCACCAATCGCTACTCCAACCTCCAACTTTACACAACAATTGCATAATGACATTCCCTCTGAAAATCAAACACCCGGAGAGATCATCATTCATACTACTGCCATTTCTCAGCCAAATCCTCCCGACATGTATAAGATCTCTCCTTCAACATCTCAGGCCAAATAAGTTTCTGATCTTGAAGAATGTGATGAACATTCTATGAGACAACGAGTTTCGATTCAGTTGAATGATCTCTCCGAGTCCATTAGTAAATTAGAAAAAAAACATTTTGCACATAATATGGCATTTGGCCACTTCAAGTCATAGATTCTAAAGGATATCAGTTTCATTAGGAATCTTTACAACAATATTGGTTCTGACCAGCTCAAAACGAAGAGTCAAGCTGTCAACATGAATTTTGAATTGTTTGTCCAGATTACCCAAGTTAAAATCAAATGGACACTCGTCGACAACCCTTGGTAACCAGCTAAACTCCTTGAGTACATGTTGCGTGGTGATGAAAAAAATAGTAAAGAAATTATAAAAAGTAGAAAGAACAAAAGATACTAGGTGAGAGGTCTGAAGAGAGGAGGACACAAGAGGAAGAGGCTAGAAGGAAAAAATTTAGTGGAAGCAGTGGGGGTGGTGACTGGTTCAAATCTACCGTAGATAAGTTTTTCATTAACTTTGTAGGTGTAATAGGGCTTTTAATTTCCTGCAAATTGTAACAGTACTCTTAATTATCTCAATGAAAAACATTTTTTTTCCAGAAGCCTTATTGTCCTTAAATGTTTATCTGTAATCATTGTATTTAGTCTTGCAGCTTGGTTTTTCATCACTAAAAAGAGAGAAATTGTTGGAATAAATTTTTTATCCCAAGTTTTTGTAAATGACAAATAATAACATCGAGTTATTTTAAGGTTCAGATGTATTTCTTATGTATATATAGGACTCTAGCTACTGGACAAGTAAGACCACTCACTATTTTTTCAGAAGCTCAAGCTGTAGACATCAATAGAAGATCATATTTTATATGTTTCAAGTCGGACCGCTCTATCAAAGATTTTATTAGAGTCTGACCTTTATTTTGTAACTGATTAGGCACTAACAGATCAATATGGATAAAACAAATCATGTCGTTCAATGACAATCAAATAAAGTGACAAATCAAATATCCAACCAATTTTCGATTGACATAAAAGTTTTCTAAGTGTCAAAGAACGAATAAACCTTTCAAAAGCTAAGAGCTAAAGCTGTAAAAGTATAGAAGCATTAAATAAGCATTTAGTATAGTGTACGGTGAAGAGAAGTTGACGGTGACATTCTTCGGGAGTTAGTACAGATGATCGTTGAAAGGTTTCTTATCCTTGGAACTTTTTAAGTATAAATATGCAGATTCAGAAGACATATTACAACAATTGAATTAAAAAGATTTCAATCTGCATATATACAAGATTTCAAGCACACCGACTCTTTCTAAAATATAAAGCTGGTCATCTAGCACAAGCCAATTTGTTATCAGATCATCAGGGATCAACTCGTGCTACCCTACCAACTCGAGCCGTCCATAGCTAACCGTTGGAAGTGAAGCTAGTGTTGTCAATCAAGGCAAAACATGTTGTGTTTAATTTATACCAAGAGTTTGGACTTAGGAATGTGATAAATCTTAATTGAAGTGAGTTTGTACAATGATTTTATAAATCAAAGTATTTTTGTAAATTTCTTCTTAGTGGAAGAAAGGGAGACATACGAGTGCTTATCTTCGAACTTATATAAAATTTTGTCTCATTTACTTGCACACTTTATCTTGTTTGCTTGTTTAATTTTAGCTGCCTTGTTAGCTTCCGCTTGCATGGAATATATAGTTTATCATTAAGTGTAATCGGACCATTTTTCGCATTCAAAATCATTTTAAGTTGTCAAGTTAAAATATCGTTCAAGAAAGTGTTTTAACAGCTAATAACTATTAAAGACAACTTAAGTTTTGCAACAAATTTTTGAAAATTTTACTCACATCCATTTAAATCTGTAGATCCCAACATCCTCATCAGTGGATTCTTTCTCGTGATAGTTTCTCCTGCTAGAATTATGAAAGTTTCCTTTATTTTTCCTTAGAAAGTTCAAAAACTTCTTCATGAATAATGACACCAAATCATTACCCGATTGTTGCAGCAACCAATTAATTCTTTAGTCACCTTACCTTTGAGGTGGACTCACCATCGGTCTTGGATTCCAACCCAAACTCGAATGATTTAAAATATGTGAACATATCATGCAATTCAAGCTTATTCAAATCCTTTGATTCTCGCATAACCATTATTTGGACATCCCACTATCTTGGGAATGCCCTCATCATTTCAAGGCAATTTATTTGTTTCCGTTTTCTTTTTCAACAACATCCAATTTGATTATTATGCTGCTTACTCTCTCATCAAAGTCAGAAATTGATTATCTAGGATTTACCTGAAATCTATCAAAATTCTATATTACAACATATTTGTTCGTTTTATTTCATTTGGTCATTGCCTTCTCGTAGATGAATTAGATTTTTCCAAATATCCTTTGCAGTTCAGCACATTTTAATCTTGCTGAATATATCCCTATGCAATGTATTATATAGAATGTCCTTAGCCACATTATCTAATTTGACTTTCTTCTTATATTCGCTGGTCCATTATGTCCTTGGTTTTTCAACCATTTGCGGTACACCTGTAGAAATGTAAATGCTTGTATTCAACTTCAAAATCTTCATTGGTCCTTCTATAGTAATGTACCACAAATTGTCATCCCGTACAGCTAAAAGAGCCTGCATTCTTATCTTCTAGTGATAAAAATCTTCCTTAGAGAATATTGAAATCTTGCTGGATCGGAGAAGGAAATTATATGTTTTTTATTGTTCATGATACACAAGAATTAACCTGCTCTAATATCACTTGTTAGGATCGAGAAATTTATTAGAGAGTGGTGTATAAACAATATTTACAAAATCTCAGAAAATTTGGTTAGGTTATCAACACTTGAGTTTTAATTATCGTCGGTCACAAACATTTAGGAAAATTTGCGGAAAGACTCACTGAATAGGTTTGAACAATAAATGGTAAGGATCAAGAACAATTAGGCTAGAAAAACTTAAATAAATGCACAAAATAATTGTTTATGGAATTTCGGAGAATTAAAAACTTGGGCTCGGGATCGGGTAGGGACCCGTCCCGTAACCCCCTAACCCGATCCCCGTCCCGATAAGAATTGGGAATAAAAAACGATTCCCAATCCCGTACCCGACAAATATTGGGACTCGAATGTTCGGAATCCCGAATGTTCGGGATCGGGTCGGGAAGGGAGACAAAATCCAGATAAATATTTTTTAAAAAATTCATTGAACATCATGACATAGTGTGTAATATGTACATAGTATTATAAATTAAAACATATTTCTAATAAATTATAAATAAACCGAAATATAACAATTTCAGAAGCTTACACAGAACAACGTTGCAGTAAAATACAACACAACGTTCTCGAAAAATAAAATCTAAGCTAGAAGAAACATAAATCTGAATCGAGGAACTAATTAAAACTCTCTCCAATTATGACAACGAGGTGTTAGTGGCCCTGGTGTACATCTGCTGGCGAGAATAAGCTCACAACATGCATTCTGATCACACCACTATATATAGTTCCGTAATTGCCTTCCTCGCTGGCATCTGCAAGCAAATACAACATCAAAGCAATTATCACTATGTCTGCAAGATCATTTAACAAAAACACATCCATGAATACACACATCCAGTAAGTTTGCTTTGAGAAAGGGGAAATCACAATGAAACGTCTCATATGACTAACTTAGGATATAAACTAATGAAATCACATGCATCTAAAAGTTGATGAAAGAAAATGACAAAATCAGAATTCAATTAAATAACATATGAGCAAACAACATACACACTTTGAGTCTTTAGCATCAGATTTTTAAAGTCAAGATGACTTCATAACATATCATGCCAATCTAAATATAAAAATGTATCCAAGCAAAAAAAAAAAAAATAGATTCTTACCATTAATCCATTATTCTTCCACCACGAGACCTTTGGAGCTTACACTTGAGGGATGCATTACTTTGTTGTGTGCATGAGGGTACCTACAAACAACATATATTATATAAACATAATCTAAAAATATAAAATATAAATATATATCAAGCACCAACCTTTTTTTAAAAAAGAAATATACCAAGCATCTACTTACCATTACACAAAACTATAAATATATACCAAGCATGAACTTACTTCGCTCCAACTTACTGAGCCACATTCTTCTCCATGAACATCAATGACTAAATAAAATAGATAATAAAATCATGTGAGCATTTTCACAATTACAAATAGGTGATCGATAATTGAACATAAACATCCATCCAATAGTTGTCACTTCAATGACAAAGACTATAAAACCAATGACGTGCTGTTTACTACGAGTTATTATAAATAAATTTAAGTAGATAAAAATCTATCATTTTATTTGATCTTAGGTTATGAAGAAAAATATATAATAATAATAATAATAGAATGATAGAAAATGAGTTTAAGTATTCATAAAAAGTACTAAAAAATTAAATATTTACTTATTTGTGACCACTTCTTCACAATCTTTATAAAAATTTAATTCTTCTTCTGTCGGTTCTTTGTATAAGTTAATTTCTTCACCTCTAAGCCAATCACTAGTGCACACAAGTGCTTCCACCATTTTGGGATGCAATGATGCCCTAAATGGATCCACGACCCTGCTCCCAAGGCTAAAACTTGTATGCAACATAAAGCATTTTATAGGTGGAATTTCATCTTGTAGGCACATCTATTGGAATGGTTGACATTTTATCCATTTTCAATAGGATAGCACATTCCCTAAATTGGTCCAACCTTGCCCCAGAAGAGTGAATATATTTCACACAGTTTCTAATAGACTCAACTGACTCATTAAGAAACTTCAATCCACTCTTGACAATTAAATTTATAATATGACAACAACATCTCAAATGCAAGTACTTATCATCAAATAACAGAGTGCCCATTTCCTTTGGTCTTTTTCCCATGTACTCCACTACTTTATCATTCGTGCTAGCATTATCAACTGTTATAGTAAAAACTTTTTCTATCCTCCTGTGGGGACTCAAACCTAATTCGTCTTCTTAATTCATCTTTGGGATTAATTAGATCAATTAATTAATCTGGGTCTAATTTTTTTTTTAAAAAAATACATAAGTGCGCAACATATGATAATCAATCTTATATAAACATCAACAATAAAGTACAAGTCTTGTACAAAATACATTTATCTCAAACTAGAGTTCAACAACTATGCATCAAGTGTTAAAAGCTAATTCTACTTCTAAGTTCGGATCTCCACGCTAATCTTGATCTCTTATCCTCTTTTCGACCCTGATCATGTCCCACCTGTTGTCATGCACACATACAAACACAACAACAGCCGGATGATTCCCAGTATAAACAACGTATACATGCAATCATATAAACATATATAAAAGCATATAATAGTTATCAAGAACATGTACCAAAATCTGAAAACATGAATCAATATAAAGCTGTAAATCACACTATGTGACTCTTAATCTCTGACTCGACTCTTCTTTAATCTAGGGTTCCCGGTTGAATAAGAACGCAACAGTCTCCCACCTACTCTCCTCAGCTAGATGGTCGTACATTCTTATTCCCAGACTTTGGCTATCTATATCGAATATTTGCAATAGAAGTCGATCTACTCCTAAGCACATCAATATATACAAAAAATCCAGTGACCTGGCACCTCTGCCAATGACTAGACACATCTGCCCAAGACTCGTGACTTGACACCTCTGCCAAAGACTAATCTCAGAATGCATGCTTGACTATAAATAAATAGACTAAGCATATCAATCTCAGGAATTGTAAATATATCAAAGCAATAACAAATAAGTATGTGGTTTTGGGAAACTCAAGTCGAATCTAACTCGAGTCGTATCTCCCAGTCAACATTGATTTATACATTTCTTTTCTCGGGGTTTGGTTTATTCTGTCTTTGAATCTTCAATACCGATCTGGAATGACATTCGAGGAGTACAACATCAATATACAATCCCAACCAATACTGAATATAATCAGAATTCAATCTAATTCTGTTTCGACGGCATAACAGCACAATCTCGATATACCTAGCAATACAATATCAATCGATACCAATCTCAACAACTCATAATCAATCAATAAACACAATTCTGATACCAAATCTGTATAATCTCAATCACATATATCTGAAAAATGATAACAATTTCATACGATATCCGTTCTTCAATCTGATTTCGATTATACGATGACTAAATTCTCAGAAACACGTAATATAAATCAAACCCTGATTTCTTCAATATCAAGTTTTCGAATCATAACAAAACATAAGAAAACTTACGACATTTTGAAGCTCTTGTTGATAGAAACACAGTACTGAACTCGGATTGAAATTCTGACAGTCAGATCTTGCAAAATCCTAATTTCTACTATTTGAAAAACTTGAAGATTTCCAGGGAATAGCGTCTCGGTTCTTGTGGAATTCTGAAGGGATGAAAGAAGATTTACCATTTAAATGCATGGCAAGGCCAAGTGGCTCGATCTTCATGTTGCACATCTCGCGCATATGCGCGACCATCATCGGCGCATATGCGCAAGACCTACTGGTCTCGGCATTCTTCCTTGCACATGCTCGCGTATATGCGCGCCCTGTCTGGCGCGTATTGTCATGCTCGCACATATGCGCGCCTCTTGGTCGCGCATATGCGCGAGGGGTTCTGTCCTCGCCCATATCTCATGTCTTCTTTTGTCTTTCCCGTCTATTCCTTTCCGTCTATAATCACATCAATTATCAATTAATCATTTCAGATTACAATAACAAAATCTCGGGCATTACACCCCCAATCACTCAAACATGTCTCTAAAACTTTGCCGATGTCATATCCTCTGTGAGAGGTGATCTTGGTGAAATTTATTATTCGATTATGAAATTTCCAATCATCATCCAAGAAATGAGCAGTGATTACCATATAGTTGATATTTTGAATCGAGGTCCAAGTATCAGTCGTGATACTTACCCTTTGATCACGGATGACACTCTTTATCTTAGCCACTTCCACATCATATAAATCCCACACAAGAAATGCAATTTTCTTTCGGTTAGGTATCTTGAATCGGGGTTGAGCCTCCTTCATCATCTCTATAAACCCTGCCCCTTCCACTACCCTAAACGGCATCTCATCTTTAGCAACAAATGCAACAACCTTATCATCAAGCTTTTTTTTGCTAAAGATGTGGGGTGTCAAAGCATTATTCATGGACGATTGTGTTAAGATAGGTTGAGAAGAAGTCGAATTCACTACATTATGAGGATTTTTTTTGCATTTCTTCACATGCCCATCAATCCCATTATTCCCATGTGTTTTGCTATGTGCAGGAACTTCAGTTTTGCAATAATTGCAGACAGCAACAATAGCAATGACCTCATTTTTGTCATTTTTTCTCACAATTTTCTTGGCATGTGACCACACATTCGCTAATTTTATTCTTTTAGCTCCAACATCCACTACTTTTTCTTGGATGATAGGTGTTTTGGATGGAGATAATGTTTCAGGTTCAGTGGTGGAAGGAAGGCTACTACTTCCATTAGATGCATCCATGTTCACCTAATCAATAATAAAAGAAAAAGATGAGTTGTCTATAAATGTATTCATAAGTTCTAGTGCATTAAAAAACAAATATTTGAACAAAGTAAACCAAACAAACAATTCAAATAATTCTAATGCACAATTAGAAATAAATCATTCACAAGCTTCTCCGATTTCTACTAATCTCTAACTTAACAAAATTTCAATTAATATCACAATTCTAAATACACATCTATATAAGACACAAAATAGGCTCTGAAACCAACTCACCTTGAATGTTAAAAGAGGAGAAAACCAAATCAGAAGCCTTATAATTTCCCAAGCTCTTAAGAATTAATCTTCACCTGAGAGAAAATCCATCACAACCAAAAGACATCCTATCAAAGACTATTCAAGTAGAGTAAAAAAATACAGTCAAAAGGTGTTAGGAATTTACGTAATTAGGGGAGTGACAATAATAATTTAATGCAGCATGCAAAAAGAAATTGGTGCCCACACGAGTCAAAAACAATATCACAACAGAGAGGCAAGTCAATAACTTAAGGCAATATTAGGCCATTACATTGTTCATTGAAATAATTTTTCATTATTATAAAAAAATAATGAAAAATAATAATAAATAACTAGCGATCGAACAAATTAAAGGCAAAAACAACAGTGTAGTTATCTGAAATCAAAGCTGGAAATTAGGGGAACGAAAGCAAACAAGAAAAGAGTAGCGATCGAACGAAAGAAAAATATTTGATAGAGGATTCAGACTAACAAAGAAAAATAGAAATGATTTTTCTGGCACCTGAAGGCTGAAGCTATGAAGCAGAAAGAATAAAACACTTCCCTGAAATCCAATTAGGTTTCGACTTTCAGTTTCATGTGAGGGGCGGCGCTGGAGGAACGAGGAATTGAGGATAGGTGAAAGCCTGGAACGAAATGAAAATATGAAATTGGATAGGGTCCACACGCAGGAACCCTTGTACAGAAAGTGGGGATTTCCTATTTTTTTAAAATCTAATAAAAATATTATTAATATTTTCGGGTCGGGTCGAGAATCCGGTTGGGTATATCCTATATTCCCGATCCCTTTCCCGATTCTGAGCGGGTTGGGAAAAATCCCGACCACTCAGGTCGGGAAAATTTCGGGTCGGGCCCAGGTCAGAAGTCGGGAAGGGTCGGAAATTTTCTGATTTTTGCCGGTCCTATTAAAAACTACTACATCTATCCTTATTTTTTGTTTTCAGAAAAGATTTCACTAGAAGATTTTGGTGATTACAAATACTTTGCAACAACCCACTTCAACAAAAATTATCTTTAAACTACTGAAACTCCTAACTATTCTCACAACTTAAACAATCTGATAAGCTAGCTTCTTATTAAATGTTTGTATTAAATCACCGAAACTTAATTGATCCAACAAATATTAATAAAATTTGAGTGCTTGCAAGTGAGCCGAAAACAAGGCATCACATTAAACATGTAATATATTATTTTTGAAAAAATATTCAATGTTAAGGAGAGATTTGAGATCATATTACTGGTAGCAAAAATTGAAAATAATGAATAATTTGAGGTGAATTATTTATTAGAAATAATTGTGCGAAAGAGGACCAATATCATTGTTAACAAAAAGAATTCATAGATTGAAATATAAAAACTATCAAACTAAGGTAAATAAATAATTATGAAGCAAACAAAAAAAAATCACGTTTCTCCACAATGGATCCAACCACTGACACGTGACCTAAACGTAGGTCTATTCTGCGCACAACATGCGAGTCACGTACGTACGATTGCCGGTGTGTATATATTTACAATAATGAAGAGAAACACGATGTGGAGAATCACTTCCTTTATTTCTTCTTTCCGTTTATTTACATATAATCCAAGAAATATTTAAAATCCAAATATTTTTGGGAAGATACCACTTTCTTTGAACATCTCAAATGTATAATTTAATTCATCTCGAAAACAGAAAAGAAATACATAAAATAGATAGTGCACACACAATATATAAATGTTACTAGGGTTATAAAGAAATCAATGTTAATTAAATACTATATATATATATATATATATTTCAGTTAAAGGCATGCTGGATAAGTAGACAACATCGTTTCCATGTTTGATGAACATGGGACAATTTCCTCCACACCGAGTTGTCCTGCTTGGTCCCAAAACACATAGCTTGGACATTGTTGAGAGTCAATCAAACCCCACTCATTCATTTCATTTCGTTGCAAAAAATCAAGGGCCATTTGCCCTCCTCCTCCCATATTGATGCCGCAAGATTGCACTTCAATCGGGAGTATAAAGTTCTCCATCAAAGGTGACAGAAGACCCGAATTGGTTGTGTTAGTAAACATAGCGATCGGTTGGAGTATTTGATCACTGGCTTGCATTTGATCAAGGTTATGGCTTATTTGCCATGACTCCGAATCCAATCCAGCAGTTTCTTGGAAAACGTGATCCATTCTAGCATTGTTATTCTCGTTTGAGTTCTCGAATGCTGAACCGATGTCAAAGATGAACGAGGCACCAGGTAATGGGATAACGTTTTCTTGGAATTGTGATTTTACGGCCATGTCTTGATTCAAGAAGTGTGGTTGCCTGCTTTGTTCGAATGCGAGCTGGGAAGTTTGTTCGGCGCTAGACTTAGTTTTTGTTGACGTTCTCGATGGCTTTCTTATCTTCTTTTTGATCCATGAATTCCAGTAGTTCTTTATCTCATTGTCAGTTCTTCCAGGCAAATGACTGGCTATATGAGCCCATCTACAATTCATTTTGACATGCACTTTAGTGCTTTGATACAGAGGCAGAGAAATAATATTGTAAAAAGAAAGACCCAAATTACACCAAGTTCTATGATTATATATAATATGGCATACATTTAGAGTAACTTAATTTGTATAATGGAAGTCCCATATATTTAATGTGTACTGTGCATTAATAAGCTATATTTTCATGTTAGTTTGAAGCTTAGTATCTAAATTAGAAATGTGTAAACGAAGCCACCTTGAAAGTCCATCTTCTATGACAAGTAATTTTGAACAAACCCTAGATTAATCCACAATAATTGAGCGCTAAACAAATTATGACATTGTCTTCTCAACAACTTCTCAATTGTCAGCCAAAAGCTCCTAAAACATTTTTTTCTGAAAGTGAAGTACAATTATAAGCCAAACTCGATCCCGAGCAAACATGAAGTATCTTGTTCTAGCTCAAGCCCCGGCCAACAAGCTCTACTAAGATAATATCGAGCCATGGTTCGAGTAAAATTTCCATGCTGAGAAATAAATAGCTTTTCTTCGATTCGTTCGGAACAAACATATACCATGTTCGATAGTTTCGAATACAAAGAAAAACTTGGAGTGAAGGAATACATATTTAGTCAATAGATAATACCTGTTCCCTACAGCCCCATGAAGGCTGGTGATTAGCTTCTCTTCTTCTGGGGTAAATCTTCCCCTTCTAATATCAGGTCTCAAATAATTTATCCATCTCAGTCGACAACTCTTCCCGCATCTTTGAAGCCCTGCAAACGCATAATTTTCACGATACTACTCATTATTAGGGTTAGATCACAATATCACATTAATAAATTAAAATGTGTGGACAAAACACCAAGAAATTAAAATCTATTTTTGTGATTTTAAGTGCCCACATCCTATTTTTGGTAATATATTTACAAAATACACCGGTCGATCGAAAATTCTGAAAAAGCCCATATTTTGAAACCCTGGCTACAACAAGAAATATATATAAATTAACTTATTAGATCAAAGCTACTACTCCCATAAGACCGAAACGTTGTCTGTAAACATGCTGGTCAAAAAACTTAATCGGGTGGGAGGAACAGGTTAGAACGAACATGCTGGTCGAAAAACTTAATCGAGTTGGAGGAACAGGCTAGAACGAACCTGCTTTTTCCGGGACTTCGCTCCAGCAGCCATAGCCATGAGTAGTGATGAATCTTATGAGCTTTTCGTCTTCCTCCGGTGACCAAAGCCCCCTCTTCACCTTTTGCTGGTTGCAGCAAGAATGGTGTCCCATTTTTGTTTTTGGGAAGGGCTAAGTTATGTTGTCTGATAATTTTTAAAATAATTTACTCTCTGCGAAATTTACTCTCACTTGTTCTACTCTTAAATATGTTGGGAATCAAGCGAATCAGGTGTCCCGACAGAAGGCGTCAAAATGGACCCTAACAATAGGGCCCAGATTTTGTTCCCATCTAACCTTAAAACGACATTTTGTCAACTATATATGTTAAGGCATAACAATTATTTTGGCATATAATTCTACTATATATGTTAAGGCATAACAATTATTTTGGCATATAATTCTACGTAGACATCATGTATTTTCTAACAAACTTTACGTAGCTGCACTTTTTCATGATCAATACGTGTTTTCGAAGTTATAGGATCTTGGGCATTAATTTTCTTTAATAATGATTATTATTTGAAATGATACCTAATTTTATTATAAAATCTTCTGCCATTAACACGACATGCACCGATTTCGTACAAACAAGCAAGCCATGTTTGTTTGTTGGGATAATTGTATTTTTATTGTTGTATGTTTGTTTTTTTTTTTGCGGTTTAAGTTTTTTATTTTGTCAAATTTCGTTCTTAGTCTTTTATCTTTATATTTTTTTAAAATTTATTTATTTTTCGATGTTACATTGATGTTAAGCGCAAATATGGTATTAGAGTAGGTGTTTGGCAAATTAACTTGTGGCTTGAACATTATTGATTCTTATATAAAAAATATTTATTTTAATAATATTTTTATCAATTTATGACATTTACTTTATTTATATACTCATGCAAGATGCATGGATAAAGACATTGAATATAATATGTCAAAATATTCAGATAAATGATCATATGATTAATCACTAGACAAATCTCCCTCAAACTTTCCACGTACGCGGATATGGTTGTACATCGTTAGTCCTTTGCCCAGGACAACATGAAGGCTCTACGTATTTGAATTTCACTTTGATTCGTTTACTAACTCAACGAGAGTCATCGAGTGGCGAGGTTGTGTGTAGTTTTGACATATGTAGGAGTCGATACCTTGTAATCGAGGATGCAACGCTCATTTACGGGTGTGAATATCTTATGTGATTTGACGAGTTAATAGTGAAAATAATCTATAGTCAGAGTATGAGTTGTACTTTAGGGAAAAATGTTTTCTTAGTCGCACACGCGATGTCACTATGTTTACTCAAAGATACATCACATGCTAATTTGGATATATCAATTATTGAAGATTTGATTGAGATATATGAGTTGAAAAGGGCGTAATCTACGCTAACCATAATCTATTGGTTATTGCAGGTACTATCAGTAATATCCAAGAAATCATGAGGAGATGCTACAAGACGCTCTTATAATGATCTTATTGGCATAACCAGACTTGATTTTCGACATTCTTGTGATCAAGGGGTTGATGCACATATTGAGACTAATTAGAGTGAGTTCATATATGTGTTGTACTTGAATCCATGAGTTGTGAACCCATGACTAGCTGTATCCTTGAACCATTGAGAGTTACACAAATATTGAATTATGTGTTCTCGTTGAGATAGTAGAATTAAAGGAGTATAAATTAATGACTTAGTTTAATGAAGATAAAAAATATTTGACTTAATTTAATGAAGATCAAAAATATTTCTTATATAGGTGTTTATGAGTGAATTTCGTATTCGAAAGTTGTTAAAGTTAGCTTGACTTCTAATTTTGTAAGGAAAGTTCAACTACCTAATTTAGTGAACGATTTCCAAAATATATAGCTACAAAAAATGAATCAATAGAAAATTTTTATTTTCGAAATGTTCAATTTTCACTATAATAACGAGTTTGTACTATTTTCACATCGTTAATGTCATATCATCGATCGAGATTATAATAAATTCACAATTATAAAATGTTTAATTAGTAAACATTCATTATTCTAGTCAAATTTGATTAGTGGGATTTTCACCAAATCAAAATCACCCGAGGAGAATTCAAGTGTTCTACAATCTCATGATTAGATAATGGTTATCTAATCTTGTCAAAAAGGAAATCTCCTAGGTTTCTAGTACACATGAAAGACCATGTTTATGTATACATATATTATCAAGAGTTTATGATATACATACGACATATACATAACACAAGATTACCTCTCCCTCAAAAAGGTAGAACTCGGCCACCTTTCTTGAAGTTCATGATCGACCATTGCCATCTCCACCATACGCCTTTGTCGCCCTGTCATGCTGTCACCGTGGTTCTGCCATCTTTCGACCAACGATTATCAATGCAAAATCTTGTCTAGTTCTATAGTGCAATGAAGACAAGGAAATATGTTTTAAATCGTGGACTTGATTAGTCAGGTTGAAGAAAGGTGTACAATCCAATTGATTGTTCGTATGGATTTAAAATAAGGGCGATCTTCACTTAAATCCGAAATAGTTTGGTGTCAAATGTTTAGAACATAATGATAAATCATCTAAACTCCCTATTACTGGGAATTAATCATACGACACACAAGAACGTTTTGATTGTAAAAACTAATTTTTCTAAAATTTTTGCTGCGTATTTTGGTGAGAGAAAATGGTACTCCGAACATTGGCATCAGACCTTAGGTTCTTGTTTGTATGATTCATTATTGTTTATTGTTTAAATTGTGTCAAGTTGATTATCTCTAACAAGTACAGAATATTTCCAGAAAATTGCAGCGCCCAAGAAATTAGATTTCATAAAAAAGAAAAATTAACGCACGATTCCAAAAATAGTTTCGAGCAGAGCACATGGGGTAGTGGCGGGTATAATAGCACTTCCGTTCACGGGCTATGCAAAATTTACACAAAAAATTAAAATATTTAATGTGCGGCTTCCCGAAACAATTTCGTTTAGCCCACCCACGCATCGGCAGCTGTCGCGGGCAGTTGCTGAAGAACTGGGCTGCACGGCTGCCCAATACATAATTTCAAGGGAAAAAAATTGGACAGGCACGACCCTGCCCTCAAGGAGGCTGCTCGATGAGTTCGGGCAATCGGAAACATAGGGCACATGGGCAGGGTGCTCAAGATGGTCTCGAGAAGCCCTATCCCATGGGGCAGAAATTGTTTTCGGACTCGAGGAAAATTTCTAATTTTTTAAAAAATATGGGTTAAACCGATGTTTTATGAAATTTTTTCAAATTTGCCCTTGAAAATAATTTTTTGATAAAATTAAGAATTTTCTAATAAAATAAATAATTTGAATATGATTTTTATTATTTATGATAAAAAAAGTGTTTAAGGAATTTTAATTATTAGTAAATTATTTGGATAATTAAATAGATTTTTTTATTTGATTTATTAATTTATTTTTTATGTATGGCGGTTGGTGATACATTTACAAGATAAATGATTTAATGATAATATGTGATATTGTGATTTTAATATAATATGTGATATTATATAGTAAAAGGATGAATGAGAGTCATGACCAATCTGTTATATGTATGTTATTATATTTTACGTTGTTACATCTAACTATTTGATAATTATCAAAGTGGACATGTTTGTATCCCGTTTTCATCCTTAAATTTATGTCCCAATGCATCATAGATATTTAATATAAATATTAGACTTATTGAGAGATCAAGATTTGAATATGGTTAGCATATCATCAAGAGTTTATAATATCGAAGACGTGTAAAAATATTTAGAGTTTATGTAATATTTCATTTAAATCTCTGTCTAAGTTTTGAACTTGGATTCGTGCATGGCTCTTACAGATCAAATAACTCTCGGTATGTACGCTTTTATTATAACAAGAATTATATAAATCCGACAAATAACATACAAACAAACATGGTACAATTTTAAAATTTTTAATGATTACACAAATTTTTGAAACTAAAATATCTCATTTTGAACATTATTCAAAATTTAAATCAACCCACAAAAAGAGAATTAAAAGAGTTTAAATTTTTCTTGACTTCTATTAAAAGTGATTGCATGATGAACGTTACCCACGATCAGTGTCTTGTTCATATTATTGGGGAGACCTTGACTCCGGAAAGCTGAGACTTCCAGTGACATACTTGATGTAAATTAGGTGAAACTCCGATGACTTCTGTTCATATTATTGGGGGTATCATGGCTGTCTTCCGCTAAGACTTGACATTGATGGGTCAGGCTCGACAATTGAAGATAAAATATGTTATATTATTGGGCTTTTATCAAACGTGAGACAAATTACGTAGGGGTTGACGAGTTTAGTTGGGCTTTATTTTTTGAAAATTTTGATTGCCTGATATTATTCAAAATCATAATTTAGTAATTAGGCTCTGCGTACTCACTAAAAAAATTAGATTTATCATTTTCATTAGAGGATTGTGAAAATGTCCAAATAGTGGAAGGTAATTTATAAAAACAAAAGCTCATATTTTATGTCTTATAAAATATATTAAAATATTCAATTTATTTTGTTTCCATCTTCAGTATAATTTTGATGTCGTCGTGAAATTCATTATCTATTATTCTATATCAAAACAAGCGAACTAGACCAAAATATTATGAATGGCTAAGGAATTTAAAAATTATTTAAATTTGAGAAAATTAGCATATGTGCCCAATAAGGCTTCTCCAAAAAGAGGCAGCTTCCAATGTCAGTGCTGAGGAATTGGCAAAGCTAAACAAATAATGGGACCATGAATTAAAAAACTAAGAGTTATATAATAGTTTCTATGTCAAATGAGTAGTATAATAGGTTTGAGGATGCTTTAAATGCTGGTAACATCTACAGTCACTTTCAAGAGTTGTATGGTGTACAAAAACAAACATTAATGAACATTATTATTAAAGGGCTCATGACCACATGTATGCAAGATGGGGCCTCGATCCATGAGCATGATGTAAGGACGATTGTATAATCAAAAGCTTGTGGGGCTAGCTGGACCTTGTCATCCCAAATGAGTTGTCTGTGGACACACTATTGTTGTCAATGTCAGCTTCGTTTGATTGGTTTTGGTGAAACTTCAATATGAATAAGATACACTAATATGATTACGACATATGAAACCAGTATAAACAAGGAAAAGTTTGTTTTCCTAGTGGGATCGTTATTTGGGATGAAAAAGAGCCCACAAGAGAATGGAAATTTTGCCCCTTCCACTAAAAACAAGCCCAACAAGATCAAGCTTCAAATATTGCTAAATGACCACAAAGCCGGATAAGAATGAAGATGTTTTCTTCCATTGCAAGAAGCTCCAGAAGTGTTTTTGAAATGATATATTTTACATTGAAATAAATATCAAAATTAACTCAACTTCTTGGTTATCAGATATTGGATGTGAATTTCATCTTTGCAATAATTTGTAGGTGATGAGAAAGAAGTAGGAGGCTAAGGGATGTTGAGACTTTTTGAAGGATGGCAATGGAGCGAGGGTTGTTGTTAAGGCCATAATTTATGTTTATTTAATATTAGACAATGATTTTAAGTTATTTTTTGAGATGTTCTATTTGTTCTATATTTTGGTAAAAATAAGTATTTCCATTTCTGTACTTGATAAAGACGAATTTTCTTTTTCATTTGCTAAAGGTGTTTTCAATATTTACACGAATGAATGTTTAATTATAACATTCGATTTAGAAAACAATCTCTACAACTTAAAATTAAAGGATATTCAGTATAATAGTTTCCAAGTTACACGATTTAAATAACAAACAAAAGAAAAAAAAGATGGTGAAAATCAATCACACTTGTGGCACGTTAGGCTATTACATATTTCCCAAAAAAATATGCACAATTTATTGGGAGACGATATGTTTGAATTGTCATAAATAACTCTCTTAATACATATGAGTCATGTCTAAAAAAAATGACCAAAACCATTTTCCTAGAGGCTGAAGTTCATGGCGCGGATGTGGAATGCCACGAAGTAAAGTGTTGATATCTAACACTTAGTTATGTTCTACATAACTTACGCATATTTGAGTTGGCTAAGTGTATAAACAAGTTAATACATTGGGTGGATGTGTTTGATGCAGTATAATGTTGGCATGTTGAGCTTGGTTGGGCAAGTCAAGCCAATTCGAGTTGGCTAATTGGTGGACATGAGAAGATCTTGTTCAGAAGGTTTGGAATGGTCGCAATTCGAATTTTGACACTTGGCAGTATTCAGAAATGTGTGGCAGATGGACAGTGCACATGCAAGGAGAAGAAATTCTTGTCATCCATGCAGACAGGGCAGTTAGCATGGCAGTTACACCAATCACCTTTCTGACAAGACAGGTGTCCCAGGCATTTGGTTCGAATTATTGCATTGTATTTAGTTTATATGCATTGCCATGAGTTGCACAAGGGCATGCTTTCACGAGTGAGAGTCTTTGTTGTGTTCAAACATTGGCTTCCTATTGCATTTTGATTGCGGATGAATGCAAAAGTTGGGCAATTGCCCATAAACTATCGTGTTGCTTACTTTCTGCAAATTTGCGTGGGTTTTCTTGGCTCTGTGAGATTGATAATCCACTAAATACTTGAACACAAGTGAACAAGAGTTGGCTGATTGAATTAGTGTGTTGATTCAAGCCTCACAAGGGCGATAAACTCGTAAAAGAAAGTTGATATGCGTTAGCCCCTATGACAGTTGTTATCATAGTATTTTTCAAATTGTCAAAAGTTAATATAATTTTCAGAGGCTAAAAATCTAAAGTCGGAAAAGAGAACATTAAATGACATTTAATGAAGTGTACGATAATTGAAAGAGATAAGACAATTATGTCAGGAGTTAGTACATATGATTTCTAAAAAAAAAATTGAACTGTTGAAAGTTTTCAAGTATAAATGTGAAGATTCAGAAGTGAAAAAGAATGGACAAATGATAACAAAGATAGAACATTACATATTTCTTGTCTGAATTACAAGATCTTGAGTACACTTATTCTTTCAACTTCAAATTGTTCACTTAGCACACGCTAATCAGTTCATATCAAATCTTCTAAGGATCGTTTGTGCTACCCTACCAGCTCAAGACGTCAAAGCTAATCGTTGATGTTTATATTGGTTTCTGGTGGACTGAAGGTTATAAAAAAACCAGAAGTTGTTGAGTGATCACTAAGAGTTTCGATTTAGGTAGTGATAAGTCCTAGTCAAAGTGGATTGTTACAAAATGTTGTAAAAGCCAAAGTCCTTTAGTGGATTTTTTTCCTAAGTGGAAGAAAGGGTGGTGTATGGGTATTCATCTCCAAACATCGATAAACTATGTCTTTCTTATGTTACACACTTTATATTGTTTATTTATATTTCTAGCCGTTTTGTTAACTGTTGATTACTTTAAATCTATATACCATATCACAAGTATAGCTGAACCGTTTTTGCACTTGTTTATTCTTAATAATTCAGCAAATTATAGATGTACAAGAAAGTTTTTTGACATCCTAAAAAATTGTTAAAGTCAGCTCTTCACAAATATTTAAAAGAGTTTTTTCAACTCCCTCTAAATTATGTTCCAATCCCAACAAGTGGTATCAGAGATGTTTTTTCCTTGAACTTTGATAATTATATATTTATAATGACATATTTTTAAAAAAAATCTCTACGTTTTCAAGAGTATGACGATTGGAAGATACATATATATGAATATTTAGAAGCGCAAGATGATGACATATGGTATGTCATCAAAGACGGCCAAATGAATATCCTCAAGGCCAACACAACTATATCCTTATCAGATAGTGCGCCTCAAATGGTTGAAAAACATCGGTCAGAATGGACCACGGAGGACGAAAAATCAAAATAAAACAATGTGACCAAGGACATTCTTTACAAGAATCTTGACAAGAACATGTTCAACAAGATCAAAACATGTTCAAATACTAAAGAGATATAAGAGAAGTTGACTCAACTCATCAAAGGCATTGATCAGACTAAAACGAACAAGTTGCCTGTGGCAATCCATAAGTTTGATAATAAAAATATGAAGCACAGAGAGACTTTGAATGAGTTTGATGAACTGTTTAGTAGTATTGTTATTGAATTTATATCACTTGGTTAAGAATGCTCTAACCGTGAACTTTCATTGAAGGTACTATAGAGAGTGGAATGTAAAGACAATGGCTATGAGGGAATCCATATATCTCAAAAAAATTGATCTTCATGACTTCTTTGCAGAAATAAAATCATAGCCATCCACTACATGACCAACAAAAGTTCTAGCCGCCACAACCCAAACTCTGACGGCCAACGAAGAATCTTCTTGTAATAAATCTGTTGGTCACATAAGAAAAGAAGTAATGTCTTTATTTATTAAGAAATTTGGCAAATTTATGAGGACAAAACAGTCTAAATTCAACTCTTATCATAAAAAAGATCAAGTTAATGATAATCAAACTTGCTTTAACTGAGCAAAGAAGGGTCATTTTATTCCAGATTATAACAGTCCTAAGAAAAAAAAGAAGAAGCCTTACAAGAAGAGGAGACCCAATGATGAAAAGATATCTTTCAAGAAGAAGAGAGACCGTAAAGTGCTTGTTGCTGAGGATAGCAAAAGAAAGTGGATGGATTCAAAATCAGACTCCTCAAACTCAGAACTTCATCCAGGAGAGTGATGACAAGATAGTACATCGTCTCATGGCAGATATTGAGCCGGAGACTACAGATGTTGAGATGCAGATTGCCGATGACTATCTCATAATTGACTTTGATTCTGATGAATTTACACGAGCGGATCTTGTCACAGTCATGGATAACATTGTACAAGAGTAAAAAATAATTTTACCATCATTTGAGGAAGTCAAGCCAGAGAATAGAAGCCTAATATATAAGTCAAGCAACTCTAATTGCTTGCAGCGAAAGGGACTTGATGGTCTGAGGATGAAACTTAATACACTTGCAGCTAAGAATGATGATATGAAAATAGTGTTCCAAGTAACTATAAATGAGAATAAATTGTTGAAAATAGTGTTCCAAGTAACTATAAATGAGAATAAATGGTTGATGTTACTAGTCAAATCTTGGAACAAGTCTTCTGTATCCATTGAAAAGATGCATGAGTTGAAAAAATCGACTGAGACCAAACTGGCCTAGGTTTTGGCAACAATGAATGTAGTTCTTCCGAGGCGGATAATCTATCGTTTCTAGACAAATTCAAGTGTAAGATGATAATCTTTGTCCGGTCTAGCACAATATATGAACTTGATCAGCCAGAATTTCGAATTAGCCAAAATGTAAATCTTGAGAAAATGGGCAAGTATAGACATTAGACTATGTCGAATTATAGAGTAATAAGTTCAACTGGATATGACTAAAATGCAAACAAAATCAAGATGGTCCCACCAACTCGAATTGGTCTTGCAAGAAGCCAAATTGAACCTGACATTACTCTATGAAAAGGAAACATAGTCTTTAAAACATTTGCAGGTCGATTCAAAAGAGATACTGACTTAATGGGAAGGATGGACGACTTAAACAAAATCTTGTGAGAGAGAGAGAACAAAACACACATCACATGGTTATGCACAAGTTCGCACTCTTTTGGATACATATACTAGTAAGCCTTTTAGGGCTAATTCAAGTGTAGGTCACCCAATGGTTAACTCGTTTAGGACTTAACTAGATTTTGGTACCAAAGGTTTGTTTGATTGATTGCATGCTTCAAAGAATAATGTAATCAAAGAATCAATATGATATCCAGATATATGATAGATGATGTAAAGTTTTTATTTGAATGCAATTATTACAAAGGACCAAATCACATTCAAGGAAAATTCCAAGGGTAAGGTTGTGAGTAAGGGTAAGATTATATATGGCAAAGTGATTATTAAAGATATATTTTTAGTTGAAAATCTCTGTTACAACTTGATTAGCATTATTCAATTGTGAAATAATGGTTATTATATTGAGTTTCACACACACACATGCACTTTTTGAATCCACACTAACAAGACTAAGAGGACAAAACACCTACAAAGCAGCTTGAATGATGATAATCTTGATGTCCCTATGGTATAAATGACTTAATCACTTAAACTTAAAATATATTGCCAATCTAAGAAAGAAAAATTTGGCCTCGGAGTTGCCTAATATTGACATTATTAAAGATAAGGTTTGCTCTACATGTCAATTAGGAAAGCAGGTCAGATCTACATTCAAGAAAGGAAGCAAATCAACGACTCGATGTTTGGAACTTCTTCATATTGATTTGTTTTTTCAATACCTGCGATGATCCTAGGGAGAAAGAAGTACACACTGGTGATCATTGATGATTTCTCAAGATTTACATGAGTCATTTTCTTGAGTTCTAAAGATCAAACCACTGCCCAGCTTATCAAGATATTAAAGATACTTCAAAATGAGATAACCTCAATGGTGGATAGGATAAGGAGCGACATAGGAACTGAGTTTAGGAACAAACTCCTTCCAACCTATTTAGATGGCAATTTAATCAACTTCGAACTTTCAGCTGCAAGGTCACCTTAGCAAAATGGTGTTGTTGAGAGAAGAAATAGGACACTCAAAGAAGCGGCTTGAACCTTGCTAGCTGAATCTAGTATCTCTAAAAGATTTTGGGTAGAAACTGTGAACATTACATGATATACACAAAACAGTTCAATGAATAACAAGAATCATGGGAAGACCCTTTACGAGATCTGAAATGGAAAACAACTAGAAATCTCCTATTTTTGTGTATTTGGTTGTAAGTGTTTCATTCATAATGACGTTTAACATATTTAACAACTTTTTATGTAAAATCTGATGATGATGTCTTTTTAGGATATTATTCTGTTAGTAAAGACTACATGTTTTATAATATAGAAGCCTAACCACTGAAAAATTTATTCATATTGTATTTGATTAGTTTTTGATCAGTCATGTTAAAGATAATAACAATTTAAATGATTTAATAAATAGATTTGATGTTACTAATCTTGATTCTAGCAGTGATAATGATATTAATTTAAGAAGAATGGTAGTAGTCATTCCGGATGAAGTCCAACCAGAAATGAAAAAATGGAACATAATCAAGCTGGTGAAGAAGTTGAGCTGGTAATTGTTCACCATCTAGAGATATCTAAAGAGTAGACGTTGTAGTTACAAATGAAAATCAATATATTCAACAAAAAGATCCAAATCTATATGGACCATGCCTCCAATGAAATAAGAATCATGCACTCGAGCTGGTCATCGGTATCTCGATTTCACTTCTTAGAACTAGGAAGTAAATGATAGATGAATTCATGCATCTTGCCTTTGTATCTGAACTTGAACCTTAGAAGATGGAAAAGGTCATAGGATATTCAAATTGTATATAAGCAATGCAGGAAGAGCTTAATCATCTTTAGAGAAGCAAGATTTGGAACATAGTTCCCCGACCATCTAACCATCATGTTATTGGAACTAAATGAATGTTCAAGAAAAAAAATGGATGAGAGTGGATCGTTTATAAGAAATAAGGCTAGACTTGTAGCTCAACGGTATAGATAGGAAGATGGCATATACTTTGATGAATATTTTGCTCATGTTGCTAGACATGACATCATTAGAATATTTCTTGTATTTGATGACTAAGGATCCTAAGGTATACCAGATGGATGCTGAGTCTGCATTTCTTAACGGTTTTATTAATAAAGAAGTGTATGTTGAACAACAACCTGTTTTTGTAATTCACATTCATCTTAATTATGTGTATAAACTTGATAAGGCATTGTATGGACTGAAACAAGCTCCTCGTGTATGGTATGATATATTATATAAATTCTTTCTTAACCATGATTTTTAATTTGAACTGTTGATAAAACCATATTCAAGTTTACTGATGGTGATCATTTTTTATCAATACAAATTTATGATGATGACATTATACTCGGTTCCACTAATTCAATACTTTGTGAGAAATTTCCAAGTTGATGCAGGAAAATTTTGAAACGATCATGGTGAGAAAACTCACATTTCTTTTTTCGGTCTGCAAGTCAAACAGCTAGACACTGCCATCTTCAATCTTCATCAATCAGAACAAGTACACCAAATAATTACTAAAGAAGTTTGGTATGGAAAATTGTGCAATTGCTACTACTCCCATGAGCTCATCAATCAAATTATATAAGGATGAAAGGGGAATTTCAGTGGTAATCAAAACGTATAGAGGCTTAATTGTCTCACTGTTATAACTAACCTCTGGCAGACCAGACATCATATTTGTTGTTTGCTTGTGTGCTCGCTTTCTGGCTAATCCTAAATAATCTTTTTATAATGCAGCTAAGCACATTTTTAAATATCTTAAGGGTAATCCTTGTGTGGGACTTTGGTATCTCAAAGACTCAAATTTTAAACTTATTAGCTATTCAGATGCAGATTATGCAGGTTTCATGATCGATATGAAGAGAACCAGTGGATCCTGTCGATTTCTTATAGACAAACTGATATCCTTGTTCCGCAAGAAGCAACATCAATCATCACATCAACGGATGAAGCTGAGTACCTATCCTCTGGGAGTTGTTTTGTATAATTATTATGGATTCAGAAACAATTGAGAAATTATGACATTCAAACAGCTGAATCACAAATATTATGTATTAATTAGCAATCACTTACGATCATGTCATCTACTCTCGGAGCAAACATATTGAAATTAGACATCATTTTATCTGAGACTATGTAATGAAGAAGGACATCTGGTTAAAATACATTTATATCAACAAACAGCTGACATCTTCACTAATTCATTACCCGACACTAAGTTTCCTTTCATTCATAATATTTCTAGCTTATTGTATTTAAGTTAGATGCATAAATTTAGGGGGGAACAAAATTAAGGATGATAAAATAATATGTCAAGTTGGTACACAACACTGACAGCTCCGATTACAGTTTGTGGAAACTTGACCTTATCACATGCTTTGATCGTTTTCTTTTTGAAATATATTAAACGCTCCATTTTAATGTATTTTTTAATATTTTAAATTTTGAATTATTTTAAATCTCGTTTTTATTGATCTAGAGGTTATTATCTTATTTTAAAATTGCTTTTTTATTTTTACTCGAATATGTGAACCGTCGAAGGCACTTTTTCACTTTTCAAAATTTCAAATTTAAACCTATGATATACAGAAACGTGGGTTGTCACGTTTATATAATCGGATTGTATATATATTCATTATTTAACATCTTTTATTCTTTCCAAACACTTGAACAACTCTTTGTATTATACTAGTTTTCTTGTTTTTTAGCTATCTAACTGCTTCACATATCACTCAAGCCATTTACTTCAACACTAAAAAATGACAATCTACCCGACCAATACTCTTGATGTTCACTTCAAATCAGTTATGGCCATGAAATATGAATCAGTGGTTACCATGTTTAGGATGTTGGAACCCTCTGGCTTAGAATGTTTCTGGGTTGCTGTTCAAGGGACTCAGAGCCAATACTAAATGATCTGTTTGCTTATGCTAAAATAGAACATGGCTATATTGTTAGCACAGTTCAAGGAGCAAACATTATCATCTGGAAAATTTATTTGCAGAGACAATCATCCTCCCAACTGTCACTCTGAATGCCTTCTCGGAACTTCCAAAAGGTAATACTACTCATTGGAGAGTGGAATTCTCCCTTAATCGCTCTATTCTCGCATCTCCAAACTTTTTGAAGAAAGACCTCAAGATTGAGTACAAACTACTGGCAGATGTGGTGAGAAACATCTCTTAACCGAGGCAGGAGCTCTCGATAAAGTTATCACATAGAAGTTCATGATCATGGCTATCATTGCCTCGAGGGTAAATGTCAATTGGTTAAAAAAAATTTCAAAATCTCCACTGCCATGATCAAAGGAAACACTAAGTCATCTGGATTTGATGTTACCTTGTGCTACTTTCTCACACAAAGTCGAGCTGGTCAATTTCAACCGAAAAATTTACCTAAATGGCCTTCAGTGGAGACTTATGTGAAAGTACACTCCAACTAGAATTTAGCTATTGGCTATTGAGAGAGAAATTAGAAGATATTTCCGGTGAAAAGAAGGAAATGAAGTTACTCTAGCTAGGGCATCATTCAAAGATACCAAGAGGAAGATGGTTCTTTCCTCTGATTTAGATTCCGAGGATAACAGGGAAAAAATAACTCTTACTCAAGTGTTTACCGTAAGTAAGAAAGTGGATGAACCCAAGTAGAAGGCGGAGAAGCCCAAGAAAAAACAGATCAAGCATATAAAGTTTGCCAATGAACCACTCCGATCGGAACCAATTCATGTTTTTCAAATCCCCGGTCTAAAAGAGGTAAAAGATTGTGGAACAAGAAGAAGTGACAACTCAGTCTACTTTGCCATCTATTGACCCTAAGGACAAAAGAAAAAGGATAATTGTGTAAGAACCCAAATTATCCGACATTCAAACTGCTGTTAATCAGGTAATGCAGTGAGTGAGTGATATTTAAAGTGAAAGATTAGGAAATTTGACATGTGTTTGGATTGTTGAACTGTTGTCCATTTTGATATAATCTACAAAGAAAAGAAGCTCAAAGCTATTGCGAGCTAGAAATTATCAGATTCCGAATTGGACTAAAATTGATATGATCTCATAACCACTTGGACGAAGAGAATTTGTTGAATTAGATATTCGAGAGAGCATGCTGAAAGAGTTCATTAAGAAAAAGCATGCCAGTTTTAATGCTCACAATCAGACATCCAAAGATGATGTTGCGGTCATTAGCCAACTGATCGTGAATGTTAAAAGGTAAGAATATGTGTTACCAACTATCGAAAAAGACGACTATGATGCAGTTTTTGACTTTGGTGAAAGTTATGCTGCGAATAACCAATTTCAGAAGTGTTGGAACTTTTCAAAGTTCGCAATATTGATTTTGATGTTAACAAAACTTATTATTTTGTGTTATTAATAATCTACCTTAGTGTGCAGAAGCAAGGATTAGTCACGAACTGTTTACATCGCAAACTGAAGACTCAACTGATCGCACAAACTGAATTAGTCTAAATGTTACGTCAATTGAGCAGTCCAGCTGATTGTCCAGTTGATAGGTCGTTCAGCAGGAGAACCTCAGAAGCCTGGCCAGCCGAAGGAGTGTTCAACTGATGAAGAAACTCAGCTGATCAGTACAACCGAATGAGAGTTAAATCAATTCATTTGACGAGTCAACTGATTTCACCAGCCCAACTGAAGATCAGTTCAGCTGACTAGTTCAAAGCATCAATTAAAATCTTTCAGTTGTAGATCAAGACAAGCTCTTTCTAGTGGATTCCAGCTATACACAAAGGTACAAAGTAATTGTCCAGTCAAAGGACAATAATGGACGTTTCATCAGAACATTAAACACAAACATTTCAGAAGGGCAATCGAAAATTCGAGATACAAAGTCCAAGAAACAAATTCAAAATGCAACAGATACAATAAATGAGTCTCACTATACGATCTAACTTCGCGCCTATAAATGGAAGATGAAGATCAGTGAAGACAGAGAGAGCCACAATGCAAATAACAGAGAGAGTGTAGTAAAATAAAGGGCACACTTATTTGCTCATCAGCTTTCAAGAAGCAATTAGCCCAGAGGGATACCAAAGACATATCAGCTTAGTTTAGAAGCTTATCTCCCTCAGTTTATGAGAACATCCTTGTTCAATTCTCACACACAAACACTCTCACCACCACTCAAATACAGTCTTGCACAAAGATGTTAAACTTGTGTATGTAGTCTTTGACACATAGACGTTAAAGAAGTATTGGCTGAAAGGTCCTGCCTTCAGTCGTAGCTAGGAGTTCAGTTTAGGCAGTAGTGTAAGTCCTAGCTGAGTTGGTTTGTACAAGTAGTTGTATAAATCAAAGTATTCTAGTGGATTCTACCCGTGGAGGTAGAAGGGGTGACGTAGGAGCAGTTGAAGTCTCCGAACATCCATAAACACATCTTGTGTATTTAACTGATTAACTACTGTTTTCAAAATGTTTGGATCAGTTAGAGTATCCGTCAGTTCAGTTGTCACCATAATTGAACTGATGAAGGCAAAAACTAATCTACCCTTTTTCAGTTATTCAGTTTACATGAGTTAAAATGTTTTCTAATATAATAGTCTTCTTCACGAAGGATTACTTCGAGTTTCTTACGCTTATTTTAAACCAAACTCGATTTAATTCATCCGTGTTAACATTCTTAGAACACGAGCTATTACAGCTCATTGGAGATATAGTGTTCGAAATGCCTTCAAAGACACTAGTATACTCGGTCCTTCCATTGGTATCAGAGCGAGTTGTTCTAATAAGAACATTTGAAGAAAACTGTGTTTTAAAATTTGTTACTTTAAAATAGTGTTAAAAGCTATTTAAAAGTATTTCATACAATTTTCAAAACTATTTTAAAATATTTATATATCGTTCTTTAGCAAAGAGTTGAGAGGATTGGTTCTGCAACTAACGTTGTAGCCACTTCTCTAGATTCTTAGCTTTGGGGTTTTAATCAACCTGCAGCGGACTGAGAATCATCTGCAAAGATGCACCGCTAAATTGCTCACTGAACAAGATTTCAATTGCAAGCCTACCAGGTCAGCTGTTCTTCAGACGAAACTCATCCATGTTGGGATGTTGGTCGATTTAATCACCAGCTGAATTCCACGTGAGCCTAGTCAGAGTCTGCTCGACCAGTTGAGTAAGCACAGAGGTCAAGTTCAAAGCAGTTTAACTCGTTTCTCTAGCAAATTGAACTCACAACCGATGCAGCATTTCAAGCAGTCAAGACAACCAGCTGATGGTATATCCAGTTCTGTCACATAAACCGACTGATATCTGATGTTGTTTAAAATATGCTATTGTTGTAGCAAGTTTTCCTTTATGTACTCATATGTAATACAAGGAAATTTATTTAAATAAACATCATGTTTATTCAGCTGTGTTTCATTGTGACTGAATGGATATTTCCAGATTTCTTGTCTACGATGCTTGAATGATTATAACCTCTGAATGAATGATTAGATAAGTATTTTTCAAATACGGGTTTTTATTCATTCTTTGAGGGGGAGTTTTTATTTTACCCTCAAACTGAAAAAATTGTTTTTTTTTAATTCAGTTTTGGAGGGGGAGTTTTTCTTTTATCCTCTATCTCTAAATGGTTTTCAAAACTTCTTTAATTTAGTTCTTGAGGGGAAGTTTTAACAATGTTTGAATGTACTAACCCTTAAACTGAATATATTGTGATAAACTGCTCAAGTTTTGTGATCGTCAAAAAGAGGGAGATTGTTAGAACTTTTCAAAGTTTGCAATCTTGATTTTGATGTTAACAAAACTTGTTATTTTATGTTACTAATAATCTACCTTAATTTGAAGAAACTAGAATCAGTCACGAGCTGTTTACATCGCAAACTGAAAACTCAACTGATCGCACAAACTGAATTAGTCTAAATGTTACGTCAATTGAGCAGTCCAGCTGATTGTCCAGTTGATAGGTGGTTCAGCAGGAGAACCTCAAAAGCCTGGTCAGCCGAAGGAGTGTTCAACTGATGAAGAAACCCAGCTGATCAGTACAACTGAACGAGAGTGAAATCAATTCAACTGACGAGTCAACTGATTTCACCAGCCCAACTGAAGATCAGTTCCGCTGACTAGTTCGAAGCATCAGTCAGAATCTTTCAGTTGTAGATCAAGACAAGTCTTTCTATTGGATTCCAGCTATACACAAAGGTACAAAGTTATTGTCCAGTCAAATGACAATAATGGACGTTGCATCATAACATTAAAGACAAACGTTTTAGAAGGGCATTCGAAAAATTGAGACACAAAGTCCAAGAAATGAATTCAAAATGAAACATATACAATAAATGAGTCTCACTGTACGATATAACTTCGCACCTATAAATGGAAGATGAAGATCGGTGAAGACAGAGAGAGCCACAATGCAAATAACAGAGAGAGTGTAGTAAAAGAAAGGGCACGCTTATTTGCTCATCAGCTTTCAAGAAGCAATTAGCCCAGAGGGATACCAAAGACATATCAGCTTAGTTTAGAAGCTTATCTCCCTCAGTGTGTGAGAACATCCTTGTTCAGTTCTCACACACAAACACTCTCACCACCACTCAAATAAAGTCTTGCACAAAGACGTTAAACTTGTGTATGTAGTCTTTGACACATAGACGTTAAAGAAGTGTTGGCTGGAAGGTGCTGCCTTCAGTCGTAGCTAGGAGTTCAGTTTAGGCAGTAGTGTAAGTTCTAGCTGAGTGGTTTTGTAAAAGTAGTTGTATAAATCAAAGTCTTCTAGTGGATCCTACCCGTAGAGGTAGAAGGGGTGACGTAGGAGCAATTGAAGTCTCCGAACATCCATAAACACATCTTGTGTGTTTAACTGATTAACTGCTGTTTTCAAACTGTTTGGATCAGTTAGAGTATCCGTCAGTTCAGTTGTTACCATAACTGAACTGTTGAATGCAAAAACTAATCTACCCTTTTTCAGTTATTTAGTTTACACGAGTTAAAATATTTTTTAATATAGCAATCTTCTTCACGAAGGATTACTTCGAGTTTATTCTGCTTGGTTTTAAACCAAACTCGATTTAATTCATCGATGTTAACATTCTTAGAACACGAGCTATTGCAGCTCATTGGAGAATATAGTGTTCGGAATGCCTTCAAGGCACTAGCACACTCGGTCCTTCAAGAAAAGATCCCAACTGGAGTTTCTCAAAATCAGATTGTTGAAGAAATTGTGGTGGACGAACAATACCTGACCATCCAAATGATAAATCAGGAAGAGTATGATGTTCTCACAACTATTCAAGTTGTTGATCCAACCGATCAAACTCCTACCACTGCCAACACCATAAAAGCACCTCCTTCTCCTCCGCCAACAGAGAATCAACCGGAGATCTCCGAGATATGCTCTTAATCTATGTGGATGGAGTTGTCATCTCTTTGCCTCAGTTCGAGTTTGATTAGTCCAATTTGAACCCTTCCGCTCCAATACCTCAAGATCAAATTTTTGATAGGGAAGGAGTATACGCTAAAGAAAAACCGGATCTTGAATCACTCCCTAACACTTCAATTGGTACACAAATGCAAGAAGATGATATTAACTCTCCATAAAATCTGACCAGCAAGGATGTTCAGCAGGTCCAACTGGGACCAGAACAAATGGAAGAAATGGATGACCCATAGCCAAAAAAAGGTCCTACCACTGCAACTCCAACCTCTCTGATCGCTCTAGCCATTGATTTTGCCAAAAAATTAAATTAGAACGTTCCTTATACAAATCCAACTAATGGAGACATAATTATTCATTCGCCTTCTACTACTGTCAGCCATCCTAATCCTCTAAAAATGTTTAAGTCAAGACCTTTCACTTATCACGACAATAAAATTTTTGAGCTAGAACAAGATCAAGCAGATGGATAATCTCTGCCTCAACAGCTCCTTGATCATATTCAGGACATTTCTAAGGCATTCGGCGAATTATACATTTAGCATTTTACTCATCCCTTGGCTTTGATCACTTCAAGTAAGGATCTCAAGGATATAAGCTTCTTGAGCCAAAATATTATTATCTTCAGTGTTGAAAAATCCAACATGAAGAATCGCCGCAAATATGAATGGTGCACTATCATTTCATATTACTCCAGTTAAAAATCACATGGATGCCCATCTTGATCATCTTCAGACTACCCTTGGTAGCAAGCTGCGGGTAATGCAGCGTGACGATGCCAAAAAGGGGGAAACATACTATAAAAACTGGAAGAGCAGAAGAGAACGAGTGAAAGGGATAAATACAAAGAGTCTAAGTAGGCAATGAAAAGAGAAGACAAGAAGAAGCATCGAGAAGAAAGAGAGAAGGTGGAAGCAGTGATAGTGGAAGCTTGATTCCACGTAGATAGGTTTTTCAATTATTTTTACATAGGTAAACAAGCTATTAGTTTTATGTAATCTTTGTATCTAGTTTCGCAACATGGTTTTGTCATCACCAAAAACAGAAAAATTGTTAGAATGTTTCTGTTATCCTAAATTTTGTTTAATGACCAATAACAACATCAAGTTGTTTTAGGCCAACCGCTTTTCTTATGTATGTACAGGTTTCTAGCCACTGTACAACTCAAGTCGCTCAATAGAACATCAAGAGTTCAAGCTGCAAAACATCAGTAGATCATCTAAAGAATGTGATTCAAACCGGACCATTGTAATGATTAATATTTTATCTTTCAAGTCTAATCGATCACACTTTAGCAATCAAGATGGATACAACAACTTGAGTTATTGAAAGACTATCAGTTAAAGTAATCAAAGCACAGTATCCTACCAACTCTCGATTGACAAAATATTTCCCGAAGTGTCGAAATTCAATCAACTTTTCAGAGGCTAAATGAGCTAAAGCCGGAAAAAACTAAGGGACATTAAATGGCATTTAGTGAAGTGTAAGATGATATGAATTGATCATACTAATATTATATCAGAAGTTATAACATATGATCGTTGCAAAACAATCTCCGACCGTTGAACCTCTTCAAATATAAAATATGCAGATTCCGAGGTGAAAAAAACAGAACGAACAATAACTAAAATAGAAATTACGTATTTCCAGTCTATATTACAAGATCTTGGGCAGACTTATTCTTTCACATTCAATTTGCTTACTTAGCACATGCCTATAAATTTATATCATATCTTTTAAGAATCATTTGTACTTCTCTATTTTCTCAAGTCGTCAAAGATAACCGTTAGTGTTTATATTGGTTTGTGGTGAAACGATGGTTCTTAAACAATCAGAAATTTTTATGTGATCACTAAGAGTTCTGATTTAGGCATTGATAAGTCCTAGTTAAAGTGTGTTGTAACTAAGTGTTGTAAAGCAAAAGTTCTTTCTATGTGAAAGAATGGGTGACGCAGGAATATTCATCTCCGAACATCCAAAAAATCTCTCTCTCATACATTACTCACTTAGTATTATCTATTTCCATATCTAGCCATTTTTTTAACCTTTGATTACATTTAATATATATATATATATATATATGTTTTTTCTAGTCTAGCCAAACTATTTTCACACTTTTTAATTCTTAGTGATTCAACAAAGTCTAGCCATTTAAGAAACTGTTTTAACAACCTAAAACATTGTTGAAGCTAGCTCGTTTTTCGCAAATATTTAAAACAATTATTCATCCAATCTAAATTTGTTCTGATCCCAGCAGAATAGTTGTGATTGCAGGAAAATTATAATAATTAAATTATGTAGAACTAGATTTTTTTTTACAGTATATACATCTAGAATTGACGTGCATGTTTATTAAATTTTATTCTGAATGCTATTACCAATAATTAGCATCAAAGTAGAGCTATAAGATTATATGTTTCTATAACCAGCTTAGTTAGTAATATTCCCTAGCTTCATGATTTGATTTTTGAATAACATGAAATTAAGTGATTAGTCTAGATTTTAATCATTAATATTCTCTCGAATCAAAGCATAAGTGTATACACACACACATGCCCAAATGAATATGTGTGTACTGTGGGTGTCCAGTTTTCCCCCAAATTTCCTTGACCAAATTAAATATTTTTAACTATCCATATATATTATGAAAAATGTATGTGGATTAAACATGGTTATTGTTAGGAACTTTTAGTTTGGGTGATGTGTTACCTCTTAAAGATTAAGAAAATCTAGTAGATAGTTTTTCATAGAACATCAGCAATCAGCATTATACTAGACTACAAGAAAACAAAAGCAGTAGTCTTGACTTTGTTAGATCAATAAAAATTCAATAGACTACTAAGCATCTTAAGGAACTACATTGATCAGTAGCCCGTATCTGATTGTGGGTATTGAATGTTAGAGAATGACTGTATTTATGAGGCCATTCTGATTGAGTAGTATACTTCATTAATTAAACCCTACGAGACCATTTATTGCTCATTACCATTTTGGGTATAAACAAATAACAAAGTCTATTTTTGGTACATGTACTCGCGACATATGAAAGAGCCATTTTTATTCAACGTTGAAAATTTCCAAGATGATACACAAAAACTCTCTTAAAATATCTCTGAATACTCTTATGAATCATCTCTTTATGCTTCAAGTCTTCCAAACATGCAAAAAATAAAAGAAAATCAACACTCACTCAAGTGTTGATCAAATCTAGAAGATCATTTGTGCTGCTGATATTCACACTTATTCATTGTATTATATGTTACATGGTATGAATTGATTATAATATTTGGAAAGAGACTTTCCCAGAATCAGTATTCCTTATAAAGTTGAGTTGTAATACTAAGAGTTTCAATAGGGAAGAATAAAAACTGCTAAAGTGGATTTGTGCTAGTGTGTACTAATCAAATTCTTCTAATGATATCTTCCTGGAAACAGAAGAGACGTATAAAGGTTTGTCCTTCGAACTTTCAAAAACAAGTCACGTGTTATATTTTCCTTACTATTGCTTTTTGTTTCATTAGTGTTGTGTACTGCTGTCGCACTTCTCAATGGTCTTCTACACTTATAAAGAATGAGATCAGCTTCTGACTCCTTAAAACAGTTTGAAGCATACTTTTCAAACACAGAAGAGTGAAAATTTTGAGTACTTTATTCAACCTCTACCTAAACCATTCCACTTATCCTAACAGTTCTTTTCTAAATACAAAGTTTTGAAGACAATTATTTCACTTAAATTAGTAAAATTTATATTTTGGTTCGATTCAAATGAAAATTATATATTTCAACACAATTATTTATCAGATTACATCAAACTTTAAACATAATAAAGTTGGATTTCATTGAGAACAATTTGTTTTTAAAAAAAATTGAATTAAAAAAGGCTTCTCATCCTCACGAGAAAGAATTTTATTTACTATTAAATTAAGTGAGTTGGAGCTTGAAACTCAACCTAACTTAATTTGAAAGTTTAACTATTATAGTATTCATGAGGTATGCACGTATTATTACTCACTACAAACCAAATAATCATCATTTACATGCATGGATACGTACAGGAATTTTTAATATAGACCAGCAGAGGTATCGAAAATAACCATAGAAGGCACTTTAATTGTTGCAAACCTAAAATATTTAATCAAGAGTTTGTTTAGGTCAAGAAAAATTTGAAACCATGAATGAAATCTAGAAATATGATTTTAAAAACATCTAGCTTATTCTGATGAGTTTAGTTTATATGTTTCATATCCAGTACTAATTGTGAAATTATGCACATTTATCTGTACAACGTTATTGTCATTTGTTATTTTCCCACATCAAATCTGCACTCTGGCTAAATCAGATACATCGAGCCAAATACAATCAAACAGCAAGAACGTAGCTAACTACGAAAATATAGGGCTGCGGGGGTTCGATACATAATATTTTGTTGTATTTTTTATAAGTAAAACAAGTCGTTTTATTCTTTTGTTAAAACACCAAAAATTATTATAACACGATCTTGTAATAATTATAATGTTCGAAAAGAAGTTTGAGTGAACAAAGTTAAGAAAATAACAGCTGAAAAAATTATACGGGTGAGTTTTTCGTATATGAAATCAATAATATATTTAATCAAAACTTTATTATAAGTTGAATGCCAATGTTAATCTATTATACTTAATATTTTATTTTTCAGGAAATCGGCAAAAAACTCAACCAACAAAGTTTTTTAAGCCTAATAACCCACTTCGATATTTTTCTTTGTTGAAAAATTCTAAATGAATTCTCAGTTGTTCTTTATTTTTTTGTCAGGTAAATTACTATCATTTACTGGGTTTTTGGCAAAGGCTCTATTTTTTTAGGTTCTTGAACAAGTTTCTCTATATTTGTACACATTGATTTGTTAATTCAAATCAAGTTAAATATAGTCTAGTAATTTTATTACCTGGCTACAATAAAAAAACCAAAAACTTGTACACAACATTATTTTTAGCACGAACTAATTTAAATAAGTTTATCATACATATAAAAAATAAAATTAAATATACTAAATATACTATATGTTCGAAAAAATCGACAAAAGGCCAAATCCCATCCGAGCATTTGGGGTAGCTCCGTCCCTACTTAACGGTACATATTTATATAGAGTCGAGCGAGCGGGGGTTTTCGTAGACACCATTAATGGTGGGAATGATAGCTTTCAATTCATACATAAAATTTCAACAATTTTCTACATTATAAAAGTGGACCCTGTTGGGTCCGCTTGTGACGGAAATCATTCACCATATCGATCTTGAAAATATTGGGTTTTGCTTGTAAAGATAGAAGCTGACTTTGGAAGCAAAAGGGGATTCATTATTTCACAAAAAGGACACTTGGGGAGCAAATGAAAAAAGGAGCAATGATTAATCTTTTAGCTTTAAGATGGAGCAATATATTGGAGGACAATAGGCCTACCACATACTTTGATAAAGTAAACACGAGAATATATATATATATATATATATTTATATGTTCAACATAAAAATATAAAACTCGTGAATTATGTTTAGTCAATAATTATATTATCATAGTTTTGAATATATCAAAACAATCATCAAGAAAAAGGTCAGGGATAAAAAAAAAATGTAAAATTCGTCATATGATCTAACATATATTATTTTTTGGTAATCTAATTTATCAAAATTCAATATTTGGCACATGAATTAACAACTTCTTTTCCATTTTTAGAATTTTTTCGTCAAAATACTAACATGTTGTCGGATATGTCAGCAATATCTAACGCATTGTTCGAGTTAGATAATACAGAATAATTTAAATTTTATGGTCATAATTAGTCGAATTTTTTTAAAAAAAATTGCTTACAAAATTCAAAAATAATCCATATAAGTAAAAAGACATTATTTATTGTATTATAAATCAAAGTTGTTTAAGCTAATAACTCACAGATAAAATGTCTCCATCGTGCCTTAAACTTTACTGTCATTAATGGTTAATTAATCACTATAATAGTCAATTAATTTATCCAATTGTGGTCCGTCGAGTGGATCCCATTTCCCATAATTAGAACAAGAAAAACTTAACATTTTTTTTTACTAATTAGTCATAAGTCAATTCAGGGTCCTATTTTCTTCCGTTAATTAAACCCTTAATTTTTTTGAAAAATTTTGAGTTTCCATATTCGATGGAACTTAAATCGTACTACAAGACAAAAAGGTTGCGTGCAGATAATATGCCCCGTTAATTTGGGGTCGGAATTATATATATTTATATTATAAATTTTAAAAAGAATAAAATGGGGACCTTAAGCTAGACAAAATCCATACAATACTACATCAAACACTTCATATTTTTTCGAGCTTCACCAGCTGCCAAGGGAGATGAAATTATGCAACATTTTCGAGTAAAATTCCTGCCATAATATCAAGTCGACGTTCTGTCAAAGCATTGTTCAAACTCAAGCAAAGTTCTAACTATTTTCGAGTAATTCCTTTTACATGATTTTTTTATTCAAAAACAACCAAGTAAGTGGGATTTTTGTTTTAACTTGATATATATGTTTTAAAACCAAGCAACATGTATGTATTATATGTTTTTAAAATCTGATTTATGAAATCTATATTTCCAAAGCACTGGAACTTTGTGAACTAATGGTAGAAATATATTTTCTGAACATGCATGATTTCTGATTCCTGATTTTTAGTCTCATCCCTTAAATGATAGAACATATAAGAGAAGAATGAAGACCAATTAGATGATAGAGAACAAACTCGGTTCTGGGGATGGTAAGGAAAGATAAGACCACTGCCAATGTTTAAGTTTCATTTTTCTTATTAGTCAAGTTGTATGCTTCCGCACCATAATTAATGTTTTATATTCTGCTGCTGTAAAATATTATTTGATTATTTCGGAGTTGTAAAGACGTTTTCTATTTATGAATAAATAGATTGGTTTGGAAATTATATAGTTCTAAGACTTGTTGTTTGTGAGACAATATTTAAGTAGTATCATAGCCGTCATATTCATAATTCGTTGGGGGAATTTTGGGTGCCTTAGCGCATAGTTTTTGTGAACATCCGCAGATCAGGTACCTCAGGGCCTGAAATTTGAGCTACAGACTACTCAGCATAAAAAATTCGATGAACGGGCTCTCAACACCACCAGAAGGCGAGGCAGCACAAGAAATTCGAGGCTCTGGCACCAAGGAACCTGGTACTCGACGCCACTAACCAGACACCTATGTTGCGCTCCAATTTTTGAAAATCTTGTAGAACCTATAACTTTTTGTATGAAATTCGGAATTTTATTCCGTAAAATATTCTGAAAACCTTACGATGTAGGCTATCCATCTCTATCAAAATCTTAAAATTTTCTTAGTTTTGGAAATTTCTCAAAAATGTCGTTCGGCTCTTGTATTGCACCAAAATACTTGAAACTACTTGATTGATTCTACTTTAAGTCAATTTAACTTATCCTAATCATTTTGAGTTGTTGAAACTAATTTTTTTTAATCACCGATTCTAGTGAAGATTTACAACCTATTTTTATTTATCTTCTGTATGCTTTCATATCTAAATTGAAATCAATAAAAGTTTATTTAATCTATTTATTGATTGTATTCATGTTTGAGCCACCTTTATTTCATATATCTCTTCATATTTTGGAATAACTTAGAAACATTCATGCATATAGGAAATGGCCGAAAGAAATCATAAAAACCGCAACCCTTGATACGCTAATAACAACGAAAACATCAACAACAAAGAGAATGCACCATCACCTCCATCAACATTTCACCTGAATCAAGCAGATATAATGGCTATAGCCACCATTGTGGCAACGACGCTCCAAGGATTGATGCCCAAACATCAACAAGCCACCACCTCCACCCCTATCTCAAAATAGGATCAAGTATCACTACGAATCCCTAATGAAGAAACGGGTTCCAACATCCAACGACAACTCGGATCTAGAAGTAGCTCACAACTAGACAAAACAGATTTAGACCCAACTTCAATTACTCAAAGTCCCTGAAGGATTTAAGTTGAATGTAGTAACACCATTATTAGAGGATAAAGCAAGAAAATGGTGGGAGACGATTTCACCAACTATGACAGGAACTATGCCGATCACTTGGCCACAATTTCGAGAAGCTTTTCTGAAGCAGTACTATCATGCAGATGTTAGACTACAGATGTTAAGTGAGTTTGAAAAATTAACTCAAACTCCATATTTAACTTTAGTGGATTACACTTCCGAGTTCATTGTTCAGCTATGGAAGTTTACCCACCCATGAGCTTTGCTAATTTGATGAGAGCAGTCATTAGAGTTGAGACATATATTAAACACCGAGAGGAAGAAAATAAGGACAAACATCCTCATCTTGGCTAGTATTCACAACAGAGCCTTCAATTCAAGATGCTCATATTTGTAGGCAATCAGTCCACTAGTAACCCAACCAAGGGACCTAATGAAACCAAATGACAAACTTGTGGGTTATCTCACACAAAAGAATGTTGATGAAATAGTGGAGCTTTTTTCCATCGTGGAATGATGGACCACCGCCTTGCTCAGTGCCCATACCCAGCCCAAGATATAATCTAACTGATGGAACAACTCCTAACCAAATAAAGAAGAACAAACCTAACGCTCGAATATACGCTTTAAAACAAGATGAAGCTGACAACCCAAAAAAAGTGCTAGCAGGTATCATTCTAAATAAAAACAATGCCCCCTTATGTGCTATTTGATTTTAGTGCTACACATCTTGTTTATAACTTCAATTTTTACTAGAAATTGGTAATTAAGCCTAATAACTTAGAAGAACCTTATAGAATAAGACCAGCAAAACTCGATTAAGAGTTCTAGTCTTTTTAAGCGATATTCTTTTCTACCCCCTAAGCAATGGAAGCTTCAAAAAACACCTTTGGATTACTCTCCAGATCTCAAGGGAGAAAGATCTTAATGCTAAATTCCATTAGGACCCCGATAACGCGTTAGGGTTAGTGAAGCTCAATTTCATGTAAGGAATAAGAAATAAAATTCCTCAAACCATTCTGAAATCCTCATGAATTATATTTTCAATTCTTGTTAAAATATTATGACTTTTTTTATATTGATTCTGCACCAAAAAGTTTTAAACTACCAATTAATGTCTATTTAAACTTATCAAATAATATCGTTCATATTCAAGCCAACCCAAGTTTCGAGGAAGAAACTTTCAACAAGAAGAGAGGGATGTAAAGCCCTGAAAAATAATGGCACAATTAAGCACACAAATTCCAAGGGACATACTCAGCTGAATACACCTGGACTTCTAACAACCTTCATAGGAGCAACCTGATGATATTTAAATGGAATAAATGGCTATGAATAGATGACCTTTCAGTTCACCTTCGGAGGCCTATAAATAAGGACCTTAAGCTAGACCCGAGACACACAATACTACATTAAACACTTCATGATTTTTGGAGCTTCACCAGCTGCCAAGGGAGACAAAATTCTTCAACGTTTTCGAGTAAAAGTGTTTCCATAATGTTGAGTCAAATTTCTGTCCAAGCATTGTTCTAACTCAAACAAAGTTTTAACCATTTTTGAGTCTGTCTTTTTACACGTCTTTCTTATTCAAGAACAACCTAGTAAGTTTTCTTTTTGTTTTAACTCGAGATATATGTTTTATAAACACATTCGAAAATTGCATGTGAAAGTGTTAGACATAATTTAATTGTGGTGAAAAGAGTCAAAACCAGTAGGCCGTAATAGCTAAATCAGAAGACAATATAAATTGACAGAAGCTGTAGTTTTAAAAAGTACTTATCGACTTATAAAAGCAGAAGCAGAACTCGGCTTATAAAAGCAGAATCAGAATTTTGAAAAGCAGAAGCATAACTTATCAGAACTTAATGTCTTTTGTTACCGTTTACCTAGTACTAAGCATTAATTGCACCATTAATGTTGTACAAAGACATTTAATGCTCCTTACTAGTTTTGGTATGAAACAAGACTGATTACTCTGAAATTTTCTGCAGGACCCTTTTAGGTGATAAAGCTGATTCCACTCAGAAGTCACAGAAACCATTTTTCATTATAGACGTTGGATTCAAAGTTTTTTACATATAAGGGTCAATCCTTTATAGAAGAAAAGATCATTATTATTATCAAAGCATCGAGCATTCCAACGATAGTTTGAGCTATCAACAACTACTACTTATCTTCAAGCTCAACATACAGAAAAGAAGCACAAGCTTTATAATAAACATCTGATCTTTTGAGATCATTTTGTGCTTTTGTTTCTTCACCTCTTCACAAGCTATACACTTTACTACATCATGTTGAGAAGAGTCTGTAATATGGGAATGAGTCTTTTTCAGAACTTTACTGTATTACATTGTGTTGTGTGAAACTAAGAGTTTCAATAGGCGAAGGATAAGTACTACTGAAGTGGGTGTGTACAAGTGTTGTACTGTAAAAATCAAAATCTTTTAGTAATACCTTCTGGAAACAGAAGAAGGGGAGACGTAGAAGATTTTATCTTTGAACTTCCAGAAACAATAACTGTTCCATTGTCTACTGTTTTACTATTTTCATCCTCATATCATCATATCGTTTCCGCACTTATTATTATGATCTGCTGAATATTTATTCGAACAAGATAAGCAACAATCTCTAACAGGATTCTAACACCCTTTGAAAAAACGTCCAACAAAGGAACGAGTTTATTAACCCCCCCTCTAAACTCGATATGATCTCCAACAAGTGGTATCAGAGCCGTTTTCTGTTTAAAATCATGAAGGATATGATTGTGAGGAAAAGTACTGGTTTTGCTGTTCAGATCAGCATGATGTTGAAGAATGCTAGTTTTTCACTTACTTCTGAACATGATGGTCATCTGTTACTATGGCCGATGCTGATAATGTACTTGCTTTAAGGCCTAAGCCAACTGTGGCTGAATTTGTCGCCCTGAAAAAGGACATTGGTGATGCTCAAATTGAGGCTCTAGCTCCTCAGAAGAAAATCAAGAGGAAGAGAGTAGTTGTTTTGACTAACTCAGACAAAACCATTTCGGAAGAGTCTGCTGCTCCAACCCAAGCCTCACTTCAAGGCACCCCCAGCAAAAAGAAATCCAGAACCACCATTCACCTCAAGAAAACAGCAGTCGTTGCTGATCTTGATACTGTCCCTCTGAGACAAGTGTTCCCAGAAGCTACCTCATCTAAACCAGAATCTATCCCCTCTTCGAAACTAGCAGCCATCCCCACTACCACACCTTCTAATTCTTTTTAGACTCTCAGACCCGCTTCTGGAGTTGTTATTAGAGAAGCTCATGCAGGGTCTTCTTCTTTTAAACATGTAATGCATGTATCAACATCAGATAAAGGCAAGGGAAAACTCGTTGAAGAATCACAACCTTTTGATGCCAAGTCATTTACTCTTACTGCTATTAATCTTCACTTGGAAGAAATTGAAAAATCTGCTAGTGAAAACATGAATTTCTTTGACGATTGACTTAAGGTTAGAGTTTTTCACCCAATCATATACTTGAGATCACCAGGTGTCTATGCAAAAATGGTGAAGAATGAAATGAAAGTATTTGCTGCTGCTAAGACTGATAATGTGATTGAGGCAATGAACAGATGGAATTACATTTTTGAGCAGCTCAAATGCCAGAATCCGGATTCTGTTTTGAAGACCTTGAAGTCAAATTTTGATGACAAGAATCCTACTCCTGCTCAGGATCAGAATGTGATTCAAATTTGGACTGATCTTTTGCAATTGATGAATGAACAACTTCTTGCTCAAGAACAGGCCTCTGGAGAGCCGTTGCAGTACCAAGTAGGTGATGTCCCAGACTTTCACAAAATTAAGCCAGTTGAGGAAAGGACCACAGCTCCTTCAGAAGCTAAGGTTTTCAGTACTCCTGCATCGTCGACATTGCCTACCAAATCTTCATCTCTGATTTCTGTTCATGAGTTGGCATCAGTAGATGAAGTTATTCAATCAATTGTTCTATCTGCTACTGCACCAGAAGCATCTCAGGTTGCTGAAGTGGGAATTCCAGAAGGTAACCAAGAAGCTCAACCAGCAGACCAGACTATGGATGAATCAGATGCTGTTCAATCCTTATCACTGCCAAACTTGGAGAGATTTTATGCTGAACATCAAGCAGAAATGAAAGCTCTATTGGATGACCCATCTGAATCTAATCCAGTTGTTGAACCTCTGGAATCCACTGACACCATTGTTGTTGTGCCCCAACAAGAACATAGAGCAGAACCTGAACATTCTACTGTTGCTAAAGGAACTTCTGCTGAACTGTCTGCAGAACCGTCTACTGCTCCACCAGAAATTGCCCCTTCTACTGCTTTGATTGTCCCTCCTGCTGATTCTCCTACTCGCATCGCTCATCTTGCGGAGACAACGTATGCTCGAAAGAACTCTATTCATGGAAGAGCAATTTGATCTTGAGTTTCAGATAGACATTCTCTAAAGAAATTCTAACAATCTTTCAGAGATTGTTAAACAGTTGTCCTTCGAACATGTTGGTGAGGTTAGTGCCACAAAATTCTTCCGTGACCGCATCTCCAAAGAGGTCACTCGCACGGCTGAATCATTGGCCAAATTGCATGTTGAAACCAATATTTTTCGACATACTGTTCTCTCAAGTCAGGGGAACATCTTGATTGGACAAGCTGATATCATTAAGAATGTCTCTGATCATGATTCAACTATTCATTCAGTCTCCACCAAAATTGAAGCTATGGATTCGAGGCTTGAAACTATTGATGCCATGATTGAGTCCCAATCTCAATCTATTTATGATCTTAATGAACGAGTCATGAATCAGGCACCTATTCTGGAGATGCTGAATCATGGCATTATTTCTCTTACTGGCCGGATGGATGATTTACTTTCTCGAATTCAGGCCAGTGATGCCAAAAATGGGGAAGCAGAATGTAGGACAAAAGAAGGCAGAACTGGAGGACATCATGCAAAATCCTCCTTCAGAAATCAAGATCCTCAGGATGAGGAAACAATGTTCAGAGACATCGGCACTGATGATTAAACTGATGATTAAACTCTCTTAAACTCTTGTGTTTAATTTAATTATCAGTTATCTTGTTATATTTGCTATCTGCTTTTTGATATAACTGATGTTCTTCATCTTTACTAACTTCTAGGTTTTGACATCACCACAAAGGGTGAAATTGTTAGACATAATTTAATTGTGGTGATGAAAGTCGAAACCAGTAGGCCGTAATAACTAAATCAGAAGACAATATAAATTGACAGAAGCAGTAGTTTTAAAAGTACTTATCGACTTATAAAAGCAGTAGCAAAACTTGGCTTATAAAGGCAGAATCAGAACTTTGAAAAGCAGAAGCATAACTTATCAGAACTTAATGTCTTTCGCTTGATCGTTACAGTCTTAAATGTTACCGTTACTTTACCTAATACTAAGCATTAATTGCACCATTAATGTTGTACAAAACATTTAACGCTCCTTACTAGTTTTGGTATGAAACAAGACTGATTACTCTGAAGCTTTCTGTAGGGCACTTTTTAGGTGATAAAGCTGATTCTACTCAGAAGTCACAGAAGCCGTTTTTGATTATAGACGTTGGATTCAAAGTTTTCTATATATAAGGGTCAATCCTTTATAGAAGAAAAGATCATTATTATTATCAACACATCGATCATTCCGATAGTTTGAGCTATCAACAACTACTACTCATCTTCAAGCTCAACATACAGAAAAGAAGCACATACTTTATAATAGACATCTGATCTTTTGAAATCATTTTGTTCTGCTGTTTCTTTACCTCTTCACAAGCTATACATTTTACTACATCTTGTTGAGAAGAGTCTGTAATCTGGGAAAGAGTCTTTTCCAAAACTTTGTTGTATTACATTGTGTTGTGTGAAACTAAGAGTTTCAGTAGACGAAGGATAAGTCCTACTGAAATGGGTGTGTACAAGTGTTGTACTGTAAAAATCAGTCTTTTAGTGATACTTCTGGAAACAGAAGAAGGGGAGACGTAGAAGATTTTATCTTCGAACTTCCAGAAACAATCACTGTTCCATTGCCTACTGTTTTACTGTTTTCACCCTCATATCATCAGATCGTTTCCGCACTTATTATTGTGATCTGCTGAATATTTATTCGAACAAGATAAGCTATAATCTCTAACAAGATTCTAAAACGTCCAACAAAAGAACGAGTGTATTCACCCTCCTCTAAACTCGATATCGATCCCCAACAGAAAGTCATATATAAAAAATTTTAATGAAAAAACAAGTCAATTATTTAAATTTATATATATTTTAGGAGATAAATGTCTACATTTATGAAATAAGGTACGTCTCAATTTTTAGAATTGAGAGAGATAAGTTGTTGTGTTTGGAAATGTAAGTAATCTTAATTTTTATGATAACAAAACTTATTTTAACATATTACTCAAATGTGTATTTGATAGATGTCAGTTTAAAATGCTAAATTATTTGAATATAATTCTAGAACAACTTATTTTTTAGTGCATCTGATTGTTTTGGCCGTATCTCATAACTTGGTAATCCAAATAACCAGCCATCCAAATGGTTGTACAACTTACTCAAAAACTCACAAGTCATATATTTGACATATTCGAGGAATTTGGATGTTATCTAGGCGAACCGGTAGTCATAAAATCTATCTAGATGAAAAATAAACAACAACATGATTGACATGAGCAGCTTTCTCTTATCTCGGTTATCCAAATTGAACTTTTACGAATTTAAAAAATTGTTCTATAAATCATCTTCACAAGTCAAAATATGAATCGGAGCCTAAGAAATTGATAAATTTCATTGAAGATGTCGGTTTTGCACAAGATGAAGAAAATTGTTTCATCTTGTATATGATCACTTATTTTGAGCAGCTTTCTCTGACAAGAACTCGGAATCGAGTGATTCTTGATTATATGAAAATCCAAGACAAAGGGATACAAATTTCATATTCATCACTTTTCCCAAAGATCGAAGAATCAGTTATAATTAAGAAAAATGACTATTTAGACCACCATTTAGCCGGACCAGACACCATCCATCCGGACCAGACACCAACTAGTCAATCAGAGATCATAAAATTCAACTATCTCAAAAGCTATCAATAACCCATATATGACTGTTTAAGTATCATAAATTATCCAGAACTCTTCCAAATGGCTATATTCTTGTATCTAATGTCTATATCATTTTTTAAGACCATAAATATAACACTTTGAATATTAAATAAGAGCTTTTTATGGAGATTGAAAGCATGGAAAGATTATAAAAGAAGTTAGAATAAGAGCAAATCCAAGAAAATAAAGGAAGATGAAAAAGAAGAGAGATGAGCTTTCATAGATGAGACATCTATACCAAATCAAGTTTGTAGAACACACTTCCATATTCAAGAATAGAAGAAACATCATTTGAAAATAGCTCATTCACACAAAAGAGAGATATATTTCATAGAATAATTGAGCGAGAGTCTTTACGACAGAAGAAAGAGAGATGTAGAAGAATTTTTCATTTGAACTTCCATAAGCAAATTTTTGCCTCTTTATTTTATTGCTTTTTATTTATTTTTACTGTTTTGGTAGACATTGTTGAAAGATTTTATGTGTTTTCTAAAATACAAAAATATTGTATACAATTTTTATTATTTCAACTTACATTCGATTCAAATGCTTTCCAAAATGCTAAAATAGTTTTTAGAGGAATATGTTGAGTATTTTCAGTTCGATTTGAAAACCAAACTCAATATAATCTCTTGATGCTTGGTTTATTTTTAAACATTTCAATGACAAGCTACTGTAGTTCTCAAATTTTTAAAAGAGTTTATTCACCATATCTCTATACTCAATTTCGACCCTAACACAAGTTGTGATTTTGGGATCACTCTAAAACCAAATAACGTGTATCCATAATTTTGGAGGATTTTCGTGATATCAGATTTAGAAAAAAAAAATTATGTTTTGGTAGATAATATAAAACGAATGAAAACTCATCGATTCACACGAACCACATCAATTTTCAGATAATTTCCATCATTTAGGCCTTTGAAATAACATTTTTCCGTTCTTAATGGTTTGGTATAGTCTTAATTCCTATCTCCTAAATAAATCATTATTTAATTTTCATACATTTACGTCCATTTCATGTATGAGAAAATCAATTGTTAGAAACAAAAGATTTTATCAAATTTTCAATAAAATAATTTACTTGATTGATCTTAAAGAAACAACACTGGTCGTGCTTTTTAAATCAATTTCTTCCTTTCTAATTTAATTTGATTGCATCACTATTGCGTCACCAATATGTGTGAGCTCCAGATTTTGATTTCACAACAATATATATATATATATATATATATATATAGACACACACACACAAAATATTTATTTTCCACGCGTGCCATAAAATTATCTTTTTGTTTCTGTTAAAAAAATTGAACCATCATTCTGTTGCTTATATATGTAGCACGTAAATTCAAGATTTATAGAACACAAACTTGTGAAATTTGCAGGATTAAGTATTTTTCATTTTATCGATAATAACAATGTAACTTTTTTATATATTTGTTCCAGTGATCAGATGATAACGATGTAACTCAAAATTTTTTTTTTATATGTTTGTTCTAGTAAATTAGCTATCTTATTTCAGCTTTCCATTATATGATTCAATAGTAATCAGTATTATGAAAAATTGATTTTATGTTAAAATTTAATTAATTTTACTACCAATCGTATTGTTTAAAGATATATAAATTGTAATACACACGTGGTTTGTATATTATATTTTTCTAGTTATTTTCATGCATATATTTTAAGAAAGTTGATATTTACATTTCATTTTGTGTTAGATGCATTCCACTTTGTTGGAATATTATAAAGTTTCAGAGTTTGACAAATAAATCTGCAATAGAACTGAAGAAACAAACTGAACGGACGTACTCAAGAGATCGTAACTGAAAAAAGACTTATCGAAATTATATGGATTAAGAACTGAAGTTTTTATAAGTATAAATGAGTCTTAAAACGATGACACGAAGTTCAGTAAACGAATTGATAATTAGAAATGAAGATTTCGCATAACTGAACTAGAAAAACCTTTTTCAACTGAAGTATTTAAAACTGAAATGACATCAGTTAGAATTGGTGTTGTCTAGCCAAACTTATTTGTCAATCAGTTGACTCTTGATCAATTAGTCCACATTATCAGTTGTAGTATCAGTCGACATACTGACAGTTCGTACCAAAGCAGAGCATATGAAATAGAGCAGAACAGTCTGATACTTCGTACTACTGTCAAATAAATTCATCAACTTGGACTAAAAGACGATTCAACGGATATTAGTCATTAAATGCATTCAATATGATCATTGAAATCGAAGACTATATATAGCTGATCGATTCAGTTGAAGAAGATTTGTGAAATATACTGGACAAATTATATACGATCATCAATCAGTTGCGATATACTCTCAAACATTTCTCAGTTTACAAATTGCACACTCAAGCTCTTATTTTCGTTGTATTTATTTGTAACATTCAGGCTATTCTTTAAAAGAGATTCAATTATTTACTGTAAGATATGAAAAACTAAGAGTTTCAATTTGGTAGTGTATAAGTCCAATACATCAAAGTCTTTTAGCGAAAAACCTATCCTGGAGATAGCAGCGACGACGTAGAAGTATTTAAAGACTTCGAAATATCCATAAAAATCATCTGTTCTATTTTGTTATCTATTTAGTTTTTACAGTACCTCACCTTTAGTATTCAATATATATTTCAGTATAATTCCGCACTATCATTAATTGATATATTTATATCGATAAACAAGATTTTAGGATCAGTTCAATTAAAGAACTGATTCATATTCAAAAGATAGCAAAAAGCCAAAGTTTTTATTCAACCTCATTTCTAAATAATCCAACTGCATTAACCGATCCTATTACACTTTATGGATAAAATATGTATCAAATTTATTTACAAATAAAGTGCAAACAACAAAATATGAAATATAAAGATTAGCTCTCATATTTTAATGGGTATTGTTTAAATTTGTTAATGGATCCACCATGATATCGGGTATGATTTATGTGACCATGTATGATTTATTAGTGAAAGCCCATGATTTTAAATTAAAACCAATATAATATAATTTATAAATAGTTGCCCTACATTTGCATACTAATACAAAAAAATTCCTATGGGACGGTCTTATGAGTCAATTTGTGAGACAATTTTTTTATTTGGATCACCCATGAAAAAATATTATTTTTATGTCAAAAATATTACTTTTTATTGTAAATATGAGCATGACCGACCGATCTTACGAATAAATTTCCGTGTGTGTCTCACAAAAAACCTATTCATACTAATATTGGGTGAAAAAAACACCCCTGCAATAAATTATTATTATAAAATTACCCGTTTTTTTTTTAAATTAATTACTCAGAAGATTATTTTACAATTGAAGAATAGATTTTTTACGATTGAATCTCTAACCCAAAAAACAAATTTTCATCATCTTTGTTGTTGGAGTTGCATAATCCCCTCCCCATTGTGGGAGAGACGGAGTTCAAAGTTCAAACCCTAGTGACAACAAAACTCTTGCCCATATTTTTATAAAATTAAATAAACAAATAAAACAATCCATTGAAGACTTCGAGGTTCGGATGACAACGAGTTTGCTTATAATACCTGAGCTGTATACAACTTTCAGTAGGTTTGGGAATTCTAAAATTGGTATTGGGTCAAATACGAGTAATAGATCTTATGTATGCAATATTATAAATGCAGAATTTAAAAACAGGAATTTAAGTTTAAGAATTTAAATGATTTTTATAGATTTGATGTTCCTCCAGTTTTTAATTGTATACAATCTTTGAAGGATTATATGTAAAGCATATTTTTGTAAAGAACACCATTAAACCTTTAACGACATTATTTAGGAGGTTTAGCCGGCCATATATATGTGTGTGTGTGCAGTTTTGATATATTGCACAGTCACCGTGCACACTTGTGTGAGCACTGATGAGGTGACACCCGTTTATTGGAAGTATAATTTTTTATATTTCATCACATCCAATAGATGAATGTCCCCTTATTGTTACTCACATAAATATGCATGGTGGGTGCGCAACATATCAAAAATATATATGTATATATAAGTATATATAATATCGATACAAGTATTTTACACTACAAGAAAATCTTAATTCAACAACACGTCAAACACAACGGTTTTTTTATAAAAACCGTCGTGCTTTTTCTTTTAACAACGATTTCAAGAAAAATCGTTGTCGTAGGCTAAAAAAACCCGCTCATAGACAACAGTTTCTTAAAAACCGTTGTCTTTAATATGTCTACGACAACGGTTTTTAAAAACCATTGTCTATGAGCGTGTTTTTTTGGGCTACAACAACGATTTTTAAAAACCGTTGTCTATGAGCGTGTTTTTTTTTATACAACAACGGTTCTTAAAAACCGTTGTCTATGAGTGTGTTTTTTTTTGGGCTACAACAACGGTTTTTAAAACTGTTGTCTATGAGTCTGTTTTTTTTAGATAAAACAACGGTTTATAAAAACCGTTGTGAATTGGCTTTTTTTTTGGCAAACGACAACGTTTTCTTAAACCGTTGTGGATTAACGTGTTTTTTTTGGAGATACGACAATGGTTTTAGTGAACCATAACCGTTGTGGATTACGCGTTTTTTTTTGGAGAAACCACAACGGTTTTAGTTAAGCGTTGTTAAAATAACGACGGTTTAAAACAAAAACTATCACTAAAAGCAACGTTTTTTAAACCGTCGCTACATTAAAATTACGACAGTTTTCCCAAATCGTCGCCCATATTAGATTAGAGACGATTTGACAGAAACCGTCGCTACTGTAAATCGGTGACGGTTTGAAAAAAACCATCGCTATTGTAAATCGGCGATGGTTTGACAAAAATCGTCCCTATTGTAAATCGGCCGACGGTTTGACAAAAACCGTCGCTAATAGCGACAGTTGTTTAACCGTCGCCAATTTAAGTTTTCCCAAATCGTCGCCGATATTAAATTAGCGACGATTTGACATAAACCGCCGCTACTGTAAATCGGCGACGGTTTTTAAAACCGTCGCTATTGTAAATCGGCGATGGTTTGACAAAAATCGTCACTATTGTAAATCGGCGACGGTTTGACAAAAACCGCCGCTAATAGCGACAGTTGTTTAACCGTCGCCAATTTAAAATGGTAACCGCCGCAATTTTAAATTTACGACGGTTAAAAAACCGTCGCTATTCGCGACGAATAAATAAAAACCGTCGCTAATAGCGATGGTTTTTGGTAAAACTGTCGCTAATAGCGACAATTATACCATAAGCCGTCGCAAATTGTCTATAAATACTCGCATTTTCGTTCCATTTCCTCCCGCATCTACAATACATTTTCCTCTCTAGTACGATTTTAGTTTCGATTTAAGGTAAGTTTTTTCGTTTCAATTCTTAGTAATTTTTATTTTTATTTAAGATTATGAATTATTGGTACAACGACGACGATTTGCTAGGTAAGTTTTTTCGTTTCAATTCTTGGTAAATTTTAAATTTTTATTTAAGATTATGAATTATTAGTACAACGACGCCGATTTGCTAGAAATTGCTATTGAACATGTTAAAGAGAATCCTCATTTGTTGACATATTTTTTGACGGCTGTTGTAAGGTCCGAGATTATATCATTTTAATCCGAGATTATTTAATTTACGAATTTTGGAATGATGAATTAAATTCCACGATTTTTGTAATTAATTAGGATTGAAATGGAATTAAAAAGAGTTTTGAGGACCAAATTCCAAATAGTGAAGAATTCAGGGGCTAAAGTGCAATTTTGGGACTTGAGTGGGACACTTGTCATGCAACTTGATATATAAAGTTCAATTCTCCTCCATTATTCAGCCAAGGGAAACGAGAAAGAATACCGAGAATTCATAAATTTTCATTTTGCTTTGAATTGTGATTTTTAAAGAACCGTCTATCAGAATTTGAATCCGGACACAGTACTGTACTCCTCTCGTCGACAGCTACAACCGAACGTAAGTTTTATTGAGGTCTATTATCATTTGAAATTATGATATTGGAGGAATTATTATTTGATTATTATTAGGTGTTCTGGAAATACTACACATCGTAGAATCGAAACCGGATTGAAGAACATATTGATTATGGAATTGTTATGATTTTCTGATTATATTGATTGAGATTGGTCAGATTTGGATTATTGATTGATTACAGATTGTAGCGGGTATGGGTTATGATTTGTAATTGATATCTGTTGATATTGTATTGACGGGGATATCGAAATTGTTCCGTTATGCTGTTGATTTGAAATAAATTCAGATTAATCAGATTTAGTATTGAATTGGGAATGGAATATTGATATTATGATTCTCGATATGTCGTTTAAGATTTACAGAGACAGTCTTGAGTTCAGAACTGATATTGCTTCAGACCGAGACTACGAACGAAAGGTATAAGTCAATGTGGTACTGGGAGATCGACTCAAGTAGGATATACTTGAGTTTCCCTAAATCACATACTTCTTATTATTATGTTCATTGCTTTGACTTGATATGCTTGTTCTATGGATGTATAGAAAGCAGGTATTAGTCGAGTGATCTTGTGACAGAAGTGCCTGATAGTGGTGGGATCGCCACGGGCACATTGCACGATGTCACAAGATAGTGTATTGGCGATAGTGCCACACTCTGTGACGGATAGGTCAAGACACTGGATGTTTGGTTTTATCGACGTGGATAGAATCGGAGTTTCTTCTATTATTGCTTGGTCGATATAGGAATACCAATGTCTGGAAACCGGGATCCCTAGACTAGGATTGAGTCTAGTCTGAGTCGTGGAGTCACGAGCATTGTCGACAATTTTATATTGATTATGTTTCAGATTTTGATACATATTGCTGTTATATGTCCATGCTTTTATGTTTATCATATGATTGCATGTTCGTTGATTTATACTGGGATTATATTCTCACCGGAATTATCCGGCTGTTGTCGTGTTTGTATGTGTGCATGACAACAGGTGGGACAGGATCAGGGTCGAGGAGATGACGAGAGATCATGAATAGAGTGGAGACCACGGACTTTGACGTTGCTGTAGATAGGGTTTGAACACTTGATAGCTAGTTGTTGAACTTTCGTCTGTATTGAATGTATGTTGTACAGGACTTGTACCTCATGTTATACTGATATGTATACTAGTATAATTTTCATTACGTTCCGCATTTAAAAAAAAATGAGACCCTGTTTATTAAAATTGATTAAATGGTCCCAATGACGATTTTGAACTTGATTAGCGTCTGGGTCCCCATAACAGGTGGTATCAGAGCGATAGATCCTATAGATTGAGATAGAAGCTAGTGAGCGGGGTAGATTGAGTTTTCTTTCCTGCTTGTGATTGCTAGCATGATTTACTGCTTTAATACATGTTTACTTGATTATCTGATTTTGATATGGTAATATGTTTTATTGAGAATGAATCAGCACCGATTCTAGATCAGCGGTAAGATGATCAGAAAGGGACTGAGACAGATTTGTCAACTGTGATTGCTAACCCTTTTGATAATCAGATATGCCTCGCCAAAGAGTACCGGAACAGGGTAGCACTTCGAATCCTCCAATGGATGTGACAGCAACACCGATGGAGACATTTCTGAAGAGATTTCAGTCGTTTCATCGACCTACACTGAAGGGTACTGAGACAGCAGTGGATTGTGAGAGTTGGCTGGATGACATTGAGATGCTGTTTGAGTCCTTGGATTACACTGATGAGCGGAGAGTGAAACTGATAGGGCACCAGTTGAATGATGTGGCAAAGAACTGGTGGATTACAACAAAGCGGGCATTGGAGCATCGAGGTACGACTATTACCTGGAATGTGTTTAGAACTGAATTTTATCAGATATTTTTCCCTGTCATACAGAAAGGATAAAGGTCCTGAGTTTGCGAATTTGAGACAAGGGCAGTTGAACATTGAGGAATATGTGTCTAAATTCTCTACACTACTGAGATTTGCTCCACATGTGACCGAGAATGAAGAAGCTGTGGCTGATCAGTTCATCAATGGCTTGAATCCGGAGATATTTACAATGGTGAACACCGGGCGACAAACAACTTTGCTGACGCCCTGAACAGAGCAAAGGGAGCAGAAGCTGGTCTAATGAGACAAGAGAAGCTTCATATGTTGCCCCAGCACCGATACCACAGCAACCCCCTCCCAGATTCGAGAGTGGTAGCAGCAGTGGTGGAAAGAAGGACTATTTGAAAGCCAGAGGAAGACAGTTTAAGAAGTCTGGCAGCAGTTCTTCCAGTTCCAATGGCTCGAGACAGACTGGTCAGAGCCAAAGTTATACAGGACCATATTGTAGCACTTGTGCAGGGAAGCATTCCACAGAGCAGTGCAGAGGAGTGTTTGGCTCTTGTCGTATATGTCGACAGCAGGGACATTTTGCCCGAGTATGTCCCCAGAGAGGTGCACAGGGATCCCAAGCAACAAAGTCATCTGGATCAGTGGCTCAGACCGGGAGACGACCATCTGCTGTCCATTCTTTCCAGCCAGCACCGTCTACCCAGTCATAGCAGAGGCCAGGAGGAAGCCAGACAGTGAGCCAGCCTCCGAGACAGCAGGCCAGAGTTTTTGCTTTGACTGAGGAACAGGCACAGGATGCACCTGATGATGTCGTTGCAGGTAACTGTTCTATTTCTGGTTACCCTGCTTATGTATTGATTGATACTGGTGCATCACATACATTTATTTCTGAGAGATTTGCATTGATGCATGCATTACCTGTTGAGTCCCTATATATTGTAGTATCTGTCTCTTCTCCTTTGGGGACATGTTTGATATCAGTGAAGTCTGTTAGATCGTGTATACTGCAGTATGATGGGCATGAGATTGAGTTAGAATGTATTGTGCTTGGGATATCTGACTTTGATTGTATTATCGGTATCGATATGTTGACCAAGTACAGGGCTACAGTCGATTGTTTCCACAAGATTGTAAGATTCAGACCTGAGATGGCTGATGAGTGGAAATTTTACGGTAAGGGTCCTCGAGCCAGAATTCCTTTGATATCCGTATTATCTATGACTCGATTTTTGCAAAAAGGAGCGGAAGGATTCCTTGTCTATTCAGTTGATTTACTGAAGTCGAGTCCATCATTGGCGGACTTGCCAGCGGTGTGTGAGTTTGCTGATGTCTTCCCAGATGAGATTCCTGGATTGCCTCCCATTTGAGAGATAGACTTCAGCATTGAGTTGATGCCAGGTACAGTTCTGATTTCTAGAGCTCCGTACAGAATGGCACCGATTGAACTGAAAGAGTTGAAGGATCAGTTGGAGGATTTATTGGCCAAGGGATACATCCGACCGAGTGTATCTCCTTGGGGTGCTCCCGTGTTGTTTGTGAGGAAGAAAGACGGTTCAATGAGACTCTGCATTGATTACCGGCAACTGAACAAAGCAACGGTAAAGAATAAATATCCATTGCCCCGTATAGATGATTTGTTTGACCAGTTGCAGGGTTCTTCTATTTATTCCAAGATCGATCTGAGATCTGGATATCATCAGCTGAGAGTCAGGGATTCTGATATTTCGAAGACAACGTTCAGAACCAGGTATGGACACTATGGGTTTTTTGTCATGCCGTTTGGTTTGAGCAACGCGCCAGCTGTGTTTATGGGTATGATGAACCGTGTATTTCAGAAATATCTCGATGATTTCGTGATTATTTTTATTGATGATATTTTGATTTATTCGAAGAATATGATTGAGCTTGCAGAACATTTGAGAACTGTGTTGAAAATTCTGAGAACTGAGAAATTTTATGCTAAACTGTCAAAATGTGAGTTCTGGTTGAGACAGGTAGTATTTTTGGGTCATATCATATCCGGATATGGTATATCAGTTGATCCCAGCAAGGTTGAGGCTGTGATTTCTTGGCCGAGACCGACATCAGTGCCAGAGATTCGCAGTTTTATGGGTTTGGCAGGATATTACCGTCGGTTTATTAAAGATTTCTCGAGCATTGCCAAATCGATTACTCAGTTAACTAAGAAGAATGCTCCGTTTGTGTGGTCAGAAGACTGTGAGTCCAGTTTTCTGGAATTGAAGAAAAGATTGACCAATGCACCGATACTGACTATCCCCTCAGGTACTGGTGGATTTGTTGTTTATTGTGACGCTTCTCACAGAGGTTTGGGTTGTGTGTTGATGCAGCGAGGGCATGTGATTGCTTATGCCTCGAGACAGCTGAAGCCACACGAGACTCGCTACCCAATTCATGATCTTGAATTGGCAGCCTATGTATTTGCTTTGAAGATCTGCAACACTACCTCTACGGTGAGAAATTTGAAAATTTATTCTGATCACAAAAGTTTGAAATATCTGTTTTCACAATCAGAACTGATTATGAGACAGCGAAGATGGCTGGATTTACTGAAAGACTTTGATTGTGAAATCAAATACTATCCAGGGAAGTCCAATGCAGCAGCTGATGCATTGAGTCGAAAGGTATGTGCTTTATCCTTATCGACAATAGGTGTTTCGAATTTGATTGAAGACTACTGTTTGTCTGGATTGGTATTTGAGACAGATTGTAGACCGTTGAGATTGTCTGCTATACAAGCTGAACTAGAGCTGATTTTGAAGATTAAAGCGGCTCAGAAAGTTGATCAGAAAGTTCAGAAATAGATTGAGATGGTCAGATCAGGTCATCAATCACAGTTTCAGGTACGTGAGGATGTACTGTATGTGAATAATCGTCTTGTTGTGCCGAATGTTTCAGAGTTGAAACAGCAGATAATGACTGAAGCGCACAGCAGTCGATTCAGTATCCATCCTGGTGGCAGAAAGATGTATAATGACTTGAAGACACAGTTTTGGTGGAAGCAAATGAAATCTGATGTCACAGAATTTGTGTCAAAATATCTGAATTGCCAACAGGTAAAGGCTGAAAGAAAGAAACCAGGAGGTCTACTGCACAGTTTATCGACTCCTGAATGGAAATGGGATCACATTTCCATGGATTTTGTGACGCAGTTACCGAGATCCTCCCGAGGTGGTGATGCGATTTGGGTCGTGATTGACAGATTGACCAAATCAGCATGTTTTATTCCGTACCAGATGACATACAGGTATGACCAGATGGCTGAGATTTATGTTAGAGAGGTGGTCAGATTGCACAGAGTGCCGAAGTCGATTGTTTCAGACCGTGATCTTCGGTTCACTTCGCACTTCTGGCAGAGTTTACCGCAGGCTCTAGGTACGAAGTTGTATCTGAGTACCGCATATCATCCACAGACTGATGGACAGTCAGAGCGGACGATCCAGACATTGGAGGATATGCTGAGAGCTGTAGTGCTTGATTTTAGCACTGGATGGCAAGATGCATTGCCACTTTGTGAATTTTCGTACAACAACAGCTATCAGACAAGTATTGAGATGGCTCCATTTGAAGCATTGTATGCAAATAACTGCAAGATCCCCTCTGTATTGGGATGATATCTCTGAGGTTCCTGAGATTGGACCTGATATGATCAGAGAGATGACAGAAGAGGTAAAGCTGATTCAGAAGAAAATGAAGACAGCTCAGGACAGACATGCCAATTATGCCAATATTCGACGAAGAACGTTGGTATTTGAGGTTGGAGACCGAGTATTCCTAAATATTCCACCTTTCAGATGAGTTGTCAGATTTGGCAAGAAAGGGAAGCCGTCTCCACGTTTTATTGGGCCGTATGAGATTCTCGAGAAGATAGGAGATCGTGCCTATCGACTTGCATTACCGCCTTCTCTATCTGGAATACATGATGTCTTTCATGTATCTATGTTACGGAAATATCTTCCCGATGATTCCCATATTATCCAGCCAGGTGAGGCTGAGCTTGATGAGTCTCTGAGTTATATTGAGAAACCGATTCAAATTATTGATCGTACAGAAAAGCAACTCAGAACGAAGACCATCCCACTTTGTGAAAGTCCAGTGGACTCGTCATGGCATTGAAGAAGCTACTTGGGAGACTGAATCAGATATGAGACAGGAATTCCCAGAGTTATTCCACTAATATGAGTTTACTATTTTAGTTTCTGTTATTTCTGATTTGATTACCTGTAATATGATTGCTTGAGATTTCGAGGACGAAATCATGTCGCAGAGGGGGAGAATAGTAAGGCCCGAGATTATATCATTTTAATCCGAGATTATTTAATTTACGAATTTTGGAATGATGAATTAAATTCCACGATTTTTGTAATTAATTAGGATTGAAATGGAATTAAAAAGAGTTTTGAGGACCAAATTGCAAATAGTGAAGAATTCAGGGGCTAAAGTGCAATTTTGCGACTTGAGTGGGACACTTGTCATGCAACTTGATATATAAAGTTCAACTCTCCTCCATTCTTCAGCCAAGGGAAACGAGAAAGAATACAGAGAATTCATAAATTTTCATTTTGCTTTGAATTGTGATTTTTAAAGAACCGTCTATCAGAATTTGAATCCGGACACAGTACTGTACTCCTCTCGTCAATAGCTACAACCGGACGTAAGTTTTATTGAGTTCTGTTATCATTTGAAATTATGATATTGGAGGAATTATTATTTGATTATTATTAGGTGTTCTGGAAACACTACACATCGTAGAATCGAAACCGGATTGAAGAACAGATTGATTATGGAATTGTTATGATTTTCTGATTATATTGATTGAGATTGGTCAGATTTGGATTATTGATTGATTACAGATTGTAGCGGGTATGTGTTATGATTTGTAATTGATATCTGTTGATATTGTATTGACGGGATATCGAGATTGTTCCGTTATGCTGTTGATTTGAAATAAATTCAGATTAAATAGATTTAGTATTGAATTGGGAATGGAATATTGATATTATGATTCTCGATATGTCGTTTCAGATTTATAGAGACAGTCTTGAGTTCAGAACTGATATTGCTTCAGACCGAGACTACGAACGAAAGGTATAAGTCAATGTGGTACTGGAAGATCGACTCAAGTAGGATATACTTAAGTTTCTCTAAATCACATACTTCTTATTATTATGTTCATTGCTTTGACTTGATATGCTTGTTCTATGGATGTATAGAAAGCAGGTATTAGTCGAGTGATCTTGTGACAGAAGTGCCTGATAGTGGTGGGATCGCCACGGGCACATTGCACGATGTCACAAGATAGTGTATTGGCGATAGTGCCACAGTCTGTGACGGATAGGTCAAGACACTAGATGTTTGGTTATATCGACATGGATAGAATCGGAGTTTCTTCTATTACAGTTGGTCGATATAGGAATACCAATGTCTGGAAACCGGGATCCCTAGACTAGGATTGAGTCTAGTCTGAGTCGTGGAGTCACGAGCATTGTCGACAGTTTTATATTGATTATGTTTCATATTTTGATACATATTGCTGTTATCTGTCCATGCTTTTATGTTTATCATATGATTGCATGTTCGTTGATTTATACTTGGATTATATTCTCACCGGAATTATCCGGCTGTTGTCGTGTTTGTATGTGTGCATGAAAACAGGTGGGACATGATCAGGGTCGAGGAGATGACGAGAGATCATGAATAGAGTGGAGACCACGGACTTTGACGTTGCTGTAGATAGGGTTTGAACACTTGATAGCTAGTTGTTGAACTTCCGTCTGTATTGAATGTATGTTGTACAGGACTTGTACCTCATGTTATACTGATATGTATACTAGTATGATTTTCATTACGTTCCGCATTTAAAAAAAAAATTAGACCCTGTTTATTATAATTGATTAAATGGTCCCAATGACGATTATGAACTTGATTAGCGTTCGGGTCCCCACAGCTGTAGATGTTCATGAATATGCTTAAATTTTTTTTATTTTACTTAAAATATTAGCGACGGATTATGACTAAACTGTCGCTAATTAGTGATGTTATTACTCTAAACTATCGCTAATTAGCGATGGTTTTGTTTAAAACCGACGCAAATTGGCGAAATTTTCGAGAAAGCTGTCGCTAATTAACGACGGTTTTAAATAAACCGTCGCTAATATTTTAGACGGTTTAGCCATAACTCGTCGCTAATTTGAAAAACCGTCGCTAATTGAAGCTACGACAACAGTTTAAAACCGTTGTCGTATAACACACTTTCAACAACACTGCCTATTACAACAGTTGTAATAGTGCCTACGACAACGGATAAAATCTGTTGTCGTATAGCGTTTTTGTTGTAGTGTTAAAACATAACTAAAACACACATTGAAATCAAAATAAGAATTCAGTATGAATTTTCAAAAGATTTACAACTTCTTCAGGAACATAAGGTTTGAAAATGAAGAACGCTATGAGTGTTAGTGGAGAAAGTAAGAAAAGAGAGAGAATGAGATAGAGAAGTGGAAAAGGGAATCTAAAGACTAAAAACGAAAAATTTAATGCATTAAGTTTGTTTCACTTACGTGGATTGGATTTCATTTTATTGGCATCTTCAAGAATATTTTTGGAATCTTGAATAGTGATTTGTCGTCGTCATGCTTGCATCATTTCGACATAATAATAAAAAAAATTAACACATGAATTTTATAATCTTTATACATACATAATTTACAATCCGTTGTTTCCAAAAATAGGTTCATCATCATCATCATCATCTTCTAAATTAATAGAGAGTTTTGAAGATTCTGATCTTGTTGATGTGAATTTCATCAATATTGCCTGCAGGAGTTTTTGTTGCTGAAAGCATAACTGTCATTTGACTGTTGTGGTGTTTTGAATGTTTCCGGAGTCCTGTTATTATAATTTTTTTAAATCTAATTTTGTATATTCGTCAGTGAAAGGCTTGGAGGACTTTTGAATTTATCCAACCCACTAGTAGAAAAATCGGATTTTACTTCGGCATGCGTTACTTCGGCAATAATAAATTACGAAGTAATACATTACCAATAACTTCAGTAATAACACATCCATATTTTCCTTCAAAATTAACCCCAACACCACCGCCGTTCCACTCACCGAGAGGGAAGCAAAACACCACCACCACTTGGCCAGCGTAGAATTCATAAAGATTGTGCTGGGAGTACAGGAATTGCGCGCCGTTTTGCTATCTGAGGGTAGATTTGGGGTTTAGGGTTTGCGTGGATTGTTGGGTTCCGGATTCACTTAAGAATTCGATTAGGGCTTGTGGGAGGAGCGAGGATATAGACGCGTCGAAATACAAGAATGAAGCTAAGGATTCCTCTGAGAAGGATGCTAACCGTCGCGTTGAGAAGGCAAAGATGGCCGTAAATCACAAAGATCAAGCATTGAAGAAGGCCATGGTCTCCAAGAACGCTGCAAATAATGCGAAGCACGTTTTAGATTTTGTGAGAAAGAAAGATAGGAACGAGCAGAAGGATGCGAGTTCTGATTGCAGTGGAAAAATTAAGGAGGTTGATGATGCAGAGTTGGCTTTTAGATTGCATAAAGCAATGAATAGTTCTCCAAGGATTTTGAGGGATAAGTGCCAGGTGAATTCATGTTTGGACGACTTAAAAAATGGTGATTTGAATGTTTTAACATGTACGAGATTGGTTTTAGAGGGAGATCAAAGTGAAGATCGGAGTTCTAATAGTGCAGAGATTGAAAGAAATAATTGGAGTGACAAGCAGAGTTTGTGTTCTGATGCTAATGAAGAGGCAGGCAGAATTTTTCCTGTTGCTGTTAGTTTCCCAGAAGAAACATTTCTTGTCCTTATGCTCTGAGTATCTAGATGTTCTCATGTATGAGTTTGCTTGAACCCCGTTTTTCTTGAAACGAGTTTGCTTGGTACTAAATTTTATCGTTGAAAATATTTTTGTGCTGTGAAAGGACACTGTTACACAATGAGTTTATCTGGAGATTCTTTTATGTCTCGTTCAACTTATTCAACATTATTTTACCTGTACAGCTTGGAGTCTTCTCCTCCCAGGTGTTTCAGGAGTCTCCCCGAGAAAAAATTTGGAAAACAAAACACTGTAAAATTTTCAATTTAGTTAGTTCGTAAACCATAAGTTAAAGTTCATTATCTCCTTTTAAACTTTTCTGGTTGTTATCCAATTGCAGCTCCCATCTATAAAATGGAGTAACATTGTAACATTGAAATTACAGCCCAAGTTTCTGGTGCCTCTTCCAGCCAAGGTACTAAGCTTTTCAAAGCATTTGGATTATTGATTCTCTCTACTCTGCAATGTTATTTGTCAGAATTTCTTTATGATGATGTTCTGTCCATGCTTCCTCTCTTCATGCATTCATGAATATAATTTATGTTTCTCTGTAAAAAGAAGCTAATGTTTAAAGTTGTGGTCGATGATGTTATTCATTTGCTTGTGTATCATATATCTAATATCTGCTAAATGAATGGGAAGACCCTTCAGAAGACTGAGTATCTTCTTGCCTTATAACATATTTTCTGTACTTTTTGGTATTCACCAAATTATGTTAGTTGATAGTCAAGAATGAATTAATTTCATATTAATCCTGCGAACCTGAAACTGTTTGCTATTTTGCATGCCTGGTTTTTCCTAAACCTCCACATGCAGAAGTTGGTTTTACCCCATGGAAGATAATGCCTTCACATTTTTCTTCAATTTAAAACATCTGATTTTCTGAAATGGATTATCTTAACTTGTTACTCTCATGTATATGGGACATCAATCTGCACTAGCATTTGATCACTCTGTTTAACCATATGATGAATAGCTGCTTTTTGAAAAGAAAAATGGAAGGAGTGTAGTATATTAGGGCCCAAGAAACTTGTATATCTGGTAAAGCAGTTCCCAAAATTTTTTTGTTGATCCTTTTTTTTTCTTTTATCTGATTTTATGAATCATATCTTTAAGATTTAAAAAGTTGATCCAAAATTTTTTCTGTAATTGAGTCATATATTCGTCTTAAGTTCTTATTTATATGTTTCTTATCATTGTGTATTATACACCAAGGGCTTATATGCTTACCTTATTATTTCTGTGCATATTAGAATTTTTTGGTATTTTAAAGCGTTGAGTGAGTATTAGATTTGATGCTGCCTACTTATCCTCTTACAAGGCATTGTGATGTGTCATTCCAAAACTTTGTGTATTATGATGTGCTCTGTACTTGCTTCCATCAATTTCTGTAAACTGACATTTTTTATGCGTCTTCTGTAAAAATACAACTTTATATCCTTTTTACTTGTGCCACTTTATTTTCCTAGACGGGGTTCGTCATAGATATCATCTTGGAGGATTAATGGAAAGCCCTTTAGTGGATGACGATGCCGATTGCTTCTCACCCATGATGCGACTTCAGTCAACGTTGAAATCTATTACAATAAAGCAATTAATTTATAAATATGCAAAAAAATAACTTCTTACTTTTTAAAATGTAGTGGGGTGAAGATGTACAATGCCTCGAAGGGTATTTCTAAAGGGCCATGTTTTAAAATATTGACGGTATGTATCGTACTTATTTATGAATACATGAATTAGTAGTGGTTATTAATTAGATTGTGATTGTTGCATTAACTTTTCAATTCCATTATAGGGTAATCTGAAACAAAGTGGTTCGGTTGAATGTAGATATTGTGTGGATAAGGTACATGAAAGAGATAGCCGATTGCGATGATCCACAGTTGGAGAAGATGGTGAGTTTCTTCTTGGGATAAATTTGTTGATTGATTGAGATGAATTGTTGCCATTAAGATATATTTTATTGTTGAGATAATGTGTTGTCATTGGTATATATTTTATTACATTGGGATATATTTTATTGTTGAGATAATTGCTTGAGATGAATTGTTGTCATTGTGATATATTTTATATTAGTGATAAAAAAGGAAATTTTGTTCCTGATTTTCATATCTTCTGTGTTGTAATCTTAAGCTTTTGTGTTTATTCTGTTTATTTCTGATATATGTTTTGGTTAAAATACTTTCTTTTCATTTGTTTTATTTGGTGGGTTGTTGGTTTTATCAAGAAATTTGAAGCCCGAAAATCATATACGGGAGTACAGTGTTGTCTTTTTTTCAAGATTCTTGTATCATTTCCAAGTGGCACAAATTCTATTTGTTCTTACTTTTAAGTTGATTTTGCTTCTTGAAATAAGAAGTTGGGTTGCTTCAGATTTTGTTGGAGTTTAAGGTGATCTGGTTTTGTCTTTTCCTGTTTTTTTGGTCTATATCTGTCCTCACGCAAATGTAAATGCAACTAACCATCTTGAAGGTGTAGGTTCCATTGTAATAACTATGCTGGAAAAAAAATTTATTAAGGTTTCGAAGTTCCTAATTTGATTCATGTTGCTGTAGAATAAAACAATACAGCTGTCGTTTGGGTGGAAAATTTATGCTGCTGCATCTTATACTACCATCATAGACAGATTGAGAAAATGATAATTTTTTGGTGCAGTTTACTTGAAATATATCTTCAAATAATGTTTTTTTGTTGTGGGAAATTGATTTCTTGGTTTTTAGTAATTCAATTGGCTTTTACTGCACTTAGTTTATTGTTGTTTTGTTTCTTCGCATTACTGCTAATGAATTTTTTTTATGCTTTCCAGTTGTTGCTTGAGTAGTTCATTTATCAGTGTTCATTGAATGAGCTTCAGTACTTCTGTCTTTTGACAATTTTCCTTCTGATTTCTGTAATATGTTTTTTCGTGAGCTGCATTATTCTTTTCCAATCTCTTTCTTGCGTTGGCTTCAATAGAGATTAGGATCTATGGTTTAGATGCAATTGGGGTAATCTGTAATGGATGTAGACTAGATGGAAACAACAGGCGCTATCTCAGCTTGGAGAGTGGCGACATGTTATGAATTTTTATCCGGTGTTATTTCAAGATGCAAATGAAATAAGTTCGTACTTTCAAATGAAACATGCCTCTACCAGTACTGATATATTTTATATCTGTCAATTTTTATTTGAAATAGAAGAATCTAATGTATTTTTTTTTTTCAAATTTCAGTTTACAGGATGCATCAAGAACCAATATTACAATCAATGTCAATATGACGAGGTCAGAAGTGAATGGAGTGAATTTGTTTACTCCTATGTAGGTGCTTAAATGGATGGTGTATGTTGGGATAAATATTTTGTTTGTCATTGTGGATTTTTGGATATATTTTTGGTTTTGTGGATACATTTTTGGGTTATTTGTGGATTGATGAATATGTACTTGTGGATTCGTGGATATTCATCATTTTTAGATGGATAATTTATGAATTTAATTATATTAGTGTATTAAGTCATATATTGCGAAGTCTTTTTTTAACAATTACTTCATCAAAATAAAAAATAATGAAGTGTAACAGGTAAATTACTTCGTTGTTATTTACAAATTGTGAAGTAACATAATATTAAATACTTCGTCAATAAGAAATCAGACGAAGTGATAGAATTAATTTACTTCAACATTGTTCTGTAAAAACGAGGTTGTTTTGCGCAATTACTTCACGAAAATACAAATTATTGAAGTCTTTCGAACCACTTACTTCGTCACTAAATGTAAATTGTGAAGTAACATAATATAAAATACTTCAACAAATAGGATAAATGCTGAAGTTATAGATTATATTTACTTCGACAAATAGGATAAATTGTGAAGTTGTTTGTGTCTATTACCTCACAAAAATACATAACTACGAAGTCTTTCAGATACATTACTTCGTCGATTATTGTAAATAATGAAGTAAAATATTATAAACTACTTCGCTAACTAATAATTAAGACGAAGTTATATATAATATATTACTTCATTATTTACAATAACCGATGAAGTAAAACACATTTCTTACTTCGGCACCGATCCAATTCTGGGAAGGAAAACCGGCCAAAGACTTCAGTATTTTCAATCATACAACTTCGGTTATTATGCGAAGTAAAAGGTACATCTATTACTTCACGTCCATATACTTCAGCAATTAACTACCTTATTACTTCATTGAATACGCGAAGTAAAAAGCGATTTTTCTACTAGTGACCATTTAACTTTGAATCTTCTTCTGAGTACTGGATGTTTTTTAAATCAAAAAGATATATTTTTTATCCATGCAAAAACCCATACAACATAGAATTTTGCATAAAAAGGGATAAGGATTGTAATAATTTTTCTTCATCCGTGGGTTTATACTGTCTTTTAAATAAATTAAACGAACTTTAGATTGGAGGTTTTAGAATTTCATATGCTGAATCGAAAAATTCCCACTATGAATGCCACCATAATGGTTGTCTTGGATTACATACTTTTGTATCAAAATAAAAAAAGTCACGTATGATTGTTTTTTTGGTTTTGGATAAAAAAAAATTGTGTCATACTTGTTGTTAATCCCATTAATTAAAAAGGATTTCAAAGAAAGGTGTTTTTCAAATTTTTCTGGGAAGAATAGAGATTTAGTTAAGTCATATATAGAGATTTGGTTAAGTCATATCCCCAATCAGTTAAAGCAATGAATTTGAGAATCTAGTAGAATATATTGGATCCTCATGTTTCTCTTCTAAGAAGAAATTTTTAAATATTATAGATTTTGTGATTTCAAGAATGGTTTGATAGAAATAATGAGTTTTATTAATATTATATGATTTATAATATCTTTCTTTTACAAAGTATTTTTTAAGAAGATGGAATGTGTTGGAACTATTGAATTATCTTTCGGTATTAATAATGTAATGATTATGGGCCATTAGGCTGAACCAACATGAGCCTCGACCCATACCCATGCACCACTACTGATCATGGGTCGTTAGGATGGTCCAGCATGGGCCGAACACCGCCACTTATAGAATATCGAACTCCTGGAAAGTGGTTTCTTTCGTCTTCCCCAACACTTGAACCCAGAACCTCTAGGCATAAGTACCTAGATTCTTAAAGTGTTGGTACTAGTTGGGCTAGTGTTTAGAAGGGGAGGTTGAATAAATACTTAAATACAATATGTGACTTTCTTCGATTAGTTTAGATGGGTTGACAACTAAACTGATTATTCTCGAGTTTCTATGTCAGTTTGCTAACATATAAGTGCAGAAAGAAGCTAGACTGACAGATTTGAACAAATCACAGAATGAACGGGAAGGGGTAAGCTGAAGTGTAAAGAAGACAAATATGTTTCTGGATGTTCGTATAACGCCTACGTCACGCCTTATTCCTTTTAGGAAGTTTCACACTAGAAGATTTTGGATTATACAAGTAGTTTGCAAGATCCTAATTCAATTTGGTCTTAAATACTATTAAACTGAAACTTCTATTATCTCAACTAGTTAATAGATAGTCTACAAACTTCTATACACATCTAATACACAATGATACTAACTTAGCACAAATGATCTTTAACTGATGAGATAGAATTCTTTTAAGGTGTACTGAACTGATTCAGTTTCGCTGAGATATATCAAGGATTTTGAAGACTTAATCTTGATAGTATGAAATGACAACTTTTTCTCTATTTATACTTTCAGAAATAGATCTGTTCAATCAATAAATGTATGTTGGCTTGTTTTTAGTCCTTGTCAATGGTTTTTTGACAGTTCGTATATTGTTACGTTCAGTCTTGATTCATACATTGTTGCGATCAGTTTGTTCAGACTGCTTGATGTGGACAATTTAGTGTTTTGACGTGGTGTGGGGTCCTTAGCTCCTAATCGTTATTACAATGCACTTTTGATTAGGGTTAATTAATTACAGCTGAAAAACGAGTTTAAAATTTCTTTACAATGAGCCCAAAATATTTTTTCTATAACTTATATACTAAAATAGTATTTAATCTCACATCATAAACATGCCCACACGTAATCAAAACCAATCGTATACAAAAAACTCATATCCTCGTGACATGCCCCGGTATATAAATACATATACATATATACTGGAAACAAAATATAAACCTCAACTCAAACTGTGACTCCCTCCAGAAGTACCCTCTCCGGTCTCCTGATATCCTGGAGTACCTGCCATTGTCCACACACAAAGACAACAACAGCCCCCCTTGGGGGTGAGCAAAGCTCCGTATGGAACAACCATCATATATACCACAGATATCTAAACAATGATATATGGTATGCAATGCATGTATGTCGTGGAGGTATCAGGTCAAATGCCCATCCACTGAGCACATGTCAGAATCAAACGAATCGCTATCAAATCAATGCTCGAGCTAGCACACCGGCCTCAATAAGGGATACTCGTATGATAGCGTCGACGAAGCGCCATCAAATCTCAAATCTCATATCAATCGTCGGGGCCACGAATGTCTATGTTTTAAGGGTCATGTAATACCAAACATAGCATTGTGTTCACAAACCCCAGAATCCAATCAAATCATATCAGGGTATCCAAGGATCATAGCTCAACGTGCATGTAATGTATCGATGTATGCATCAACCGATGTGTGTTAACAAAACATTTATTTTATACATCGATATTCCAATCACAATGTCATGTATAGCCACATAAACTCAACAAATAAGGCATATAGACATGTATTCTCATTCCAATCACTCAAACCAATCCAACATATATCATATAATACAGATACATGTTGTATGTTATCCGGTCGCAACATACCTCAATTCTTCGTTTCCAGTTGATGTAGCCTGAAGATATCGGTATAATACTTTATCTACATCAATAACATACTCATTCTAATCAATAACATTATCCAAAATCATTAATATGAGTTTCAAATATCATTTGAAACTTCAAAAATTCATATCAAATCCAAATCATATCATAATTCAATTCCGACTTCGATTATGAGTTTATTGTCGGTTATTCTACTACATACAGGAAATTCAACTTCAAATACATGATATTCCAGCACTTTGATATTTAGAGCTGCTGGAACCAGAAGAAAATTACCTCAGTCAGAAGCCCTCGACGGGACGATTCCGAATATATAATTTGTTTCGATTTTAGACAGCAGTTTCGAAGTCGATTCGGACAAAAGAAAATCAAAATCTCTCGTGTCTCTCGAAGTTACTAAAAATAAATGACGGAGGAAAGAAAGAAAAGAACTTATTCTTATCCCACCGCCTTCGGCGCTCGGGCGGTAGAATTCTCGCGCCCGAGCGCGAGACATTCTGTCCCCGAGTACAATTGAACCACGCTCGGGCGGTCACAAATTACCGCTCGGGCGCGGCATGTTCTGTCCGAGAACATACCTTATTCCACACTGGCGCTCGGGCGGTCATTTTCTACCGCCCGGGCGCCACACGTTCTGTACCAAATGTTGGTTTTGGTATTATGTTGGCGTCCGGCTTCTCCACTCGAGCTCTTACAACGTCAATTCATATTCATTATTCATTTTCTCAATTTCATTGTCATGATATACATCAAATACAAAATCTCATATCAAATTCATGAATTATCGATAATCACATAAGATTTACGATAATACGATACACGGTCCTTACATTTCTCCCCCTCTTAAAAGATTTCGTCCTCGAAATCTCAAACATCTCTATATACATAACATTGACAAACATATAATATGTCATCAGTTATAGTACATATCAAAACTAAAATCAATAAATTGATCATCATATATTGAATACAATGGAACAGGTGGAATAGAATCAAACAAATGCGGATATGAATCTCGCGTCTTGCTCTCCAATTCCCACGTTGACCCTTCCACACCATGTCGTGTCCATTGTACTCGAACCAACGGAATCGATTTATTTCGCAATATCTTCTCCTTTCGATCCATAATGCGAACAGGTTGTTCAACATAGGAAAGAGAAGGATACAGTTCAACCTCATCAGGTGAAAGCACATGCGATGGATCTGGTTCATATTTCCTCAACATAGAAACATGAAACACATCGTGAATAGCAGATAGAGCTGGTGGCAATGCCAATCGATACGCAAGATCACCAACTCGATCAAGAATCTCGTATGGACCAACATATCAAGGAGATAATTTCCCTCGCATGCCAAATCGAACAGTGCCTCTAAAGGGAGATATTTTCAAAAACACTCTGTCACCTTTTTGGAATTCCAAGGGTCGTCTTCAGTTTGTTCGCATAACTCGTTTGACGATCCTGATCAGCTTTCATCCGCTGCCGAATCAAATGAACCTTATCATTCATTTTCTGTATCATTTCAGGTCCAGTCAATTGTCTCTCACCAATTTCATCCCAGAATAACGGTGATCTACATCGTCTCCCATATAGAGCTTCAAACGATGTCATACCGATACTCGTCTGAAAGCTATTATTATAAGAAAATTCAACCAATTGTAAGGCATCTTGCCATCCCATTCTGAAGTCCATCACAACAGCACGCAACATATCCTTTAACGTTTGAATCGTACGCTCGGTCTGGCCATCAGTTTGAGGATGATAGGCAGTGCTCATAGCCAAACGCGTACCCATCGCTTCTTGAAAACTACCCCAGAATTTAGAAGCAAATCTGGGATCACGATCAGATACAATTGAGACTGGCACACCATGCAATCTCACAACATTCTCAATGTATAAACGGGTCATTTTCTTATAAGGATAAATCCGTTCATACGGAATAAAATGTGCAGATTTTGAAAGCGGATCAATAATAACCCAAATAGCATCACAGCCCTTGGGCGAACGAGGTAAATGAGTCACAAAATCCATAGCAATATGTTCCCAATTCCATTTCGGGATTTCAAGACTATGGAGTAATCCTCCAGGTTTCATTCTCTCGGCTTTCACTTGCTGGCAGACAAGACATTTAGAAATAAACTCAGCAATGTCCTTCTTCATACGTTTCCACAAGAATTGAGGTCTCAATGTCAAATACATCTTTCGACCTCCAGGGTGAATACTGTATTTGCTACAATGCGCTTCTCGAAGAAGAGCAGATTTCAAATCAGAATCATCAGGAACTACCAGCCGACCATTAAGTCGTAAAGAACCATCAGAAGAAATTTGAAATCCAGATTGATGTCCAGCAGATACAAGTTCTTTCGACTTTTGGATCTGAGCATCGCTTCGTTGGGCCTTTCGTTTTTTCGATATCAAGTTCGGCTCAATTTGCAATGCTGAGACAGTGACAGAATTCCAATTCGAGTGAAAAGTCCAACCAGAAGTACATATATCCTCGTGTACTTTGGCGACATTGACAGAAGCTAACACAAAATCATGAACTTTACGACTAAGGGCATCCGCAGTAACATTCACCGATCCAGGGTGATATTGAATCTCACAATCAAAATCCTTCAGGAGATCCATCCACATGCGTTGCCTCATATTCAAATCAGATTGAGAAAAGAGATATTTCAGACTTTTATGGTCCGAATATATAACAAACTTTTCTCCATACAAGTAATGGCGCCAAATTTTCAAAGCAAATACAATGGCGGCCAATTCAAGATCATGAACAGGATAACGAATTTCATGAGATTTCAATTGACGAGACGCATAAGCAACCACTTTGCCATGTTGCATCAGAACACAGCCCAAACCTTTACCAGATGCATCTGTACACACTACAAATCCTCCGGTACCTGAGGGAATAGTAAGCGCATGTGTTGTGGTCAATCTCGTCTTCAATTAAAGAAAACTAGCTTCACATTCATCTGACCAAATGAATCGCTGATTCTTCTGTGTCAGTTGAGTAATAGGTTTAGCTATTTTCAAAAATCCTTCAATAAAGCGACGATAATATCCAGCTAAACCCATAAAGCTACGGATCTCAGGAACATTCGTAGGTCTTGGCCAATTCAATACAGCTTCGACCTTCGTAGGATCAACAGATATTCCATGTCTCGAAATGATGTGGCCTAAAAATATCACTTTGTCCATCCAGAATTCACATTTGGACAATTTAGCATAAAAATGTCCATTACGAAGAATTTGAAGTATCAGTCTCAGATGTTCAGCATGCTCCTTTTTCGATTTCGAATAAACAAGAGTATCATCAATAAACACAATAACGAATCGGTCTAGATAATCTCGGAAGACACGATTCATTAAGTCCATAAAAACAGCAGGAGCATTCGTAAGACCGAAAGGCATAACCAAGAATTCATAATGGCCATACCTCGTAAGAAAAGCAGTTTTGGGCACATCTTCGTCTCGAACTCGTACTTGATGATACCCAGAACGAAGATCAATCTTCGAGTATACAGAAGTACCCTGAAGCTGATCAAATAAATCATCAATACGAGGAAGTGGGTACTTGTTTTTCACAGTATCCCGATTCAGTTGCCTATAGTCGATACACATTCGCATAGTACCATCTTTCTTTCGAACAAATAAAACTGGAGTTCCCCAAGGTGATACACTCGGTCGAATATATCCCTTATCGAGAAGATCCTGTAATTGTTCTTTCAATTCTTTCAATTCCAGAGGTGCCATGCGATAGGGAGCTTTAGATATAGGAGCAGTCCCCGGCACAAGATCAATACTAAACTCAACTTCTCGATGAGGAGGAAAATCAGGAATCTCATCGGGAAATACGTCCGGGAATTCTTTCGCAACAGGAATCTCAGATAAGGAAGGCTCCTTCTTAGAGATATCAATAGCGTAGATAAGATAACCCTCATCTCCGCTAGTCAAAAGTCGAGACATTTCTAGAAAGATACCAATGGAATTTTGGCTTGAGAACCCTTGCCATAAAAATTCCACTTGGGTCCATCAATCGGTCGAAATCGAACCACTCCATGACAACTAATCAACAGTAGCTCGATTTGTCATCAAGATATCCATGCCAACAATACAATCAAAGTCGTGCATCGGGAGGACAATCAAATTCAGAAATACCACATTATCCTCATATATCAATACACAATTATGCACAACTTTCTCAGACAAAATAATCTTCCCTGCTGGCGTGGCTATCGACAAAGTATCATACAACGGGGTACACTCAATATCGTGAGATGCAACAAATGCATGAGATATGAATGAATGAGATGCTCCTGTATCAAATAAAACATGTGCAGGATAATCGCAAAGCGTGCAAATACCTGCAATCACGCCACCAGGAGCTTCTCTCGCCTGATCCTCGGTCATGGCGTACACCCTCACTTGAGGAGGAACTTGGGCACTCTGACCACCCGGTCCTCGATATCGTGGGACACTCGACTGCTGAAATGATGGAACAGGAATAGCAGGTCTCATCATACTAGGGCCACCTCTAAATCCTTGCTGGGGTTGGGAAGAAGTCGTACCCCAGTTCGGACATACTCTCGAGAAATGGCCTTCCTGCCCACACTGGTAACAAGTACCAAACATACCGCGAAACTGCTCGATAGTATGTTTACCCCCACAATGACTACAATAAGGCGCAATCACAGGACTCCCTCTCTGGGATCCACTAGAACTTGAAGAAGACGAAGAAACAGTACCAGTCTTCTTGAACTTCTTACCTCTCGGCCGCAAAGTAGGCTGGTGAGCTGACACTGGAGGTGGAGGAGTATACTGTGGACCTCCTTGCCTAAGTCCAGTCTCGGCTGCCTTGGCTCGTTCAACTGCCTCAGCGTAGCTGGTAGGCAATCCAGAAACAACATAAGTATATATAGCAGGATGCAATCCATTCACAAACCTGTTATATTTTGCCTTCGCATTCCCAGCTACGTGAGGTGCATACTTCAACAGAGTAGAAAATTTCAAAGCATATTCTGCAACAGTCATCGTTCCCTGCTGCAGATTATTACATTCATTCTTCTGAGCAATATAATAGGATGGAGGGGAATACTGCTCCAAAAACTGGGCCTTGAAGACATCCCATGTGACTTCAATCCTGGCCTCTTTCAATCCAATCTCAGCGACTTCCCACCAAGATTTAGCTCGGTCTTTCAATTGATACAAAGCAAGTTTCAGTCTCCGAGCCTTGGAATATTCAACAATATTAAAAAAATGCTCAATATCCTTCAACCAGACCTCTGCTCTTTCAGCACTCTCAGTGCCAAAGAACCTCGGTGGTTTCAAATCCTGGAATCGAGCCATCACTATATCCATGGACAATCCTTCAAATTGTCCAACTATTCTCTCAGTACTGCTACTCGCAGTTTCATTTGTGGGATCCATCTACAATCAAAAGATGAATATCACAAATTCATCTCAATTTCACATCATCATCATCTCATATCATCAATCTCATCAGATACTTACTCAAATCAAATCAAGTAAGAGCAAGTAATACAAATAGATCAAACACAAGCGCACAATTCATTTGTGCCTATTCAAGTGTACACGAGACTCAATCGAGCATTCACAGCTATGCTCTGATACCACTCTGTGTGGGGCCCTTAGCTCTTAATCGTTATTACAATGCACTTTGATTAGGGTTAATTAATTACAGCGGAAAACGAGTTTAAAATTTCTTTACAATGAGCCCAAAATATTTTTTCTATAACTTAAATACTAAAATAGTATTTAATCTCACATCATAAACATGCCCACACATAATCAAAATCAATCGTATACAAACAACTCATATCCTCGGGACATGCCCCAGGTATATAAATACATATACATATATACTGGGAACAAAATATAAACCTCAACTCAAACTGTGACTCCCTCCAGAAGTACCCTCTCCGGTCTCCTGATATCCTGGAGTACCTGCCATTGTCCACCCACAAAGGCAACAACAGCCCCCCTTGGGGGTGAGCAAAGCTCCGTATGGAACAACCATCATATATACCACAGATATCTAAATAATGATATATGGTATACAATGCATGTATGTCGTGGAGATATCCGGTCAAATGCCCATCCACTGAGCACATGTCAGAATCAAACGAATCGCTATCAAATCAATGCTCGAGCTGGCACACCGCCCTCAATAAGGGATACTCGTATGATAGCGTCGACGAAGCGCCATCAAATCCCAAATCTCATATCAATCGTCGGGGCCACGAATGTCTGTGTTTTAAGGGTCATGTAATACCAAACATAGCATTGTGTTCACAAACCCCAGAATCCAATCAAATCATATCAGGGTATCCAAGGATCATAGCTCAACGTGCATGTCATGTATCGATGTATGCATCAACCGATGTGTGTTAACAAAACATTTATTTTATACATCGATATTCCAATCACAATGTCATGTATGCCACATAAACTCAACAAATAAGGCATATAGACATGTATTCTCATTCCAATCACTCAAAGCAATCCAACATATATCATATAATACAGATACCTGTCGTATGTTACCCGGTCGCAACATACCTCAATTCTTCGTTTCCAGTTGATGTAGCCTGAAGATATCGGTATAATACTTTATCTACATCAATAACATACTCATTCTAATCAATAACATTATCCAAAATCATTAATATGAGTTTCAAATATCATTTGAAACTTCAAAAATTCATATCAAATCCAAATCATATCATAATTCAATTCCGACTTCGAATATGAGTTTATTGTCGGTTATTCTACTACATACAGGAAATTCAACTTCAAATACATGCTATTCCAGCACTTTGATATTTAGAGCTTGCTGGGACCAGAAGAAAATTACCTCAGTCAGAAGCCCTCGACGCGACGATTCCGAATATATAATTTGTTTCGCATTTAGACAGCGTTTCGAAGTCGATTCGGACATAAGAAAATCAAAATCTCTCGTGTCTCTCGAAGTTACTGAAAATAAATGACGGAGGAAAGAAAGAAAAGAACTTATTCTTATCCTACCGCCTTCGGCGCTCGGGCGGTAGAATTCTCGCGCCTGAGCGCGAGACATTCTGTCCCCGAGTACAATTGAACCGCGCTCGGGCGGTCACAAATTACCGCTCGGGCGCGACATGTGCTATCCGAGAACATACCTTATTCCACACTGGCACTCGGGCAGGTCATTTTCTACCGCCCGGGCGCCACACGTTCTGTACAAAATGTTGGTTTTGGTATTATGTTGGCGTCCGGCTTCTCCACTCGAGCTCTTACAACGTCAATTCATATTCATTATTCATTTTCTCAATTTCATTGTCATGATATACATCAAATACAAAATCACATATCAAATTCATGAATTATCGATAATCACATAAGATTTACGATAATACGATACACGGTCCTTACACGTGGGCTGATTCTGAATTATGTATATCCAGTTTAGAATGATATCAGTTTTGTTTAAATATACCAGTTTCTCTTAAATCAGTTTTGCCTTGATATTATTTGTTAACCATCGAAATATACCAAATTCTTGATCCAAAAATTTTCCCTTTTTAAGTGTTTGACAAAATAATGCAAAATTTCAATGTAGACAACTGAAATGAGAGGCAGCTGATGAAAGTTTATTATTCAAATTGCTATACATAATTCACTCTTGTTCTACATTCATGTTCATATTCTCATATACTGATCTAATCCAGACCGTTCACTAGACCTTTATATTTCTTCCTTCTTTTTTTTGTCAACACCTGGAATAACTGCATACCGTCGCAAAATATACACAACTGAAGCTATCTGGATTCAGATATTGTCGATTTTAGAGGAAAGCTGGATGTGAACTGAATTGATTTTGGATGACAGGTTGGTGTGAACCAAATCCATTTTCTGGGCAAGTGCATCATGAGAGTTGGATAGTTTAGAAGTTGATGCACAGTTCTTTCTCATAGAGTCCAGCTGAGTGAACAAAGAGTGGACATATTTGGATAAATTCTTAATATCCTTGACCACTTTGTCTTTCAGATTTTCAATGTCAATGTCAATCAATGTTTGTCCAGTCTTGACTTGAGAAAGAAGAGAGGATATACTAGTGAGATTTGTAAGGATGTCATCTATTTGAAATTTTTCTCCTATTTCCATCTCTGGTGATTCAGCAGGAATTTTTTCTTTGGGCGTAGAAAATAAGATCAATCGGTTGCTTGGTTCAACATTGTTCACTGATTCATCCAGTTGACCAGGTTCAGTCTATGGCTCTGTAGAAGTGGAAGGAACTACTGTAATGGCTGATTCTTTGTCAATTTAATATATTGGAGCAAGATGAGTAAGAAGAGATTCAGGCACAAAGAATGTCTCAGAAATCACGACACTGATGGAAGGAGTTGATTCTTTAATGAATGCTTCATTGAATGTTGGTTTATCTTCATCATTTGACTGAGTGAATGTGATGCTATCAGTCACGGTTTGAATGATCTGATCAGTATTAATCAGTGGGGCTTCCATTACAGTGTCAGTTGATACCGGTGCGACTGACAAGAATTTAACTGAGACTTCAGATGGGATAGGAGATTTGTCAATGGAGATGGATGAAGGAGCCAAGGAGCCTTGCCCTGCTTGTGGTTGGTCCGTTGACAATTCTGATGATTTCTTGGGGAATTTTCTTCTCTTTGTGTCAACTGGAATGAACAGCTGTTGGTCCATTTCCCAGAATTTTTTTTACATTTAAAGACATCTCAGATCTACAATCCAACTGAGTGAATGTGTCTCTATCATCGTGAGCGGTTGGGAAAGTAGGATCGTAATTCTTCTTCAATTCCTCACAAATCATAATCAGTTTCTCAATGCGCATGAGGTTGAAGAAATAGTCTCACCTTTCCATTGTATGAGAGACCTATACAGCCTTCACATCTTTATCACCATTTTTTCAAAAGCAATGAATTTATTTAGTGTTTCTTTGTTCTTCAGTTTCCTGGCAGGAGTGATTGTCCGAAACTGATATCATTCATCGTAGAATTCGATTTTTCTTTCAGCATATTCATTTACCTCATCTATTAAGAGATATCATTTTTTATGCTAGATTGAGGAAGCAACTGCTCAGTTTCTTCCATTTTCCCTTTCCCTTTTTCCTTCAGACTGTTTGGATGTGTAAAAAGAAGCTAACCTAGATCTTGTACATTCTATGGGATCTCAAAATAACCATTCCTTTGGGTCTAGCTGCTGGGAGAATAGTGGGTGGAGCAATTGTTTGAAGAGGAGCAACCAATCCAACCAGTTTCAGTCTTTATTTGGGTGGAATAGAAGTGCCTTTGTCAGTTGGTTCAGTAGCAGTGGTCTGAGAGTCAGTCAAGCTCTTTAGCAACATCTCTTTTTCAAAATTTGCTGATACCAGTTTACCATGTTAAGAAATTGATTTGGTCTTTGTGGTTCTGGCTTTCTTGATTATTGGAGGAGATGTGATGTCAGTATCACTTTGAGGTATGATTAACTTCCTCTTGTGCTTAGGGAAAACAGTGGGTTTGGATGGTGGTTTCACTCTCTTCTTCACTTCAACCAGTTTGGCAGTGCGACCATGGGACTGAGTTTGGCAGTGCAACCCGTTTGGATGGTGGTTTCACTCTCTTTTTCAAAATAGTCTTGTTTTGTGAAGTGTCTGGTATTCACTCAGGATCACACCAGTTTCTTCAAGTAGACGACTGATAAGAATAGCGAATCCAAAAGATTGCTTGGTCGACTGAACCATTTCCTTTAGTATGGTGAAGAGAACAAAGGAACAACTGACTTCTTTTTATAATGACAAACATAACTTGAAATTTCTCCAAAGTAATTGCAGCAAAGGATCTAGCCTTTGCCAGCAGTGACTTGGCCACTATATCACACAAAATCTAATATTATATCTTCGTTTCCTTCTTGGGAACAAAGGGCTTGATGGATTTCCCAGAGACAGAAAAGAAGGTCAGCATCTCTTCAATTTCAGAGCCTCAACTAATGAAAAATTGGTTTAACCCTCCGAGGGCAACTGAAAGAACTTCCCGAAGAAACCCTCATCGATTATGATTTCATTTTCGCTGACAATAAATGTAATCTTCCCTGTAGCAATTACACTTCCTTTTTCGAAGATGTTGTGAAGCTCAGGAACATAGATGCTCAGAGACGGATCGAGAACTGACTTTAGCACTGACAATTCGAGTGCTTTGAAAACTTTTGTGAAAGAGGAATCTCCCATGACATAGATAGAGTCGAAATCCACTGCAAAAGCATTCATAATATAAGCAGATGTTGAGATTGTTGCCATTTGAAAATACTTTTAAAGATTGTTGAGAATTTTGAGAAGAAGGATTGCAATTACAAGCAGAAGGATTGAGAACAATTTGCAAAATACAATATTGAATGTAAAGATTGTAATGGGTGTAGACTGAGTATTTGTACGCTAAATTTTCAAAAAAAATTCGACACGTGGAAAAAGTGAATTTTGAAATAATTTGGTCAAAATTCAATAAATATTTGAAAGAAACTAAATTGAATTAAGAATTCAGTTGACTAAATGATAAGATCAATTATTCCGAGAACACATTGCCTCAGTTTATTTGGTAGACTACACTGACATTCAGCTGAGTTCAAGGATAATTGATATATGTCTTCAGTCAACATTCAGTAACCCAAAGTTCCCCCTAACTACAATATTAAGATAAATCAATGACTCATAGGACATTTATGAAGAAAGAAAACTTAGTCTCAGAGAGATGTTTGGTGAAAATATATGTCGTTTGTTGTTAAGTCGTGACATGTTTTAGTTTTATGTCCTTTTTTAATGCACGATCTCTGATGAAATGAGGCCTTATATCTATATGTTTGGTCCTAGAATGTAAGAATGGATTGTAGGTGGTGACTATGGTGTTTGTATTATCATAGAAATTGGAGATTATTGTGACGTGATCCCATATTCTCGCAATTGTTATTGAATCCAAGCAGTTGAGCACAACAACTGCCTGCTACTAAGTATTCTGCTTCAGTTGTAGATGTTACAATGAAATTTTGCTTCTTGCTGAACCATGAGATCAATCTATCTCCTAGAAATTGACATGATCCACTAGTAATTTTTCTATCAAGCTTGCATCCTACATAATCTGCATCTGAATATCCTACTAAATTGAGGGAATTTTTAACATACCATATGTCCACATTTTGTGTGCCTTTAAGATATTTAAGAATACGTTTGGCAGCTGAATAATGAGAATTTTTAGGATCAGACTGAAATCGAGCACACATACAAAAAGCAATGACAATATCAGGTCGACTAGCAGTTTGCTACAATAAGAAACCTATTAAACCCCGATACATGGTTACCTTAACTAATATTCCCCCTTCATCTTTGTCCCGTTTGATTGATGAACTCATTGGGTTGATGCTGCAGAGCATGTTAACATGCCAAATTTCTTAAGCAGTTCCTCTATGTACTTAGTTTGGCTGATGTAAATACCATTTTCTAATTGCTCCAATTGTAGTCCGAGAAAAAATATCAGTTCACCCATCATACTCATCTCAAATTTGTTCCACATTATTGTAGCACTCCCAAAAGCAGGTTGTCCACAAGTGTATAATTCAATGAGTCTGAATGTCTTATCTACAAGTAAGCTAAGCTAATTACAAGTCCACTATAATGTCTTTTGTTTTTTTTCTTTTAAAGTTATTTTAGCCTTAAATGTTAATTTTTATATGTTCAAAATTTTAAATTAAATATTCGAGATTAGATGATTCACTCTTGGTATTTAAATAAAGTTAGAATAAATGAGCATAATTGGGATCCACTTGATAAAATGATCTCAATATATTAAATAATTATTATTTATATGATTGTTATATATTATTCTCTTATTCATATATTATATACACCAAAAATTATAAATGTTGTCAACTATTTTTTGAGCTATATATTTGTAAAAACCAAATATATAGCTTCAAAACTTAAAAAGACTAATCGTTTTTCCCCTTTAGAATATCATTCCCATAAAACGTTATCTAACCGAGTTTACATGCGGAATTTTTGTTAGATCTATGTTTACTTGGTTGGCGAATTTTGGATTTTTTGCATTTTAGTTTTGATTCAGAAGAACAACGCTGGTAAATTTGTTTTTAAATATTGATTTTTAAAGACTTTTGCTATATATATGTGTGTGTTAGGATCGGAAAAGAGTTTAGAAGGGGGTGAATAAAATCTTTAAAAACATTTGATTTTAAATTTGTTTTCAATCGTTTTTAGGCGGTTGAAAGTTTTTCTTGAACGGTTAGAAATATGAACCACTTGAAAAGTGCGGAAAATAGTTCACAATTTCTAATGATAGCTTCAACTGGTTAGCTGGCTTGTTAACAAGAAACGGTTCGAAATGTAAGTGCTCGCGAAAAGTAAGGACACACGATTTTTGTGGATGTTAGGAGATAAAAATCATACGTCACAAATTCTTCCTCTTTAGGAGGATTCCACTAAAAAACTTTGGATTTACGCAACAGTCCACTCCAATCAGGACTTATACACTTCTAGATTTTAAGAACCCTCGGTTCACCAGACAACGCTCTTAATCAAATAACCAAATTTTATTGATGTAAATAAAACAATATGTTTTTAGTAGCATGAAGATGATCCTTGAATGATCAGATATATTTCTGTTGAGTGCTAGTTTGGTAAACGATGAAGTTTATGATCTTTAGGTACGCTCAAATCTTCACATATGCAAGCTTTAGTAATGTAGTAATCTCACGGTTGAAAAACATAGAATGATCGAACTTTTTGCATACATACTTCAACTCTTCTTATATAAGATATCATCCCAACGGTCGAAAAAGATTTGTAATGTAAACCTGTCGCTTTGGAATGATATGTCACCATCAGCTGCAATAACATTAAATGTTCTTTAGCAAAAAAATTAATGTTCTCTTTGCTTGTGCAGCTTTGAATCCCGTTTCTTCAACAGTTGCTGCTGAGCATCCTTTTGTGGCAACTGTTATTAACATCAGAACTTGTAGGATGTCTAAGCAATCTTTCTATTCTGGGATAGTGACATTAATGAAGATCTTTATCGGGACTGGTCCGGGACATAGTTGACTTGTAGCGGTGCAAAACCATTGATTGTCTTGAGCCGGTCAGAGAATGTCTTTCATTAAGTGAGCAATTAATAGATCTTTAATGAAGCAGTCGAAATCTATCTTGGAGCAACCGGTTAGGAATCTTCTTGCGGTTGGAAACTCTTTTATGCAAGCGGTTGAATAGTTCCTGTTATACAAGATAAACAGCGGTTGTTTTCCTGAAACAGTTAGATGCTGTTTTGATTTTATCAATCACCAAAACTTTAAGGTAATAATAATTTCTTAACAATTTTACCCTTTTTTGTGATGACAAAACCCAGCTGCAAAACTATACAACAATTTACAGATAATTAAGAAAGCTTAATAAAAGAAAAGTTGTATTTCATTGAGTGAATGAAATTACAAACTCCAAACAGTTAATCAAAAACAGATGCAATACATTAACCTTTCTTTTGTTCTTCAAGCTGTTTTTGCATCAAGGCTTCATCTGCTATGGCACGCTCTGCAAATATTTTCCTAACCTCTTCTTTTGTTTTCTTAAGTTCCTTCTGCCTCTTTCTTTCCCTCTTTGACATCACCATGCATCAGGAATTTCATGATTTCAGTAAGTTGTGCTCCTTAGGCATCCATGAGCTGATCAACATGTGCTTTAAGTCTAGACATTTGGTCTGAAAGCTCAGTGCACATACTGAGATGTGAGGAATTATGCCTTTCTTGTTGGAGGGTAATGCTTATATTCATGACAAGAAATTCCTTGGAGAGGTCAGTTTTCATCTATTGAAAAGATTCCTTAAGATCAAATTGCTTTCGGTTGAGGGCAGGAATTGATTGATCTATAATCTTCAGATAGTCCAAGATCTCCTTCTGCATGTCGTCTTCCACAAATTCTTCCTCGGGTTCGAAAATATTTGGTGAAGAAAGTATTCGAGCCTTGAATGAAGCCAGTTGAGAAAAAGATGCTTTTTCTATTGACTTGCAAGACTGAGGTTCATCGATTTCAGAAGCCAAAACTTCAACCTTGGTTTCAAATGCTACACATGAAATAGGGATTGGTTTGCTAGGGACCTATTGTGCTACAAGACTGGTTGACGGAGCTTCAGAAACAGAAGAGACTAGAGGCAGAGAAGCAATAGTTACATTGTCATCATTGGGTATAACATGTGAGGATACTAACGGTTCTTTGATAATTCCTTGAGCAGTATCATCAGAAAATTCAGACTTTGAAGGAGAAAAAATCTCCATGCGAGTTGTTCCCTGATCAAAGTCAGAAAGAGATTGCACAACTACTTTGGCAGAGATAACATGGACTTCTGAAAGACCTATATGCGCCGAGAGAGGAAGCATAACTGATATAGACTCTTGAAAAGATGTATCTCTTGCATGAAGCTCTTGAGGAGCTGTCGATGAGCCTGGTTCATCTTGTTGACAGATTGCCTCAACATCCTTTTTCATAATGATCTCAACGGTTGGAAGAATGGAGTCCACATTGCTGAACATAGAGGTTTCAACCGGTACCTCATAAACAAGCAAAGCAGTAACAAATGAAAATGGTGGTACCTGAGTGGTAGGTAAGTCATTGATCGTCTCAAGCGCCAACACTTCATCAATGTTCAGGTCTATGTAGAACTTGGCCTTTTCTCCAACCACAGGCAGTTGAAGTTCCTGCCGCTTTTGAGCGACGATCATTGAGAGTGAGAGAGTCCATCTCAAGTTGAGAAATGACAGATGAGTCATCCTTTGCGGTTGGGCAAGTAGGAACAAAATTGATCCTCTTCAATTGAATCAGTGCTCGAAGAGCACTTCATTCATCTGTAATTCCCAGAAGTCTCTACTAAGCAGAGTGGTTGGAATATTAGATGCTTCTCTCCATTCCAATATGAAGAGTTCAAGTTTGGCAATTGTTTTGATCTTGCCGTTTTGAATAAGTGAGTTGAAGGTTGTGACCGTTCGAAATTCAACCAACTTATGAAACATTTCCATTTTTTCCGAACGATTTCATTGACTCGTTCTCTTGTCAGCACAATGACAGTGTGAACATTGTTGTGTTTCGGTTGATCCTCGAGCACGGTGGATTCTCGAACAAACCTTCTTCCCCTTTTCTGTAGAATAGTGGAGATGAATACTGGAGAAGGAGGATGTGATCTCTGGTTCAGCAATCTTAATCGCTTTGAGTTTTGTTGCTTTAATTGCGGGGATGGAGGAGGAACCAATGGTGCAGAAAGATGCTTGATCATCTTGATTTTTGCATCTTCGGGCTTTTCTGACTGTTTCTTCTTAAAGACTTGTGAGACTGGTACATCATCTTTTGATTCTTCATCTGAGCTGGATTTCAGAATTAACTTTCTCTTAGTGCCCTTGGGAGGCATATGTGTCTTCTTTTGCTTAACAAATTCAATCACAGTCTTTGTTTTGATAGAGACAATCTCCTCATCGGTTGGAAGATTTTCTTCAAAAAAATTTCAATTGTTGTCAAGTTGAATAACTTGGTCTTTCTAACTTCAACAATGTCCACCAGTTGGACTCCTTCCTGAATTAGTAGATGGAAAATTTGAACTACAAATCGTTGATACTGATTCTTTTTCTTTATCATGGAAACCAGTGTCTTGAACAAGACATCAGACCAGTTGGTTTTAAGATTTGATGCAATGGTGGCCATGGCAAGTAACTTTTCCAGAGTGATTTTTTCATATGCACAGGCCTTGAAGAGAATACCCTTTGCCACTATATAAGCCAACAGTCTGAATTCAATCTTCAGATCCCGTTTCTGGCAAGTTGAGAAGAGATCGGAGAGTCAGAGAGAGAGAAGTTACTTCTCCAAAGCTCAGTGTTGCCATCTGGAAGAGTAGTAAATTCGGTGATTCCAGCAACTGGTAACTTAAACAAATCAGCGAACATCTTTTGGGTGATGTGAATGTTCTTTACCTGAATGAAGCAGAGGATTTCCCCATTTTCTATATAGGAACTGTCAACGAATTCCTTCAAAATGGTTTTTGAGTATTGCTCGCTGCAACCCATAAATGAGCGAAGACCAGAGGTTACGTGCATTTGGAACATAGATTGCATCGGATTACTGGTCATGACTAGCACGGATGCAAAATTGATAGCAATGGTGTTTTGAGCAATAGATGCGGCCATTTGAGCGGTGAATAAAGTAGGTTTGAATGATAAAATCTGCAAGACAATCTTGACAAACAAAAATCTCAGAATAATGAAGTGCAAAGATAGTAAATGATTGTAATAGAGCAAAAATGACAATGCAAAGTTCATATGAGTATATATGGTTCGGGGAAGCACAGATCAGTCCACGTGAAGGACTGTCAGTGTAGGGATTTTAAAATTTGAAAAATTTCAGACAGTGGTATAATGAGTTATTTCAAATTTTAAGAAGATAACCGTCACGTCATATAAGGCAGTCAGAGAGTTGAGTGATTTTTACGTAATGACGTGGAGAAACGTTTCCAGCACATAAAAACGAACCAGTTGCTTTAATTTGATTAAAGGATAAGCGGTTGAGTCATGTAATAAACATGGGTAGTCCATTTTTTTAACCGCAGCGTTTGAAAATATGTTTCTTTTAATGTAACGTCCAAAACCAACCTACGTAAACCACATGCATGCAAATGAACTAAATTTCATAATTGTTTTAATTAATTAATTTTAAATGTTTACTTGATGCACATTATATGATTAAAGGTATGATTGTATGACTAAATGATTATATGATATGATTTCATGAAATTGGACTTTACTTGAATACTCGATAATAGGCTGGGTAAAAGGAGACCGGGGACGATCAAGACAAAATAAATATTTTTCAATAAATATTTTCAAAGCTGATTAAAATGATTAATTTTTTTAAAAAATGATATAGTTCAAATTATTTTATGGATGAGCACGATTTTACCCAGGAAGTCGATTTTGGGTAAACGAAGGACTTTTAAAATATCAAATGCATTATTTTTGAAAACTAAATTTTTATGAACTTTTATTTTTTAATTAAATAAGTGTTATCGGGCTCAATTTAACTATTTTGAGTAAGTCCAATTGCTCATATACTTGAAAGCCCAAAACTCAAGCCCATTATCATGTAAATTTAAATCTATAAAAATAAAAAGTTAGGTCTTTTTGCACCCTATCAGCCGAAATTTCACACACCACACACATTAAAATTTGAGAAATGCAGAGGGAAGAAAGCTAGGGTTCTTCGTCGCCCGTTCGTTCCTTTTCGTGCCCATCTCTGACGATCGTATATTCGAGCGTTTAAAACGCAAAGGCATGTTTTCTAAACTTCCTTGTCGCATCATTCAAACTATTATATGCATGTTTTGATTAATTTTACATGAAAAATATTTACGTTTGATGGGTTTAACGATAAAATGATTATTTTCAAAACTTTGATGTTTTTATGCTTGGTTCTTTAACGCTATGATTCCCAAGAACACGCTGCCAATAAGAAACATTTAAGGGATGAGAAAAGAGTTGTTAGAGGATAAAAATACATGCTGGAGTCGAGCTTGGCTAAGGTAGGATAACACCTAGGGTTTTCTACTTACACTATACGATCAAGGGCTCGGCTAGTGGCTCGACGCCGTGCATGGCTCGGTCAGGACTAGGCTAGGGGCTGGGCTAGAAGTGGTTAGGCATTAAGAAGAGTCCTGGTGGGCTAGGACTCTTCATTTGTGCGCGCAGGTGGATCGCGTAGCTGCAGTGGGCTCGAAGTTTGCTGGGGCTGGTGCGAAGGGGTTGGGGCATGTGAGTGAGGGTCAGGAGGGTTGGGGCTCGGTGGTGGCTCAAGTAGGAGAGTCCTAGTCGAGTAGGATTCCTAGGCGTAAGGTTTCAACCGCGGTTCTTGTTCATGGCTTGTACATGGAGGTCCAGGCATGGTTTAAGGGCTTGTTAATGGGTTAGGTGCATAAAGTAGGGTCCCTAGGTGGGATGGTCAGGTGATGGCTCAAGGTGGCTCGACCACGGTCCAAGAAAATTGAGGGTTGGTTCGGTTCGAATCTTGCATGGTTCGAATTATGGCTAGGAATAAGGAAAGGGGTCGAACCATGGTCCACGGGGGTCGAATCATGGTTCACGAGGGTAATTCAGGTATAAAAAGCTTATTTTTAAAGTTTGGGAAGAAAATATTAAGTTTCGAATTAATTCGGGATTAAAACTAAAACCCAGACCCACAATGGACCCGTGCGTATAGGGCGGGTTTGGGCATACTAAATGGGTTATGGGCCGGGTCTCGGGTCCAATTTTTTAGACATTTCCGGATATGGACGGGTCATGGGGTCCTTTAATACCCGCCCCATACACGTCACATATATGTGGATATAAATATTCAAGGGTTTCAGTTTTATTAATTTTCATTTTTTTAGTAGTCCACCTCAACCATAATGGTCTTAGCTATTCCGATGTCAACTGTTGCATTTGAATATGCTTTTAGCAATAGTGGAAGAACAGTTGATCCTCATCTTAGTAGGTTTAATCCAACGACTTTGGAGGCATTGATGTGCTCGCGAAGAAGGTTGTGGGGTGATGTGAAAGGTAAATAAATCACAGTTTTATTTTGTTATTGTACTTTCATTTTAATTTTGTTACTGTACTTTCTCTCTTTAAATTACATTTTTTTTACAGTTTTAAATTACAGTTTTATTTTTTCAATGTACTTTATCCCTTTAATTTTATAGTTAATTCTTAAAGTAGTTTAGCAACTTGTCCCACCATTCTTGATGAAAAAGATGATCCAGAAGAATGTGTCTGAAATATTTCTTACTTGCTTATTCTAAATTGATCTATTTAGGTTATGTTATGACTTATTTTTGGGGATGTCAAGATTTTTTTTGGAGAGATAGTAACTCTTTTTTATGTAATTCTTTATGTCATGAAAATGTTTTGCTTATTATTATTAAGTGTGGTCGAAAACATGAATAAATTTCTATTGTATTTAATTCAGAGGTTTGTCTATTTCATAATTCAGTCATTTGAGAAGAAAGATTACTGCTTTTATTTTAAAAAAATTTGGGTCTCACGGCCCCGTTTCGTATTCTAGGTGGGGCAGGTCCGAAAAATATTTAGCCGGGCTGGGGCGGATAGTGGGTCAAAGTTTTCTTCATGGGCGGGTCTTTGGTTTAGACATATCCGCCCCATTGACATCTCTAATTAAAACGCGTCACGAATTAGTAATTAAAGAATTAAATTAAAATCCTCGAATTTACGTCAAATAAAAATATGTAAAATTTAATTTAAACTTAAATAATTATTTGGAATGGTCTAGAGTCAATAAAAGTAAGAAAAAATCAAAATCGAGAAATTTTACGTCCAGGGGCAAAACAGTCATTTTACACATGGGTAGTACAAAAATGCTTGGCAACGTCCCGCAGGGGTCATAACGCATGATAAATGATATAAAATGATGATTTAGATGAAAATACGGAATTTTATGATTTATGGTAAAGCTGTGCAATTTTTACTGTTAAAATGCTATTTTTGGAAAGTCATGATATTTATGGAAAAAGATGAAAAATATTTTGAAGTATATGAATTGACTGTGAGAAAGATGATAGACGATATGTGAAGGATCCATTTTAAAAAGAACGATGAACTTACAATTTTATAGGAATATCGTGAGGGAAAAGACCCCCGATGGAGTCCGTTTACGGGAAAAGGCCCCAGAGAGAGCCCGACGATCGTATTTCCATATTTTTTTACGTTGGTGCCTAGTCCCCATCCCCATGCGCAATGGTAAAACTGGTCAGTCGACCAGAGGATAAAAGGCTAGTTAATTTCAAGGATCAAACTTCACCCAAAATGATAAATGATACCAAGCTTTATAATTTTATGATTTTACGATATATGATTTATTTATGCTTAAATTATTTTATATAAAAATATGATTTTAATGCATGTGCATGCATATGTATTGCTTGTTACGCATGTTTAGGAAGTGTTGAGTCATTAGACTCACTAGATTTGAATGTTGCAGGTGATGATGATATTGAGGTAGGCACTGACGCTTGAGTGGAGCGAGTACGACAGTACACTCCCGATGGATTTTATTTTTCGCATTAGCTTGTTAGTTAAAAGTTTTAAAGGATTTTTTTTAAGAATTTTATTAGAGATTTTATGCTTTATTTCGATGTTATTTTTGATCATGATAAAGGTAGAAGTTGAATTTTGGTAATTGACGTTTTAGGGTTTTTTGCACTTGAGATTTAAATTATTAAATTATTTTTATTTATGGAAATATTAAGTATTTTTAATTGTTGGTTTCGAATTAATGGATAAAAAAATTTAGTGTAATTTTAAAGTAAAAAGTTAGGGTCGTTTCAGTTGGTAACATAGCCAAGGAACCTCAAAGGGTTGTGTACTGCTACTCCGAGAAGCTCAAAATATCACGCCTCAAGTATGTGAGTTTTTACTGCTGTATATTTTATATGCTAAAATTCTTTAATGCTTACATGATGCATGATATAGAGGTTAGGTGCATGTTATTTTAAAATGTTAAGTGCATGTTGGTCACGTGGTTGGGACGAATTGTACAGAGATGCCTCCTAGACGAGTTCTTCACAGTGTACTAGAGGGCATGGCACAATTACTTGAGCAGCATGTTAGAAATGATGCGAGGGTTCGACCGGAGGCAGTCAATGAGCATTTTAGGAGGATGAACCCCGAGGATTTTCATGGCACTACTGATTAATTCGTTGTTGAGGGATGGATTCGATCTTTGGAGGTTATTTTTCGTTATATGGATATGACGGACGATGACCGAGTTCGTTGTACCATCTTTCTTATGGTGGGAGGGAGCGGAGCGAGTAGTGAATATAGTGACATTGACTTGGGAGGACTTCATAAGAGTGTTCTACGAGAATTATTTCACATCTGATGTCCGTTCTAGGCTTAAGAGAGAGTTTACGAGTCTCCGTCAAGAGGATTTGTCTGTGGCTGAGTTTGTGCATAAGTTTGATAGGGGCTGTCATTTTTGCCCTTGATTGAGAATGATGCAACGGAGAAATTACGACACTTCCTTGATGGAGTGAGGCCCATGATCCGACGTGATGTGATGCTCATTGATCCTGCTAATTATACTACTACCGTTTCCAAAGCTTTTAGAGCCGAGTAGTCACTCAAGGATATTGATTGGGAGATGTAGCGTAAAAAGAATCATGCCTAGAAAGCTAATCAGCAACCGATTCAGCAGAGTAAGAAATCATTCATGGGACCACCTAAGCGGCTGGGAGAGCTGAAACCACAAGTACAACCACCTAAAGAAAATTTACCGAAGACAGCAGAGAAGCCACACGGTGCAAGGAGTGCAATCGTCACCATTATGGCACGTGCATGTGGGGTACTTACAAGTGCTTCAAGTATGGAGAGATGGGACACAAGGCTGGGAATTTCCCAAAGCTCAAGAAACCCACGACTGGAAGGGCATATGTGATGCATGTTGAGCAAGCGCAGCCAGACACTACGCTTATTACAGGATGAATATTGATAGCAAGAATAGCTACTTACTCTTTATTAGACTCCGGAGCTACACATTCTTTCATATCTGAATCCTTCGTGAAGAAATTGGGAATCTTACCAGTAGATGTGGAGTCAGGATTCAGAGTTACATTACCTTCTTGCGAGCATATGGTCTCTAGTAGCATGGTTAAGAACGTGAAGCTAAAATTACAAAAGAATATTATACGAGAGGACCTTATTGTGCTACCGATGCCCGAGTTTGACATTATTTTGTGCATGGATTGGCTCACACGGAATGAGGCTACTATTGACTTTCGATGGAGGAAAATATTTATTAGACCGCCCAATGAAAAGCATTCATCTTTGAGGCTGCACGAAACAATCAAATGCCGCATATCATTTCATGCGTGCGAAGAAGCTTATTCAAAAGGGTTGCCAAGATTTTCTTGCTAGTATTATATCTGCACCCAACATTGACAGTCAATCTATCGAGGATAAGAAGGTTGTCAAGGATATTCCAGACGTGTTCCATGACGAGGTTTCTGGTATTCCACCTGAAAGAGAAGTAGAATTTGCTATTGAGTTGATGCCTGGTACAGTGCCAATATCTAAGGCACCATATCGATTAGCACCGGTTGAAATGAAAGAATTAAAAGATCAAATTCAAGAGCTGTTAGACAAAGGATTTATTCGCCCTGGTTTCTCCCCATGGGGCGTGCCGGTGCTATTTGTGAAAAATAAAGATGAAACTATGAGGTTGTGCATCGAATATAGAGAGATAAATAGAGTGACAGTGAAGAATAAGTATCCACTGACCCGGATCGAGAATTTATTTGATCAATTTCAAAGAACTTTGGTTTTTTCAAAGATAGATCTTAGGTCTGGATATTACCAGTTGAGGGTTAAGGAGACGGATGTACATAAGACAGTGTTCTGAACGCATTATGGACACTGTGAGTTTTTAGTTATGCCATTTTGGTTGACTAACGTCCCAGCAATCTTCATGGATCTCAAGATTCGCGTATTTCAGTCATATCTCGATCAGTTCATTATTGTTTTCATCGACGATATCTTGATCTATTCAAAGAGGCGTGAGGAGCATGATCAGCACTTGAGGAAGACCTTGCTAAGGTCGAGTCGATCAATCAGTGGCCAGGCAGAAAAGTACGACAGAAATACGTAGTTTCTTGGGTTTAGCTGGATACTATCGCAAGTTTATCAAGGGTTTTTCATCCATTGCAGTACCCTTGACGACATTGATGAAGAAAAATGTGAAATTTGTTTGGGGCTTGGAATGTCAAAAGAGTCTTGATCAATTAAAGCAAGCACTCACTACAGCGCCAGTTTTAGCTATGCCGATAGAGCAAGGGGAATATGTGGTATTTATTAATGCTTTGAAACTTGGATTGGGTTCCGTTCTCATGCAAAATGATCGAGTTATGGCATATGCGTCAATACAACTGAAAATACATGAAAAGGATTATCTGACGCATGATCTATAGCTCGCAGCAATCGTATCTGTGTTGAAACTTTGGAGGCACTACTTTCATGGCGAGAAATCCAAGATATTTACGGACCATAAAAGCATTAAATATTTATTCACCCAAAAGGATTTGAATATGAGATAAAGACGGTGGCTAGAGCTTGTTAAAGACTACGACAGTGACATTAGCTACCATCTCGACAAAACTAATGTAGTTGTAGATGCTTTGAGTAGAAAGGGGACAGTCTTGGCACATTTATCAGTAGAGAGGCCTCTACAAGTGGAAATTCAGCAATTTGATCTTGAAGTTATGCTAGGGGAGAGGTCCCTAATCTTGCTACATTGACAGTGCATTCCACTCTATGAGATAGAATTCGAGCCGGACAGTCTAGTGATGAGCAACTGCAGAAATGTAGACATCGAGATGAATCGAAGGGCAGCATGTTATATTCAGTCAAGGATGGCATTGTTAAGTATCGAGGTCGACTATTGGTTCCTAGTGGATATTCACTTAGAGTTGACATTATGACTTAAGCTCAAGTACTCCTTATTCTATTCATCTCGGAAGTACCAAGATGTACAAGGATTTGCAACTTTTATATCGGTGGCCGAGAATGAAACGATATATTATGCGCTTTGTATCTGAATGCTTGACATGTCAACAAGTGAAGGCAGAGCATCAAAGACCAGTGGGAATGCTTCGATCACTCCCCATTCCCGAGTGGAAGTGGAAGAGTATTACTATAGATTTTGTGGTAGGATTGCCAAAGACAGTGAAAGGACTCAATGCCATTTGGGTGATAGTAGACCATCTTACTAAATCAGCACATTTCCTACCACTGAAGAAGACTTTTTCCATCACTCAATATGCGGAGTTATATATTCGAGAGATATTTAGACTGCATGGTATCCCAGTGTCTATAGTGTCGGACCGAGACACGCGTTTCACTTCGTCGTTTTAGAAGAGTTTACATGCTGCGTTGGGTACTAAACTAATATTCAGTACCTCGTTTCATCCTCCGACCGAGGTCAGTCTGAGAGAGTCATACAGATATTAGAGGATATACTCCGAGCATGCGTGATTGATTTCCAAGGGAGGTGGGAATATTGGAAATCGAAACTACCTCTAGTGGAGTTCACCTACAATAACAGTTACCAATCATCTATAGGAATGGCTCCATACGAGGCACATACGGAAGGAAATGTAGATCACTAATCCATTGGGACAAGGTAGGAGAAAAAGCTACATTAGGACCTGAGATAGTTCAGCACACCGCCGAAATGGTAGCCAAGATCCGAGAAAGAATGAAAACTGTTCAAAATCGACAAAAGAGCTACGCGGACAAAAGAAGACGAGATCTCGAGTTTGTAGTCGGTGATCATGTATTTGTGAAAATAGCACCTATGAAGGGTGTTATGAGATTTGCGAGAAAGGAAAGCTTAGCCCAAGATTCATTGGCCCATTTGAGATACTCGAAAGTGTGAGGCCCGGGGCCGAAGAGGGCGGGGGGTGATCGCCGGTGCCATCAGTTGCACGGACAATGAGCGGCTCCTGGCAGGCTTCTAGGTGGAGGGAACATGAATGAACCGATCCCATACCGGAATGAGAGGGATTCCGATACTGTTCAATGTAATGGACTGTACAGTTGAAGAGGGCTTAAAAGATTTGATTTGTACTACTCATATCACGAAGGTGCATCTTCTTTTCGGTAGCTCATCACATAAGAACTCCAAAGTTAAGCGTGCTTGACTTGGGCAATTTTGGGATGGGTGACCTCCTGGGAAGTTTCCCAGGGTGCGTGTGAGTGAGGACATAAGCACGCTGGAAAGACTCGTCTTGATACAGTGAGGACAGTCATCAAATCTGGGGCTTTACAGCTGGTATCAGAGCTGACCTCTCTTAGTACGGTGTGGTTCGGGGACGAACCAAGCGGAAGCTGGTGGGCATGTGAGGCCCGGGGCCGAAGAGGACGGGGGGTGATCGCCGGTGCCATCAGTTGCACGGACAATGAGCGGCTCCTGGCAGGCTTCTAGGTGGAGGGAACATGAATGAACCGATCCCATACCGGAATGAGAGGGATTCCGATATTGTTCAATGTAATGGACTGTACAGTTGAAGAGGGCTTAAAAGATTTGATTTGTACTACTCATATCACGAAGGTGCAACTTCTTTTCGGTAGCTCATCACATAAGAACTCCAAAGTTAAGCATGCTTGACTTGGGGCAATTTTGGGATGGGTGACCTCCAAGGAAGTTTCCCAGGGTGCGTGTGAGTGAGGACATAAGCACGCTGGAAAGACTCGTCTTGATACAGTGAGGACAGTCGTCAAATCTGGGGCGTTACAATTGTAACGTCCCGAAAATCAGACTACGTATAAGCCATGCATAATTACTGTTATTTAAATTAAAATGATTTTTATGCATGAGAGTTTAAATTCATTCTTTTAAATTTATTGAGTCATGATTATTTATTAAAAAAAAATAGATGTTTAGATTTATCTTTCCATGATAAATACGCGAGGTCGGACCGGAGTTTGGAGATTAAAGATAAGATTAATAATAAGAAAATATTCCTAAATTTAATTTAAGTCAAAGAATAATTTAATTTAAAGAAAAAGGATGTCCTTGGGATTTAATAAATTAATTAATGCTAAGTTGGTAAATAAGTTCTTTAGATTAATATTTAATTAAAGCTTAAATTAAAATATGTAAACAAAGGGGGATAAACTAATCTAAGTCTAGTATATTCAAGAAATTAATCATAGCATTTGAATATTTAAATTTGAGGTCATGAATGCCATGCATTAATCTAACTCAAATTTAATGTGTAAATTCACTAAAATATATAATGAGAGTGCTAAACTTTAAGCAATTAAAATACAAGATTTAAACAATAAAATACCATGAAATTTAGCAATAATAATTTTGAGTCCAACATTTAAAATAATTCAAAGGTTAGTAACACCCCATTTAAACCACTCCTAATTACACTTCATGGTGTATTCATTTACCCTCTTAATTCACCAAGTAATGGTAATTCAAATATTATAGCACACCACATTCATCCTCATCTTACTACCTAGCATACCAACGTGTATATGCAACAAAAATGAGGGAAAAGAATAGGCTAGCAAGGAATAAGAAAACATTTCAAACCATTCCACTTCTTGAGTTGTAACCTCCCACCTTAATGCATGTTATGACCCATTTAACACCACTTATAACATTCATCTTCCTTACCTACATATCCTACACTCTCATGCTCGAAAAAAATCAGAAGGAATCAGCTGCTAAAAACGTGAAAACAGCAGCAATAAAACAAGAGAAGAAGAAACAATTCAAAATCATTCCACTCCTTCACTTGTAACTTCCATTTTAATGTATGTTATGGCACCTTTAACACCTTCTATACCACTCCTCTTCATTGCCTAACAAGCCTACACCCTCACCTTCGAAACATATCAGAAATAACAGCTTAGGAACTTGATAACAGTAGCTGAAACAAGAAGGAAAACTCAACTCCGCTCCTGCCGCTCGCATTTGTCGTATTGAATTGTTTTGTGTCAAAACAAATTCCAGGCATGTATATATTGTTTCTTTTCTCTTCAATCAAGTTCTATAGATATTTTTAAACCATTATATATGCATGATTCAAGCAATAAATCGAAAATGACGGCAACTTTCCAAGAAAAAATATGTACAGAATTCTTGGCTCTTTTGCTTTCAACTTCACGGTTTGGTGTTTTTGGTTGCTTACAGGGAGTTGCTCGATTCCAGGCATTCATGGCTACTTCTAGGAATGATTTAGAGTATTTTAGGGTGTTATTGGTTCATTGGTTTGAGTCCAAACATTTCAAACAACAGCATGACAGCAACTATTTCACAAGCTACAGATTTGGTTCGATTTTTCTGTCATTAAGTTGTTTGAGGGGTGTTCGAAATCCTGGCTGTCTTAGGGGCTGTAGCCATGGTTAAAACCCTTCCTTATCATGTTTAGGACTTGACCAAATCCTCTTTTCAAAGCTTGTTTCATAGATCCCTCAGATCTTTACACAAACATGACAAGTGCTCATCGGTTTTAAAATTCTGATTTGTGGTATGAGTATGGTTTCGGTTTTGGTTGTGTTGTATGGATTATGGTTGGCTTCTAGCCCATAGCCATGGTTTCTACAACACTTCATCATGTCTAGATTGAGCCATGGTCGATTATAGGACCACTGGAAATTATACAAGACAGCAAGTTAGTGCAAAACATCACAGTACAGAATTTTGTGTTCTTGGGTTGGAGCTGTGATTTGTCCTAGGTATTTGCTTGGGTTGTGGTTGGCTTTTAGCCCTTAGCCATGGTCCAAGCCATGCCTTAGGATGTTGGTAAGAGTCTCTGGTTGGTGGTGCAAGCCACCATGGTCATTAGTTTCATAAATTGATCAAAACAACCCCATAGTTGCTGCTGTAATTTCTGGTTTTTTTGACAGCAAGCTTCATCTTCGGTTTTGGAGGTGGTTTGAGTTCTTGGTTGGCTTTTAGCCCATGGCCTTGGACTGGACAGTACCTCAATGAGTTAGGAAAGTCATGCTTTTGGCCGTTTGTGATTTGGTCAAGTTTAGAGGTCGTACGAGAATTTACGGTGAAAGGTGCCAAAATGACTCTCGAAAGAGTGTTTTATGTTTTTGAATTCCTTTCACCTATTTTCGTGTTTTACAGTTATTATGCATATTTTTCAGTATTTTTGGGGTATTTTTAATCATATTTAAACGTCGGTTTAATGTTGGTTCGGGTTGGTACGAAGCCATGGTTAAAAATCAAGTTGTTGGTCCAAATCGTCTCGTTTTTGGTTCTATTGTTAAATTTTTTGTCAAGTTAAGATTTATTGCATGTGTCACATATTAGAAGTAAGTCGCAGCAAGCCTGGGAACGATTCAACTCATCCGATAATAATAAGGTTATAATTATATTACGTGCATAAAAATATAAAATGTTTATTTTTGAGATATATGCTATATGTCTTGTGGCCACCTTATGCTTATGGGTTTGGAAGTCGGTAGGCGCAACCGAGGACCTCTCCGCCCGGTGACTTACGACCGGTTTATGATTATGTATGGGTACGGACATCCAGTCCAAGGCTGTGATTGATCTCTACCGCCCAGTATACTGTGGTTTAGTCTGATCAGGCGCATACGCTATGTTATGGGCCACTAGCTTAGAAACATTATCTCTACCAGAAAATTATGATATGTTATGACAAAGCTCTATTGAGCAAAGCTTTTACGTATGATTTTTAGATATGCACGTAGTTATAATTATTCTTGATATGACTTTTACCGTACGCTTTACGATACCATATTTTTACGTTGCATGCGATTTTATGATATATTTACTTGTTATTCACGATATATACATGTTGAGTCTTTAGACTCACTAGACTTGATTGTTGTAGGTATTGATGAGGTCGGGACCGCAGACGGAGACCAGTGATCGATCTTGGGACAGCAGTAGTAAACCCGAGGACCTCATGATTTAATTTATGCACCTTTTATTATTCAAACTCAGTTTTAATACGTTGGATTATTTTTAAGTTGATGTTTACGTTGAATTATTTTTAAATTGTTGGTTGAAAACAATATTTGCTTCCGCTATTATTTTAAAGTTAAAATTATTTACATGTTTATTTTATAAATTGGGTAAATTATTTATTTATTTAGAAAAATTTTAATAATTCCGCAAAATTTCGAATACGAAATACGGGCCTTTACAGTTGGTATCAGAGCCAGGTTTTTGTAAAGGGTTGTACTACTACTGCTCTCAAGAAGCTCATGAAGTCACGTCTTCAGTCTATAAGTTTTACATTTACGCATTTTATTTAAAGCATGAATTATTTTCACAGCATGTTTTCATGAAATGTTTTTGCGTTCAGATTTTAATTGTTCAGTGTTTATTTAAATTAAAAAAATAAATTATGGAATTATGCATGTTGAGTACGTTTGGAATTGGACATGTCTAAGAATTCGAATATTGGGCTTTAGGAGAGGTTGAAAATGATTTGACTATATTAATTTTTAGGTCAGTAGTGTTGATGTCCTCCTTATGGGTTATAAGTTAATCTCGAAAATTATGAATGCTTTTGAGACTTGTAGAATTTCTAAGAAATTATTAATGGTTCTTGGTTTCTCTCGTGTAAATTTTTGAGGATTTCATATAACCAATAGCGATTAAAAGACTACGACAATCTTTAGGATTATAAATGTACAATTTGAGGATTTTAAGTATCTATGAAAATGTAAGATTAATTATGAAAATTTATTTAGGATACATGCTCTACCTAGTTAGATTTAAGGGTGGAATTGCATGAATTGAGAAGTTTAGGGACCTAATTGTAATAACTAATAATTTGAAGACTTAAGTGAAAAAAAAATTAAATTCTAAGGGACTATTTTCGAATTTATCAAATTTTGGGGACTAAATTTTGAGTTCGAGAATCTAAAAGTTTAATGAGGTAAAGATGGAAAATTTTATGGGGACAATAATGCAAATTTTGAAGATTTATATGACCAAAATGTAAATTTGGAGAACTGTAAGGGCCAGATTGCAATTTTCAAAATTTTTAAGGATTAAATGCGAACTTTTGAGGAACACTTGGGATTTTGAGTATTTATAGAAATGTAAGACGTGTTATGGGAATTAATTTTGGGTTTAATAAACTTAAGGCTATTGAACATTATGATTCGGGAAATCTATAAATGAAATTGGGAATACTGAGAACTCATAGGTAATTGTGGAATTTTCGGGATTAAAAAAAAAATTCTTGAGATGAGAATTGAAAGGTTTAAATGATAAGAATTTTCGGTAATTTAAGCTTGGAAAGATGATTAGAACCTCGAAATAGCTGGATTATAATTTTATAAGGAATGACAATCAAGGACACTGTAGGATGAATAAATCTTGGGCTTGAAAATTTAAGCGTTGGTGATATAACGTCGGGACAAATTAAGAATTTAAAGTGACGACAAGTTAAAGTAAAAATTTATCGGTTAGCTAAGTTATAAGAGTAAACATTGAGTTAGCGAATTTTTTTGGGAATTTAAGTTTGATGTGTCGTAAGTTTTAATCAGGATCTTAACAGTTAGAATTATACCTTTGGGGCAATTTGATTTTTCTAGAAAGTTGAGTATGATGGATGTTTAGGTTACTTGATAGACGCGTGTAAGAATTGAATTAGACACCTTATCTTGAGGAATTTTGAAAGTCGTTAAGAAATTTGGGACTAAGCGGATATGTGGGTTGGAGTTATACTATCTAATATTATTTGGGTTGCATAAGCTTGAATTTCAAGATTTATAAGATAGGTGTTCATACATAAGTTTTGGGTGAAATAAAAACAAAAAGAGAATTAGGGCGTTCAACATAGAGTACCAATGAACTAACATTAAGATTTTAATTGAGTAAGAAATCCGAAATCTTGATATGGGAATTTTAGAACTCTATGGGTGATATGAGCGAAGTTGAATTATTAGAGTAAGTTTATCGCTAACATGAGATAACTTATTAAGTTTTATACATTAGACTTAATTAAGCATTGATGATACTTAAGAATGCAACATTTGTTTCAATGAGGAAAGTCCAGAGTCTTAGGCCTCAACTATATTGTAATTGGAAAGAAAATGGTTTAAGCATATAATTGAGACTTGAAGGGCTTTAAAATATTGGTAGAAGGTCGATGTTGTATAATTTGGTTTTATGGATTAACGTTATTTTGAGGTTTAAGATTTGCAACAATTTTATATTTGGGGTATACTCGTAAATAGTTAAGTTATATAAGTTTGGGCTGTAAGATAAAGATTTGATTCAAGGATCTTAGACTAATTTTGTTATGGAGCTGAGATAAGATTTAACTTTTAAGTGTATCACCGAGGATAGAAGTTGATCAGTAACCTTTGGTGCTAAGAGTCTTTAAGTTGAACTGCGTAAATGCTAATGTAATAGGTCGTTGAACATTACAGGTATAGTATAAGGAAGGTAAGACATGATAAGTTTGAACCACCAATTCTAATATTGGGAACGATGAGAAAAGTCAGAATTCGAGGTCATAGTAAAGTAAAGCTAAGTTACCATAAGTCGTTTTAAGTTGCGATTCGCAAATGAGATTTTTGGTAGGCAATCTAATTAGGATTGAAGAAACGTAAAGACATCCTAGGACTTAATTTTTATCAGAGTAGCGCAACGGTAGCGTGAATTGCTGGGATAATAGAATTAAGAATATAAACTTTTTTATTATCAAGGATAAGCGAATTTCGAGGACAAAATTCAATTTAAGGGGGGTAGATTGTAACGTCCCGAAAATCAGACCTACGTATAAGCCATGCATAATTACTGTTATTTAAATTAAAATGATTTTTATGCATGAGAGTTTAAATTCATTCTTTTAAATTTATTGAGTCATGATTATTATTAAAAAAATAGATGTTTAGATTTATCTTTCCATGATAAATACGCGAGGTCGGACCGGAGTTTGGAGGTTAAAGATAAGATTAATAAGATTAATAATAAGAAAATATTCCTAAATTTAATTTAAGTCAAAGAATAATTTAATTTAAAGAAAAAGGATGTCCTTGGGATTTAATAAATTAATTAGAGCTAAGTTGGTAAGTAAGTTCTTTAGGTTAATATTTAATTAAAGTTTAAATTAAAATATGTAAACAAAGGGGGATAAACTAATCTAAGTCTAGTCATATTCAAGAAATTAATCATAGCATTTCGAATATTTAAATTTGAGGTCATGAATGCCATGCATTAATCTAACCCAAATTAATGTGTAAATTCACTAAAATATATAATGAGAGTGCTAAACTTTAAGCAATTAAAATACAAGATTTAAACAATAAAATACCATGCAATTAGCAATAATAATTTTGAGTCCAACATTTAAAATAATTCAAAGATTAGTAACACCCCATTTAAACCACTCCTTATTACACTTCATGGTGTATTCATTTACCCTCTTAATTCACCAAGTAATGGTAATTCAAATATTATAGCACACCACATTCATCCTCATCTTACTACCTAGCATACCAACGTGTATATGCAACAAAAATGAGGGAAAAGATAGGCTAGCAAGGAATAAGAAAACATTTCAAACCATTCCACTTCTGAGTGTAACCTCCCACTTAATGCATGTTATGACCCATTTAACACCACTTATAACATTCATCTTCCTTACCTACATATCCTACACTCTCATGCTCGAAAAAAATCAGAAGGAATCAGCTTCTAAAAACGTGAAAACAGCAGCAATAAAACAAGAGAAGAAGAAAACAATTCAAAAACAATTCCACTCCTTCACTTGTAACTTCCATTTTAATGTATGTTATGGCACCTTTAACACCTCCTATACCACTCCTCTCATTGCCTAACAAGCCTACACCCTCACTTCGAAACATATCAGAAATAACAGCTTAGGAACGTGATAACAGTAGCTGAAACAAGAAGGAAAACTCAACTCCGCTCCGCCGCTCGCATTTGTCGTATTGAATTGTTTTTGTGTCAAAACAAATTCCAGACATGTACATATTGTTTCTTTTCTCTTCAATCAAGTTCTATAGATATTTTTTAAACCATTATATATGCATGATTCAAGCAATAAATCGAAAATGACGGCAACTTTCCAAGCAAAATATGTACAGAATTCTTGGCTCTTTTGCTTTCAACTTCACGGTTTGGTGTTTTTGGTTGCTTACAGGGGAGTTGCTCGATTCCAGGCATTCATGGCTACTTCTAGGAATGATTTAGAGTATTTTAGGGTGTTATTGGTTCATTGGTTTGAGTCCAAACATTTCAAACAACTAGCATGACAGCAACTATTTTCACAAGCTACAGATTTGGTTCGATTTTTTCTGTCATTAAGTTGTTTGAGGGGTGTTCGAAATCCTGGCTGTCTTAGGGGCTGTAGCCATGGTTAAAACCCTTCCTATCATGTTTAGGACGTGACCAAATCCTCTTTTCAAAGCTTGTTTCATAGATCCCTCAGATCTTTACACAAACATGACAAGTGCTCATCGGTTTTAAAATTCTGATTTGTGGTATGAGTAATGGTTTCGGTTTTGGTTGTGTTGTATGGATTATGGTTGGCTTCTAGCCCATAGCCATGGTTCCTACAACACTTCATCATGTCTAGATTGAGCCATGGTCGATTATAGGACCACTGGAAATTATACAAGACAGCAAGTTAGTGCAAAACATCACAGTACAGAATTTTGTGTTCTTGGGTTGGAGCTGTGATTTGTCCTAGGTATTTGCTTGGGTTGTGGTTGGCTTTTAGCCCTTAGCCATGGTCCAAGCCATGCCTTAGGATGTTGGTAAGAGTCTCTGGTGGTGGTGCAAGCCACCATGGTCATTAGTTTCATAAATTGATCAAAACAACCCCATAGTTGCTGCTATAATTTCTGGTTTTTTTGACAGCAAGCTTCATCTTCGGTTTTGGAGGTGGTTTGAGTTCTTGGTTGGCTTTTAGCCCATGGCCTTGGACTGGACAGTACCTCAATGAGTTAGGAAAGTCATGCTTTTGGGCCGTTTGTGATTTGGTCAAGTTTAGAGGTCGTACGAGAATTTACGGTGAAAGGTGCCAAAATGACTCTCGAAAGAGTGTTTTATGTTTTGAATTCCTTTCACCTATTTTCGTGTTTTACAGTTATTAGCATATTTTTCAGTTATTTTTGGGGTATTTTTAATCATGTTTAAACGTCGGTTTAATGTTGGTTCGGGTTGGTACGAAGCCATGGTTAAAAATCAAGTTGTTGGTCCAATCGTCTCGTTTTTGGTTCTATTGTTAAATTTTTGTCAAGTTTAAGATTTATTGCATGTGTCACATATTAGAAGTAAGTCGCAGCAAGCCTGGGAACGATTCAACTCATCCGATAATAATAAGGTTATAATTATATTACGTGCATAAAAATATAAAATGTTTATTTTTGAGATATATGCTATATGTCTTGTGGCCACCTTATGCTTATGGGTTTGGAAGTTGGTAGGCGCAACCGAGGACCTCTCCACCCGGTGACTTACGACCGGTTTATGATTATGTATAGGGTACGGACATCCAGTCAAGGCTGTGATTGATCTCTACCGCCCAGTATACTGTGGTTTAGTCTGATCAGGCGCTTACCGCTATGTTATGGGCCACTAGCTAGAAACATTATCTCTACCAGAAAATTATGATATGTTATGACAAAGCTCTATTGAGCAAAGCTTTTACGTATGATTTTAGATATGCCCGTAGTTATAATTATTCATGTATGATTTTTACCGTACGCTTTACGATACCATATTTTTACGTTGCATGCGATTTTATGATATATTTACTTGTTATTCACGATATATACATGTTGAGTCTTTAGACTTACTAGACTTGATTGTTGTAGTATTGATGAGGTCGGGACGCGGACGGAACCAGTGATTCGATCTTGGGACAGCAGTAGTAACCATAGGATCTCATGATTTAATTTATGTACCTTTTATTATTCAAACTCAGTTTTAATACGTTGGATTATTTTTAAGTTGATGTTTACGTTGAATTATTTTTAAATTGTTGGTTGAAAACAATATTTGCTTCCGCTGTATTTTAAAGTTAAAATTATTTACATGTTTATTTTATAAATTGGGCAAATTATTATTTATTTAGAAAAATTTTAATAATTCCGCAAAATTTCGAATACGAAATACGGGCCTTTACAGAAAGAGTGGGAGCATTAGCATATCGAGTGGCGTTGCCACCTAATCGCGCAGGAGTCCACAATTTCTTCCACATATCGATGCTTCGCAAGTACATGTCAAACCCTTCACATGTACTGAACTTTGAACCACTACAACTTACACCAAACCTGTCATATGAGAGAAGCCTACTCAAATCTTTGGTAAACAAGAAAGAAGGTTGCGGAACAAGGTGATAAAGATGGTCAAAGTCAAATGTCTAAATCACTCGGAGGAAGAAGCCAATTGGGAAATGGAGTCAGAGATGAGGATTCGATATCCCGAATTATTCGGTACGTCTTAATTTTGAGGACGAAATTTTATTTAGGGGGGGTGGGGGGGGGGGGTAGGGGGGGAATTTGTAATGTCTAAAACCAATATACGTAAATCACATGCACTCAAATGGATTAAATTACATAATTGTTTTAATTAATTAATTTTAAATGCTTACTTGATAAATATTATATGATTAAATGTATGATTGCGTGATTAAATGATTATATGGCATGATTTCATGAAATTGAAGGATTTTATCCGAATACACGATAATAGGCTGGGAAAGGTAAGCAGGACGACAAAGAAAAAATAAATATTTTTCAATAAATATTTTCAAGGCTTATTAAAATGATTAAAAATGACTAAATTTCTAAAAATGATAGAATTCAAATTATTTTACGAGATGAGCACGATTTTACCCAGGAAGCCGATTTTGGGCAAACAAGGGCCTTTTAAAATATCAAATGCATTATTTTTTAAAACTAAATTTTTATAAACTTTTATTTTTCAATTAAATAAGTGTTATTGAGACAAATTTGAGTAAGCTCAATTGCTCCTATACTTGAAAGTCCAAAACCCAAGCCCATTATCATGCAAATTAAAATTTATAAAAAAAAAAAGCTAGGTCTTTTTGCACCCTATTGATGCGACTTTGATTGTTGCACTCCTAAGAGCATGTTTCCTACAAGTAGTATAATTCGGTGAGTCAGAATATCGTATCAACAGGGAAGCTAAGGTAATTACAAGTCCACTACAATGTCATTTGTTTTGTTTTTTTTCCTTTTAATTGTTTGAATTTAATTGATAATTTTTAATTGTTCAAATTTTAATTTAAATAGCTGAGATTAGAGGATCCACTCTTGGTATTTTAATAAAGTTAACATTAATGAACATCGTTGAAATCCACTTAATAAAATGGTTCCAATATATTAAATAATCATATTTATATATATATATTATTATATCTTATAAGTATATATATATATCAAAACTTATAAATGTTGTCAAGTATTTATTGTTATATATATATATAATATATATATAGGCATCCACTTTAAATGGTTGGTAATACCAAACTAACATTTAAATGGCTCCAAGAATTTAATGTAACATATAACAACAATAAATCAAAACTCCCACTTATAAGTAGGTATAATAATGCTTAAAAAATAAATATAATATTAACAAAAATAATGATTAAATAATATAAACATAGATTATTACATTTTAATAACCTTATTATCATACCAAGAACTTCACCTTTTCATCTCAACTTTGGGAAGTTAGCTACTCATTATTCAAAATATAAAACTTTGAATATGAAATTAACATGCTAATTATATTTAAATGAAGAAATAAAGGAACAGAAAAGAGAGAAATATTATGAACTCAAAGATTTGTTCATAGAATGAGGAATATCTCAATACATTACAATGCACCCCTATTTATAGCAAAATTTGGGGAGACAACCACAAAAAAATATTATTTTTTTACACATAAGTCGTCATTGGTGTTCCAAGAAATTATGTCATCATACACATCACTTTTGAAAATTTTCTCATCCGAATTTTCTTTTCTACATAAAACAAAACATGTAAATAATTGAGTTTTTGGATTGTTGTATTTTTTTTACCATTTTATAAAGTAATTTGAGAGATATAGTCAAAATGCTAGACCATGGTAAAACTGTCACTCTTTTGGTTGCCACCAATATTGTAGATATTAATATCAACTTTCTACAGGTCTAAAAATCATCTTAATCTCATTTGCAACGGCAAGGTTATTCTTGTTTTATCGAACATGTAAAAATAGTAAAAACTTATAATACACACAACTTAATATAAAATTTATTATAAAACATATAATATTTAAACATTTAATAAAACAAAAACTATAAATTTATATTATAAAACATTTAATTAATGTACAGTTTTTTATGTTTATCACACCTCCCAACCAACTTATTGCTAGTCCCTAGCAATTTAAGCGTTAATAGCAACACAAA